>NC_138780.1:200963159-201173159 GCF_965119305.1 Pelophylax lessonae
TAAACAAAGCGGGCGGATCTTCTCTATGACAGGCAGGGACAGATGACAGGATTCAGCATAGCTAAACCTGCGATCTGTATCTGTGTCACACAACCCCCTCCCCCCACACACGTCAGTAAGCATGAGGCATACATTTAACCCCTTAATCACCAACAGTGTTAATCCTTTCCCTGCCAGTGTCATTAGTACAGTAACAGTGCATATTTTTAGCACTGATTACTGTAGTAATGTCACTGGTACCCCCAAAAGTGTCAAAAATGTCAGTTAGTGGTCCGATCTGTCTGCCGCAATGTCGCAGTCCCGCCAAAAAAATCGCAGATCGCCGCCATTACTAGTAAAAAAAATAAACAATAAAAATGACAAATCTTTCCCTTAGTTAGTAAACGCAATAACTTTTGCGCAAACCATTTAAAATACGCTTATTGTGATTTTTTTCACCAAAAATATGTAGCAGAAAACAAATTGGCCTAAAATGTTAAAAAATTTTGATTTATACATTTTTTTTGGGAATGTTATATATCAGAATGTAAAAAATATTCTTTTTTTTTCAAAAATTAAAAATCGCACAGGTGATCAAATACCACCAAAAGAAAGCTCTATTTGTGGGGGGAAAAAAGGACATAAATTTAATTTAGGTACAGCGTCGCACAACTGCGCAATTGTCTATTAAAGTAACGCAGTGCCGAATCGCAAAATATAGCCTGGTCAGGAATGGGGTAAAATCTTCCGGTCTTAAAGCGGTTAAAAATACGCTCATTGAGAATTTTTTTGTCAAAGACATGTAGCTAAATACATTTTGGCCTAAATATATGACAAAAATTGAATATATTGGATATTTTTTAACTGTCAAAGTAGAAAATGTAAATTTTTTCGCAAAATTTTGGCTCTTTTTTTATTATCGCAAAAAATGAAAATCGCACAGGTGATCAAATACCACCAAAAGAAAGCTCTGTTTGTGGGGAAAAAAAGGACATAACTTTAATTTGGGTACGGCTTTGCATGACCACGCAATTATCAGTTAAAGTCGTGCAGTGCCAAGTTGCAAAAAGTGGCCTGGACGTTAGGCAGGAAAATCCTCCGGGGCTAAAGTGGTTAATTGATATTTGCCCATTAATTGGAAATGTCTTAGCCTCGGTTCACACTAGGGCGACCTGTGAGGCGACCTGGTCGCCTCACATGTCGCCGCAGGTCGCCTCCCATAGGGAAGCTGCGGACCCGTTCTAATAGGAGCGACAAAAGTCGCTCCAACCTAGAAAAAGGGTCCGGAGCTTCTTTGGGGCGACCAGGAGGCGACCGCCATAGACTTCAATGTTATGAAGTCCGTGGCGGCCGTTCCGAGGTCGCGGCGCGCTGCTCGCACCGCGACCTCGGAGGTCGCCCCGGGAAGTAGCGTCGCGGTAGTGTGAACCGGCGCTTAAAATCAAAGTTAAAATTAAAATAAGTAAAATAAACAAACAAATAAATTAAACAAATGCAGGCGGTCCCCGGGTTGCAAACATCTGACTTACAAATATCTCTTACTTACAAACAGAGGGAGACAACAGGAAGTGAGGAGAAATCTCCCCCTAGGAAGGGAGATTTACTCCTGTAGTTCTCCTAGGAAAAAGGTGTCTCCACTGAAGCTTTATCACCAATCCTTGTTTCCACAACAACCCAAAATTTTCAAAATCCATTTGTCATAGGGGCAAAAAGTGAGGTGAAAACTTCTGAACAGGGGTACAGACAGCAAAACAAATGGTACAGGGGTGTTAACCCTTTCCTACGCTATCTAAAAAAAAAACGTAAAAATTATTATTTTGGCTAGAGCTAAACTTAAAAAATGTACCTGTTCCAACTTACAAACAAATTCGACTTAAGAACAAACCCACAGTCCCTATCTTGTTTGTAACCCGGGGACCGCCTGTACATACAACTTTAACTAAAATAAAATTATAATTTTAAAAAGCTAATTTTTACGAAAATAGTTTTTTTGCAATTATTTGCCTCAGTTAAATTTTTTACTTAGATTTCTGTTGCCTATATGTTGGCATCGTTGTAACCTAACGAAAAAGTTTTCTAATAAACACATTGAAACAAAAAAAAAAAAAAGCTAATTTGTTTTTGTTTTTTTTTTGTTTTTTTTAGGACTTTAAAATGTTCATAGACCTATATTTGTGCCTTAGGGTAATGGACTTTAAAATGTTCATAGACCTATATTTGTGCCAGAAAGAACCCTAATATTTAAATTTTAATTTCATTAAAAAAAAAAAAAAAATGCAGTGAAAAAATATTTATACATTAAAGCAAAAGCACAAAAATAAAATAAATACACAAAAAAATCACAAATACAAAGAAAATGAAGTGAAATAAACTATAGGAACCCTAACTACCCTAAATACCACCCAAAATAAAAATATATTTTTAAGCAGATTTCACCCAGAGCAAAATTTCTTGTTTTGGCAAACTGAAAGTCGCAGACAGTAAAATCAATAATTTTGCAACAAAATACATTTTGCTCAGCTAACCCTAACCAAATATAAAAAATGATAAAACTATAAAAAAAAAAATATATATATATATATATATATATATATATATATATATATATATATATACGGTATATATATATATATATATATATATATATATATATATAAATATTTTTATGTCTATGCCTTGCTGATACATTTTGCTCAGCTAACCCTAACCAAATATAAAAAAAATGATAAAAATATTAAAAAAAAAATATATAAATAATTTTATGTCTACGCCTTGCTGATACATTTTGCTCAGCTAACCCTAACCAAATATAAAAAAAATGATAAAAATATTAAAAAAAAAAAATATAAATAATTTTATGTCTACGCCTTGCTGATACATTTTGCTCAGCTAACCCTAACCACATATAAAAAAATGATAAAAATATTTAAAAAAAATATATATAAATAATTTTATGTCTACGCCTTGCTGATACATTTTGCTCAGCTAACCCTAACCAAATATAAAAAAATGATAAAAATATTTAAAAAAATATATATAAATAATTTTATGTCTACGCCTTGCTGATACATTTTGCTCAGCTAACCCTAACCACATATAAAAAGATGATAAAAATATAAAAAAAAATATATAAATAATTTTATGTCTACGCCTTGCTGATACATTTTGCTCAACCCTAACCACATATAAAAAGATGATAAAAATATAAAAAAAAAGATATAAATAATTTTATGTCTACAAGGCTGATACATTTTGCTCAGCTAACCCTAACCAAATATAAAAAAATAATAATAAAAATATAAAAAAAAAAATATAAATAATTTTATGTCTACGCCTTGCTGATACATTTTGCTCAGCTAACCCTAACCACATATAAAAAAATGATAAAAATATTTAAAAAAAATATATAAATAATTTTATGTCTACAAGGCTGATACATTTTGCTCAGCTAACCCTAACCAAATATAAAAAAATGATAAAAATATAAAAAAAATATATAAATAATTTTATGTCTACGCCTTGCTGATACATTTTGCTCAGCTAACCCTAACCACATATAAAAAAAAATGATAAAAATATTTAAAAAAATATATATAAATAATTTTATGTCTACGCCTTGCTGATACATTTTGCTCAGCTAACCCTAACCAAATATAAAAAAATGATAAAAATATAAAAAAAAAAATATATAAATAATTTTATGTCTACGCCTTGCTGATACATTTTGCTCAACCCTAACCATATATAAAAAAATGATAAAAATATTAAAAAAAAAAAAAATATATAAATCATTTTATGTCTACGCCTTGCTGATACATTTTGCTCAACCCTAACCACATATAAAAAGATGATAAAAATATAAAAATAAATATATAAATAATTTTATGTCTACGCCTTGCTGATATCATTTTAACTGACCTCTGCTGACACACTCAGACAGGTTATGTGTTTGGTGCAGACTGGCCCCGTCGTGGCAGCGCAAGGCACTAAAGAGGTTAATCCACTGTGATCTGCCATGCATGTCTCCAAAACCGCTGCAGATTAAGAAAATTGTCACCAGTGGAAATCGGATAATACCGAGCCTGCAGAAGATGAGGTGAACTAGCAAAGGCAATAGGGGGAGAGAAGAAACATGCACCCCCTCTGCCTCTAATTACAGCTGAAGACGTGAGTGTATGCCATTCACAATCACTGGAGTCCCAGCAATTACCCAGAGCAGGGCCAGCAGCGCACACTCACAGCACACAGTCAGCTCCCATCAGAGCGCAGACGGCTGTACAATGTCCAGTGCTGGCAAGTGCCAAGAACTCCCCCAGTAATTACCTGTATGAATGCAGACATCCCCGCAGCCAAACCGTGATGTCATTCCCCCGGCCTAAAGTATAAAGATCAATTTCCACCAAAGAGCCAGAGGGGGATCCCACCCCAAGTGCCATGAGTCCCGCATGGAGGGGGGGGCTGCCTTACCTATTTAACCCTTTCCTTATCACAAGTCATCGATGCCCAGGCCAAATTTAGTGGCATCAGCATGTGTTGGTAAAATTAATAACTTTTTTTTATTATTATTTATTTATTTTATTTTTATTAAAGGAAGTTTTATTGAGTTTTTACAAGTATAATACAAATAGATGAACCATAGTAAAATGCAAAGTAAACGAGAAAACAGGTGAAATAGCATTAACAATAACTTTATTAATAATTTGCATACCTAAAACTGGCCATACGCGTTCACTTTTCTTGTACAGTTTTCTCTTAGATTTAACAAAAACCACATAATATGAGGTCAAAACTAAACAAGACTTTCACTTGTATCCAGTTAGGCAGGCCTTTGTACTACACAGTTAAAGGTAAATCTAAATAAAATTGTACAGAAAATTGTAAGAAAATTGTATGACCAGCCATAATAATTATATATTTATACAGTATCTCACAAAAGTAAGTACATCCCTCACTTTTTTGTAAATATTTTATTCGATCTTTTCATTTTATATACAAAGATATAGATCAGACCAAAATGAGGGACAAATGAGGAGGAAAGAGGGGCAGAGGTACTTTGTCCCAAATCAGGGACAGTTGGGAGCTATGGTTAAGGCAGTGCTGGAAAATAATGATGTCCACATAAAATATTGACACTTTGGGCCCAATTTGGACATCTTCAGCAAACTGTTTGCAGGCTTTCTTGTGCATTATCTTTAGAAGAGGCTTCCTTCTGGGATGACAGCCATGCCGACCAATTTAATGCAGTGTGCGGCGTATGGTCTGAGCACTGACAGGCTGACCCCCCTCCCCCACCCCTTCAACCTCTGCAGCAATGCTGGCAGCACTCATACGTCTATTTCCCAAAGACAACCTCTGGATATGACGCTGAGCACGTGCACTCAACTGCTTTGGTGTACCATGGTGAAGCCTGTTCTGAGTGGAACCTGTCCTGTTAAACTGCTGTATGGTCTTGACCACCGTGCTGCAGCTCAGTTTCAGGGTCTTGACAATCTTCTTATAGCCTAGGCCATCTTTATGTAGAGCATCAATTCTTTTTTTCAGATCCTCAGAGAGTTCTTTGCCTTGAGGTGCCATGCTGAACTTCCAGTGACCAGTATGAGAGAGTGAGAGCGATAACACCAAATTTAACACACCTGCTCCCCATTCACACCTGAGACATTGTAACACTAATGAGTCACATGAAACCGGGGAGGGAAAATGGCTAATTGGGCCCAATTTGGACATTGTCACTTAGGGGTGTACTGACTTTTGTTGCCAGCGGTTTAGACATTAATGGCTGTGTGTTGAGTTATTTTGAGGGGACAGCAAATTTACACTGTTATACAAGCTGTACACTCACTACTTTACATTGTAGCAAAGTGTCATTTCTTCAGTGTTGTCACATGAAAAGATAGAATAAAATATTTACAAAAATGTGAGGGGTGTACAAACTTTTGTGAGATACTGTATATTCAGTCTCCTTCACTTGCACATACTTGCTTTTTCCAGCTGAATCACTGTAGAATAATCTGACAGGCTTCCGGTCAGATTTGTAGCAATAGCCCTTTACCGGCAGGAACTCGAAGCCCCTTGTTGTGTACCAAAAATTTAGCAAAACAGCTTTTCACTTCTCCTCTGTGGCCACTGATCCCAGCACCACCTCTTCAGGAACTGCTAACCCACCTGGCTGCAGCTATCCCTTTCACTAGCCCTCCAGGCTAACGCTCACACCAGTCCTCCCGAATGACTCTTTATCAGCCTACCTGGCTGACCCTCAGGGAAGGATGAAGACTTAAGCACACAATCTTCAGGAAGACTGGCTACATGTGGCAGTCTCCCCCTTTGTCCCCAAAAGTGCTGATCTACTCACTCTGTCCTCCCTTGCTCCTGTACCTCCAGTAAGGGCTTCCTCCATGTGTTATGGCAAGATCCTTCCAGCACCCAAGCCATGGCCTGGGGCAGGAAACCCCCCCCCCCCCAGACTAGGGGGTTCACCTCAAGGGCCACCAACAGCCTCCTCAGCACTGTATCTCCATCTTCCACCCAACTGCCCTGCTGGCATGGCCCATGTCTATTTATGGACTGGTCTCAACCCCCTGCCAGCCTACCTCTGAGGATTAGCTGAGGCTCCACAGATATTGTACTCAGCCTAACCTCCACCCACTAACTCTAGAAGATTCTCCAACCATCTAGACCAGGAGAAGGCACCAAAGAGCTGCCAGAATTAGTCACCCAGCCCTGAACTTCACTGAACCCTGACCCAGATTCCATGGACTGGTCTCAACCCCCTGCCAGCCTACATCTGAGGATTGGCTGAGGCTCCCCAGTTATTCTATTCAGCCTAACCTCCACCAACGAATTTCAAAAGATTCTCCAACCTTCTAGACCAGGGGGAGGCACCAAAGAGCTGCCAGAATGAGTCACCCAGCCCTGAACTTCACTGAACCCTGACCCAGATTCCATGGACTGGTCTCAACCCCCTGCCAGCCTACCTCTGAGGATTGGGTGAGGCTCCACAGTTATTCTATTCAGCCTAACCTCCACCAACTAATTCCAAAAGATTCTCCAGCCTTCTAGACCAGGGGAAGGCACCAAAGAGCTGCCAGAATGAGTCACCCAGCCCTGAACTTCACTGAACCCTGACCCAGATTCCATGGACTGGTCTCAACCCCCTGCCAGCCTACCTCTGAGGATTGCCTGAGGCTCCACAGTTATTCTATTCAGCCTAACCTCCACCAACGAATTCCAAAAGATTCTCCAACCTTCTAGACCAGGGGGAGGCACCAAAGAGCTGCCAGGATGAGCAGAGGCGGCTCTCTAATTAGGCAAATTAGGCGGTCGCCGAAGGCCTCGCACTCACAGGGGCCTCGCGGCCGCCTAATATGCCGAGTTACAGAGCTGCCTCTGAGGCTGGCAGCAGGGATCTCCCTGCCATCAGCACAGTCCTGACTCCGAGTCCCGGCCAGTCTGTAAGCAGGAGAATCTGCTACGATTCGGGGCTGTGATCAGGAGCAGCTCACCGCGGAATGGGAGCTCACTGACATCTCCTGATCACAGCCAAATACTGGAGCCTCAGCGCTGACACTTCTACCTCACAGTCCACAGACGGGGGAGGAGAGAGAGCTGCTTCTGCTCCTCCTCCCGACCTCTCCACCTGTGCTTGCCCCGCCCACACTCCCCGACAGTTTTCATCTCAGAAGATGAGGTATGGGCGGGAAGAATTTGCAGACCAGGAACAAGAAGAGGAAAGATGGTGCCTGAATCCTGATCCCTCCATCCATCCATCCCTTCCAGTGAGTACTCTGATCTAAGGGGCACCCTTCCTCCATCTCTTTCCATTCCTTTCTTTCTTTTCTGTCTGTCCCCCAGTCTGTCCATCTGTCCCCCAGTCTGCCCATCTGTCCCCCAGTCTGCCCATCTGTCCCCCAGTCTGCCCATCTGTCCTCCAGTCTGCCCATCTGTCCCCCAGTCTGCCCATCTGTCCCCCAGTCTGCCCATCTGTCCCCCAGTCTGTCCATCTGTCCCCCTGTATGTCCATCTGTCCCCCAGTCTGCCCATCTGTCCCCCAGTCTGCCCATCTGTCCCCCTGCCAGTCTGCCCATCTGTCCCCCTGCCAGTCTGTCCATCTGTCCCCCAGTTTGCCCATCTGTCCCCCTGCCAGTCTGTCCATCTGTCCCCCTGTATGTCCATCTGTCCCCCAGTCTGCCCATCTGTCCCCCAGTCTGTCCATCTGTCCCCCTGCCAGTCTGTCCATCTGTCCCCCTGCCAGTCTGTCCATCTGTCCCCCAGTCTGTCCATCTGTCCCCCAGTCTGCCCATCTGTCCCCCAGTCTGTCCATCTGTCCCCCAGTCTGTCCATCTGTCCCCCTGCCAGTCTGTCCATCTGTCCCCCAGTCTGTCCATCTGTCCCCCAGTCTGTCCATCTGTCCCCCAGTCTGCCCATCTGTCCCCCTGCCAGTCTGTCCATCTGTCCCCCTGCCAGTCTGTCCATCTGTCCCCCTGCCAGTCTGTCCATCTGTCCCCCTGCCAGTCTGTCCATCTGTCCCCCAGTCTGTCCATCTGTCCCCCTGCCAGTCTGTCCATCTGTCCCCCTACCAGTCTGTCCATCTGTCCCCCTGCCAGTCTGTCCATCTGTCCCCCAGTCTGCCCATCTGTCCCTCAGTCTGTCCATCTGTCCCCCAGTCTGTCCATCTGTCCCCCAGCCAGTCTGTCCATCTGTCCCCCAGCCAGTCTGTCCATCTGTCCCCCAGTCTGCCCATCTGTCCCCCAGTCTGCCCATCTGTCCCCCAGTCTGTCCATCTGTCCCCCAGTCTGTCCCTCTGTCCCCCTGCCAGTCTGTCCATCTGTCCCCCTGCCAGTTTGTCCATCTGTCCCCCTGCCAGTCTGTCCATCTGTCCCCCTGCCAGTCTGTCCATCTGTCCCCCTGCCAGTCCGTCCATCTGTCCCCCTGCCAGTCCGTCCATCTGTCCCCCAGTCTGCCCATCTGTCCCCCAGTCTGCCCATCTGTCCCCCAGTCTGTCCATCTGTCCCCCAGTCTGTCCCTCAGTCTGTCCATCTGTCCCCCTGCCAGTCTGTCCATCTGTCCCCCTGCCAGTCTGTCCATCTGTCCCCCAGTCTGTCCATCTGTCCCCCAGTCTGTCCATCTGTCCCCCAGTCCCCCAGTCTGTCCCCCAGTCTGTCTGTCTGTCTTTCCCCCTCATGCAAGCACAAATCCTTTTTTTTTTATTACTATACAGACCAGGATCCCTCAGTTTCACTCCAGTTCTACTCAACCCATCCCTCATCATTTACCCACTCCCCCCCTTTTTACCCCCTCCTCTTTCTCCCCTACCCCATGGTTCCCAGTCCCATCCCTCTCCTATTCATCCCATGTGGTTTCCACAGTACACATCCCACCCACACAAGCAGCAGTAATTAGATGCTCGGCCTTGGGGTTCTTCCTTAACCTCTGTGAAGGGGGTGAGTGGGGCCTCATGTCTAAATTCTGCCTAAGGCCTCACAAAGCCTAGAGCCGCCTCTGAGGATGAGTCACCCAGCCCTGAACGTCACTGAACCCTGACCCAGATTCCATGAACTGGTCTCAACCCCCTGCCAGCCTACCTCTGAGGACTGTCTGAGGCTCCACAGTTATTCTATTCAGCCTAACCTCCACCAACTAATTCCAAAAGATTCTCCAACCTTCTAGACCGGGGGGGGGCACCAAAGAGCTGCCAGGATGAGTCACCCAGCCCTGAACTTCACTGAACCCTGACCCAGATTCCATGGCTCGGAATTAGCCCTGAGCCAAACTACCTACTCTAAACTCTAACACACCCTGTACTAACTTCTAGCACACACTAGAGGGTGCTACATAGTGTACATTTTGTAGGAATGAAAGCACTAATTTACGAAGGTGTCACAGAAGGGATGTCACCATTCTATGAAGATGTTACATTGTAAAGGAAATGATGAATGTTTCTCCATTTCTCACATCATCCCCCCCCCATGAGCGACTGTTCTCTCCAAACAAAACTTTGCAAATACGACAGAACGGCTCTCCAGGACATTTATTTTTTACAAGAAAGAAATTCAAATAAATCAAATGGAGTTTACATGTTTGTATTGTAGTCATTGTTCTTCAATAAGTCGTATTTTAAAAAGCCAAGACAAACAACAGTAAATTATATGAATTGGATTTAACATGCAGAGAACAATTTTATAGTAAAATATGTCAGGATAAAAAAGAAACCACAAACAGTTGTAGGGTATAATTGCAGAACATAAAACCTCTCCTGCAAATCAGGGACACAGAGCAACTACGTTCTGTTTTCGATGCGTTGTTGCAGGTAGGGTTGCCACCTCATCTCTTTAAACCAGGACGCACATTAATTACACAGCTTCTGTGGCTGATTAAGGTGGTAATTAACCACTTCTGGACTGGAAGGATTTGCCCCCTTAATGACCAGGCCATTTTTTTGTGATTCGGCACTGCGTTACTTTAACGGACAATTGCGCGGTCCGCACGGTACCCAAATAAAATTGATGTCTTTTTTCCCCCACAAGTAGAGCTTTCTTTTTTTTTCATTGAGTTTTTATTGAAGTTTTGCAAGAACCATAGAACAGTAACATTCAATACAAAGTACATAGTAAAGAGTACAAATAGCAATGACAAAAACAACGGTGACATAGTATATATTACCATCATTTACAAGTGCATAATACACAGGAAGAGAGAAGAGAAGAAGAAGAGGGAAGCAAGAGGAGAGGGGAGGAGTAGGTGGTTAGATAGGAGGGGGGAGGAGGGGAGGGGAGGAGGAAGAAGAGGAGAAGGGAGGGAACATGGGGGGGGGATAAGCATAGGGTGTATGAATGCCAGAGGGCGACACTCTAGAGCAGCAACTCGGGAGGTGGGTACAACACTCCAAGGCAGAATACATCATCAATCCCATTTAATCTGCAGAACTACCGTTGGTATGAGTAGAGCTTTCTTTTGGTGGTATTTGATCACCTCTGCGATTTTTATTTTTTGCTCTATAAACAAATAAAAAGCGACAATTCTGAAAAAAAAAAAAAAAAAAAAAGAAATTTCTCACTTTCTGCTATATAATATCCCCCCCCCCCCCCCCAAAAAAAAAATGTAGAAATCTATTTTTTTCATCATTTTAGGCCAATTTGTATTCTGCTACATATTTTTGGTTAAAAAAAAAAAAAAACCCAATAAGCGTATTTTGATTGGTTTGCGCAAAAGTAATCGCGTCTACAAACTGGGGGAAAAATTTATTTTTTTTTTTACTAGTAATGGCGGCGAGCTGCGATTTTTAGGGAAGGGGTTAACATTATGGGTGAAAAATATTGTTTTTTTTTTCAGAATTGTTGCTCTTTTTTTGTTTATAGCGCAAAAAATAAAAATCGCAGAGGTGATCAAATACCACCAAAAGAAAGCTCTATTTGTGGGGAAAAAAAGGACATCAATTTTACTTGGGTACAGCGTCGCACGCCCGCGCAATTGTCCGTTAAAATAACGCAGTGGCAAATCGCAAAAAATAGCCTGGTCATTAAGGGGGTAAATCCTTCCGGTCCAGAAGTGGTTATTTATTAGAATGGAAAGCTAACATATAAGAGGCTCAATTCACAAAGGATCTTTGTTTGAATAAATTAGAGTTTTCTTCAGCTGAGATTTTCAAAATGCCAGTCACATAGCTGACTACAAGTAAAAGTCTTTATCCTTGTGCAAAGCTTTGCAAATTGAGCCTATGCTCTGTTAGTCCATGTCGTGTACTTTAGATTTTGTAGGAATAATCACTAATTTACAAAGATGTCAAAGCAGGAAACATACTGAAATGCAAGGTCATGGCCACTAGAGGGCACTAGAGTCAGTTCTGACCATAATTAAAGGAGTTTTCTTCATGCAGAAGGATTTTTGCATCAGGCGATTATCTTTATATCATAATGTTAGACTAAATACAGCCAATTGACCTTTGCTGGAGCTTATTTTAGGCTGGTGGCCCTATTGGAAGGCCAAATCTGTGCAAATTTTAGGTGCAAATTTATTTAAAGTAAAAAAAAAAGTAGTCTCAGCCTGTGTTTAAAAAAAAAAAAAAATGATCTGGCCACAATACTCACAGCTTGTGCTATCCCCCTGCAGTACCTCTTCTCTGCCACAAGATGTCCTCAGTCTCCCAGGTTGAGTGATGCTTACTGGTATTCAACCTGGAAGACTGAGGGCATACTGTGAGTCAGTGGCGTAGCGTGGGGGGTGCAGGGGGGGCGGGCCGCACCGGGCGCAACATCTGGGGGGGCGCATCCGCAGTGTCACTCTGTCTATCTGACTATGACATACACAGTTCACACACTGTCTGTGGCTGCCTCCATCTTTAGGCTGGGAGATGTCCAGTGCGGCCGCCCTATGGCTGAATGGCGGGGCGGGGAGGGGCTGGACTGTGCCTCACCTGTCCATTGGTGTAGGGTGGGGTGGCGTTGCAAACCAAGCCCCGCCAATGCCACCTCTCCTCACTGCTCAGTCAGTTTAGCAGTGAGTGAGTCAGCAGCCTGGCGCTGTCACAGAGTGGGTTTTTTAGAGACGCTCTAATAGGCTTCAAAAAAGGGTGACCCGGGGCGCAGAGCAGTGCGCCCCGAGCCCACCCATTGTGTGACAATAGCGAATGAAAATTCGCTATGGTCACATGGATCCTCCTCCTGGCCAATCAGGAAGCGGGTCCAAAACCCGTTCCTGATTGGCCGAAAGGAGGAGGGGGGAGGACTCTAGGAAACGCAGGGAACTGAGGAGAAGCCGCCGCTGCAGGTAAGTCTCTTTGCATTGAAGGGGGCACGCTGGTCTGTCTGCATTAAAAGGGGGCACGCTGTTCACTCTGCATTGAAAAGGGGCACGCTGGTCACTCTGCATTGAAAAGGGGCAAGCTGGTCACTCTTCATTGAAAGGGGGCACGCTGGTCACTCTGCATTGAAAGGGGGCACACTGGTCACTCTGCATTGAAAGGGGGCACGCTGGTCTCTCTGCATTGAAAGGGGGTACGCTGGTCTCTCTGCATTGAATGGGGGCACGCTGGTCTCTCCGCATTGAAAGGGGGCACGCTGGCCTCTCTGCATTGAAAGGGGGCACACTGGTCATTCTGCATTGAAAGGGGGCACGCTGGTCACTCTGCATTGAAAGGGGGCACGCTGGTCTCTCTGTATTGAAAGGGGGCACGCTGGTCTCTCTGCATTGAAAAGGGGCACGCTGGTCTATCCGCATTGAAAGGGGGCACACTGGTCATTCTGCATTGAAAGGGGGCACGCTGGTCACTCTGCATTGAAAGGGGGCACGCTGGTCTCTCTGTATTGAAAGGGGGCACGCTGGTCTCTCTGCATTGAAAAGGGGCACGCTGGTCTCTCCGCATTGAAAGGGGGCACGCTGGTCACTCTGCATTGAAAGGGGGCACACTGGTCATTCTGCATTGAAAGGGGGCACGCTGGTCACTCTGCATTGAAAGGGGGCATGCTGGTCATTCTGCATTGAAAGGGGGCATGCTGGTCATTCTGCATTGAAAGGGGGCACGCTGGTCTCTCTGCATTGAATGGGGGCACGCTGGTTATTCTGCATTGAAAGGGGGCACGCTGTTCTCTCTGCATTGAATGGGGGCACGCTGGTCATTCTGCATTGAATGGGGGCACGCTGGTCTCTCTGCATTGAATGGGGGCACGCTGGTCATTCTGCATTAAAAGGGGCACACTGGTCTCTCTGCATTGAAAGGGGGCACGCTGGTCATTCCGCATTGAATGGGGGCATGCTGGTCATTCTGCATTGAAAGGGGGCACGATGGTCATTCTGCATTGAAAGGGGGCGCGCTAGTCTCTCTGCATTGTATGGGGGCAAGCTGGTCTCTCTGCATTGAAAGGGGGCACGCTGGTCATTCTACATTAAAAGGGGACACGCTGGTCTCTCTGCATTGAAAGGGGGCACGCTGGTCATTCAAACTTGTATTTAGATGCATTTTACTTTAATTACATCAGTATTTTCATAACAAACAATACATGTGCTTAGGGGGTAAGGGTTTCTTTAACTAATCTAGTGGAAGAGACTCGAGTGCTAAAATCCCGTGGGTTAGGGGGCGCAAATTACTTGCCTTGCCCCGGGTGCTGACAACCCACGCTACGCCACTGCTGTGAGTGCAGGGTGTCATTGAGCCATTCATTGAGGTTGTTGCAGAGAACCCTGGTACAGTAGAGGTGAGCATGAAATCAAAGAATTAAATTGACATTTGGGCATGCTTTGTGTTTGATGGTGTGGATGGTGTGACACTCGCTTGTACCTCGCTCCGGTGCTGGGTCTCGGTACAATTGCACCGATGTCACAGCCAATTTGCAGACAGGTGCTATCCTAAAGGGCCAGTGCACATGCTGCTGAGCATTTGAGTATAGACATGTGCAGAAAGGAAAAATGTGTTTAGTTTCGGACAGATTCGTTATGTTACTAATTTAATTTCATTGAGTCATTTCGGAACTTGTTTAGTTTAGTTTGTAAAGGAAATTTGTACATCCTGTATATTATTGTGTTTTATTTTGTATTTATTGCACACTGCACTCATTGTGCACACGGTGCTAATAATGTGCGCTAATACGTTCGCATTCTTTCGAGTCCTGATAAGAATTAGCCTGCCTATGTTACGCCCCTTGTTACCATAAAAGTACAATTGTAATAATAATGTGATACCTACGTAATCATGTGCATAAAAGCCTTCAATTGCATCAAATAAAACAGAAGAGTTATTTGGAAAGATGCGGAGTGTATCTTTTTGTGTCTGTTCCCTATACTGCAGTAGTTATTAATTTGGAACCACTAATCAATATGAGGATAGGAGTTGCCTAGCTATAAAATGTCCAGAACAAGTTTAATTTATTATCGAAAAATAGAATAAAGGTGCGCTGCTATGGTGAACCTGTACACACAACCCTAAATCGAATCGCAGCTCCCACCAATTCAAACACTCATGGACCCCCCCCCCCCCCTTCCCTTTGAGTCACCCTTTGTCTCCTCCTCCTACCCACCTCATGAACTTGTAGAAAGAAATATATAAAACAAAAGTGGTGCGCTATTCCTGTGTGCTATTGAATAAACTCTAAGTAGACATACCATAAATCAGTCAATAATGTGAAAAAAAAAATATATATATAAATCCAAAATCCAGTGATAAAAAGTCCTAAACAAAGTCCAAAAAAAATGCGTGTAAAATATCTAAAAAAATGAAAAAAAAATTGATATTTTGAGGATTATAATATCAATATTTTTTAAATTTTTTATATACTATTCCACACATTTTTTTGGACTTTCATTAAGACTTTTTATCATGTTTTTTTTTTGGACTTTGATTAAGACTTTTTATCATGGTTACACTGGATTTTGGATTTATATCTTTCCTTTTTTTTTTCACATTATTGACTGATTTATGGTATGTCTACTTAGAGTTTATTCAATAGCACACAGGAATAGCGCACCACTTTTGTTTTATATATTTCTTTCTACAAGTTCAAGAGGTGGGTACGGGGGAGGAGACAAAGGGTGACTCAAAAGGGGGGGGGGGGGGGTTCCTGCATGGATTCTCTGAGAAAAAAGCCCTGCGTACTAAGTGCATGATTCAGCGCAGGAGAGCCGCCTTACCTCTATATATGTAAGTTAAACGGTCAGCAAGCGATTATTCTCTAACGCCCCTTTCATCAGGACCTACAGCTCATCTCATCTACAGCTCATCTCATCTACAGCTCAGCTCATCTACAGCTCATCTCATCTACAGCTCATCTCATCTCATCTACAGCTCATCTCATCTACAGCTCATCTCATCTACAGCTCATCTCATCTCATCTACAGCTCATCTACAGCTCATCTCATCTACAGCTCATCTCATCTCATCTACAGCTCAGCTCACCTCATCCTCATCTCATCCCATCTCATCTACAGCTCATCTCATCTCATCTACAGCTCAGCTCAGCTCATCTCATCTACAGCTCATCTCATCTCATCTCATCTCATCTCATCTACAGCTCATCTCATCTACAGCTCAGCTCAGCTCATCTCATCTACAGCTCATCTCATCTCATCTCATCTCATCTCATCTACAGCTCATCTCATCTACAGCTCATCTTCAGCTCATCTCACCTCATCTACAGCTCAGCTCATCTCATCTACAGCTCATCTCATCTCATCTCATCTCATCTACAGCTCATCTCATCTACAGCTCATCTCATCTCATCTACAGCTCATCTCATCTCATCTCATCTCATCTACAGCTCATCTCATCTACAGCTCATCTCATCTCATCTACAGCTCAGCTCATCTACAGCTCATCTCATCTACAGCTCATCTCATCTCATCTACAGCTCATCTCATCTACAGCTCAGCTCATCTACAGCTCATCTCATCTACAGCTCATCTACAGCTCATCTAATCTACAGCTCATCTCATCTCATCTCATCTTATCTACAGCTCATCTCATCTCATCTACAGCTCATCTCATCTACAGCTCATCTCATCTCATCTACAGCTCATCTCATCTACAGCTCATCTCATCTACAGCTCACCTCATCTACAGCTCATCTCATCTACAGCTCACCTCATCTACAGCTCATCTCATCTACAGCTCATCTCATCTACAGCTCATCTTATCTCATCTCATCTACAGCTCATCTCATCTCATCTCATCTAATCTCATCTACAGCTCATCTCATCTGCAGCTCATCTACAGCTCATCTCATCTACAGCTCATCTCATCTCATCTACAGCTCATCTCATCCACAGCTCATCTCATCTCATCTACAGCTCATCTCATCCACAGCTCATCTCATCTCATCTACAGCTCATCTCATCTACAGCTCATCTCATCTCATCTACAGCTCATCTCATCTATACCTCATCTCATCTCATCTGCAGCTCATCTCATCCACAGCTCATCTCATCTCATCTCATCTACAGCTCATCTCATCTCATCTACAGCTCATCTCATCTACAGCTCATCTCATCTCATCTACAGCTCATCTCATCTCATCTATAGCTCATCTCATCTACAGCTCATCTCATCTCATCTACAGCTCAGCTCACCTCATCTACAGCTCGTCTCATCTCATCTCACCTTCAGCTCAGCTCACCTCATCCTCATCTCATCCCATCTCATCTCATCTACAGCTCATCTCATCTACAGCTCATCTACAGCTCATCTCATCTACAGCTCATCTCATCTCATCTACAGCTCATCTCATCTCATCTCATCTCACCTTCAGCTCAGCTCACCTCATCTACAGCTCATCTCATCTCATCTCACCTTAAGCTCAGCTCATCTCATCTACAGCTCATCTTATCTCATCTCATCTACAGCTCAGCTCATCTCATCTCATCTACAGCTCATCTACAGCTCATCTCATCTACAGCTAATCTCATCTCATCTACAACTCATCTCATCTACAGCTCATCTCATCTACAGCTCATCTCATCTACAGCTCATCTCATCTCATCTCATCTACAGCTCATCTACAGCTCATCTCAGCTGCAGCTCATCTACAGCTAATCTCATTTACATCTCATCTCATCTCATATACAGCTTATTTTATCTACAGCTCAAGTGAAGTTTTTTTTTTAAATAAAAAAATAAAAAAGAAATGGGTGGAAGTTAATTACATAACTGAAAAAGAAAAGAAAAAGGGATTCCCTGAAGCGCTGGCATCCCTCAAGGTTGTTGAAGTTCACTCACGGACAGATAAGGCCGGTCCCTGCCAAGGTCTGCAGGAAACTGTGGGGATTAGAGATCCATAAGCCAGTATTGACAGAATAATCCGCAAATTATTATTATTTCTGAAGTGTAAGTGCGAGGCGGAGCCGGCCTTTGGAAAAACTCGCCCTGAACTGATTGAAAAAGCACGCATGGCTCCAGCATGTGTCAGAACCATTACATGTGTCTTCTCCATTACAGCGCACTGAGATATTCCCCCGCACTCAGTACATATCTCCCTGCAAACCCAGAGCTGCCCCCCCCCGCTGGGGATATTCTGCCGGGTCGTAAAATCGCAGAGAGATACAAAGTTTCATCCACTGACGTCGTATCGCTCGATATCTGCAGCCAAAACCTTCATTCCGGGTCTCTGAAGTGTGAAAAGTAAGAAACATGTTGGCTTGGATGAAGTAAAGAGCTAAAGTTTCTATCTATAATCATCCAATATGATAGATGTTATATTCGGGGCTGCTGTTAGAAATCACAGGGCCCCATACAGCCCAACTGACAGGGCCCCCTCCCCCCCGGCCGGAAGTCACTGAGGACATCGGTTTATCACCTTTCTCTGTAGCCTCAGCTGCACAGATGAATGAATAGGAAGCAGTCTGAGGCTTCCTGCTCATTCAAAATGGAAGCATAGTAAGCACACTTTACTATGCTTCAGTGATGAATGGACACAGGAGTGACTGGTATTGATTCTTCACTGTGTTTATTCAGAAGGAGCCAGTAAATTACTTTTAGCAGGCTCCTTCTCCCGCTCTCCATACTGAAACATCCCCGTGTGTGCCGGCAGCAGCTGCCGGCAGGAGAGAAAAGGGAAAAGCCAGAAGCACAGGGGGGGGGGGGGGGGCAGGAGTCAGCAGGGCAGAGGACAGGGGAGGTGTACAGGGGTCAGCAGAGCTGAGGATAGGGGTCAGGAGGGCAGAGGATGGGGGAGTGAGCAGAGCAGGGGACAGGGGTCAGCAGAGCAGTGTACTGGGATCATCATGGCGGTGTGCAGGTTTCAGCAGGGCAGCGTACAGGGGTTACTAGGGAGGAGTACAGAGGTCAGGAGAGAAGAGGACTGGGGACAATGGTGCAGTGTACAGGGGTCAGCAAAGCCGAGGAAGGGGTTCAGCAGGACAGTGCACAACTGTACAGGGGTCAGCAGGACAGTGCACAACCGTACAGGGGTCAGCAGGGCAGTGTATAACTGTACAGGGGTCAGCAGGGCAGTGCATAACTGTACAGGGGTCAGCAGGGCAGTGCATAACTGTACAGGGGTCAGCAGGACAGTGCACAACAGTACAGGGGTCAGCAGGACAGTGCACAACTGTACAGGGGTCAGCAGGACAGTGCACAACTGTACAGGGGTCAGCAGGGCAGTGCATTACTGTACAGGGGTCAGCAGGGCAGTGTACAACTGTACAGGGGTCAGCAGGGCAGTGTACAACTGTACAGGGGTCAGCAGGGCAGTGCATAACTGTACAGGGGTCAGCAGGGCAGTGCATAACTGTACAGGGGTCAGCAGGACAGTGCACAACCGTACAGGGGTCAGCAGGACAGTGCACAACTGTACAGGGGTCAGCAGGGCAGTGTATAACTGTACAGGGGTCAGCAGGGCAGTGTATAACTGTACAGGGGTCAGCAGGACAGTGTATAACTGTACAGGGGTCAGCAGGACAGTGTATAACTGTACAGGGGTCAGCAGGGCAGTGTATAACTGTACAGGGGTCAGCAGGACAGTGTATAACTGTACAGGGGTCAGCAGGGCAATGTATAACTGTACAGGGGTCAGCAGGGCAGTGTACAACTGTACAGGGGTCAGCAGGGCAGTGTATAACTGTACAGGGGTCAGCAGGGCAGTGTATAACTGTACAGGGGTCAGCAGGACAGTGTATAACTGTACAGGGGTCAGCAGGGCAGTGTATAACTGTACAGGGGTCAGTAGGACAGTGCACAACTGTACAGGGGTCAGCAGGGCAGTGTATAACTGTACAGGGGTCAGCAGAGCAGTGTACAACTGTACAGGGGTCAGCAGGGCAGTGTATAACTGTACAGGGGTCAGCAGGGCAGTGTATAACTGTACAGGGGTCAGCAGGGCAGTGTATAACTGTACAGGGGTCAGCAGGGCAGTGCATAACTGTACAGGGGTCAGCAGGACAGTGCATAACTGTACAGGGGTCAGCAGGACAGTGCACAACCGTACAGGGGTCAGCAGGGCAGTGTATAACTGTACAGGGGTCAGCAGGACAGTGTATAACTGTACAGGGGTCAGCAGTGCAGATGACAGGGGTCACTGCTGGCGGGGCACTGAGCAGATTGCCCATGGGTTAACCCCTTCCCTGCCCGTGTCATTAGTACAGAGACAGAGGCATATTTTTAGCACTGATTACTTTAGTAGTGTCACTGGTACCACCAAAAGTGTCAAAAATGTAATTTAGGGATCTGATCTGGGAATGTTATATAGCAGAAAGTGAAAAATATATATATTTTTTTTTTTTTCAGAATTGTCGCTATTTTTTTGTTTATAGCGCAAAAAATAAAAATCGCACAGGTGATCAAATACCACCAAAAGAAAGCTAAAATATGTAGCAGAATACAAATTGGCCTAAAATGACGATTTTTCATTTTTTTTTTTTTTATTGGGAATGTTATATAGCAGAAAGTGAAATATATTGGTTTTTTTTTTTCAGAATTGTTGCAATTTTTTTGTTTATCATGCAAAAAAAAAAAAAAAAATCGCACAGGTGATCAAATACCACCAAAAGAAAGTTCTGTTTGTGGTAAAAAAAAAGGACATCAATTATATTTGGGTACAGAGTCGCACGACTGCGCAATTGTCCGTTAAATTAACGCAGCGCCGAATAGCAAAAAACAACCTGATCATTAATGGGGAGAATCTTCCGGTTTAGAAGTGGTTAAGCTTTGCAATATTGTTTCAATGACAAACGCAGACTCCCCGCGCAATAACTAACCAGCCGTGACTCCATTTTTTTTGTAAGCGGCGCAGACTGTTAATTAGCGCGGAGTGCAGGAAGCCTGTAAACGGCTCACCAGCCTCCCTCGCTCTTGGCAGGCTCCGGCAGACAAGTGTGTTTAAAGCGCTCTTTAGCCTTTCTGTTGCCGGATGGTTCTTCGGGGAGCGTGCGATTTAATAAGACGCTGTCTGTTGTACTTGGAAGGGACTGAAGGGCCGTTCACATTCGTCGGTAGTAAAAAGACAGCGAGCCGTAAATCAGCTTGTCTCTTTATTGCCGCGGCCCAGCTGTCCTGCCTTGCTGCCGGCAAAATTGTGGAAGCCAAAAGCGCCAATTGGTCGTCAATGGGGCGGCGGAGGGTGGAAGTGTACCTGTTGTCTAGACACAGGCGGGATTTTGTGGGATTAGGAGGGATGACTGTCCAGGTTACGGTTCAGGTTTGTAGAAAGGTCATGAAGGCTCCAGCCTGGGGGGTTGGGGGGATGTTGAGGGGCGCTGGACACGGAGCGCTGACAAGGAAAGGGACCTGAGCGGAATCGGAAATGTTTGACCCAAAGATGACCGATCCCGCGTGCGGGAAAATACGAACGCAACAAAATGTGCATCCAACAACCCGCAATGAAATATCAACATTCTGGAATGTACCTCCAGATCTACTCTGACTGTCCAAAAAAATAAAAAAAAATGTCTGGAGAGTTCAGCCCTCAGTAGAGGTTAGTACAGCTCTCAGAAGAGGTTAGTACAGCTCTCAGAAGAGGTTAGTACAGCTCTCAGAAGTGGTTAGTACAGCTCTCAGAAGAGGTTAGTACAGACCTCAGAAGAGGTTAGTACAGCTCTCAGAAGAGGTTAGTGCAGCTTTCAAAAGTGGTTAGTACAGCTCTCAGAAGAGGTTAGTACAGCTTTCAGAAGAGGTTAGTGCAGCTCTCAGAAGAGGTTAGTACAGCCTTCTGAATGGGTTAGTACAGCCCTTAGAAGAGGTTAGTACAGCTCTCAGAAGAGGTTAGTACAGCCCTCAGAATAGGTTTGTACAGCCCTCAGCAGAGGTTAGTACAGCTCTCAGAAGAGGTTAGTACAGCCCTCAGAATAGGTCTGTACAGCCCTTAGCAGTGGTTAGTACAGCCCTCAGAATAGGTTTATACAGCCCTCAGCAGTGGTTAGTACAGTCCTTAGCAGTGGTTAGTACAGCCCTCAGCAGAGGTTAGCGCAGCCTTCAGCAGAGATTAGTACAGCCCTCAGAAGAAGTTAGTACAGCCCTCAGAGGAGGTGAGTGCAGTCCTTATCAGTGATTAATACAGTCTTAGCCAGTCCTCAGCAAAGGTTAGTACAGCCCTCAGAATAGGTTTATACAGCCCTCAGCAGTGGTTAGTACAGTCCTCAGCAGAGGTTAGTACAGCCCTCAGAATAGGTTTATACAGCCCTCAGCAGAGGTTAGCGCAGCCTTCAGCAGAGGTTAGCGCAGACTTCAGCAGTGGTCAGTACAGCCCTCAGAAGAGCTTAGTATGACCCTCAGCAGTGGTTAGTACAGCCTTCAGCAGAGGTTAGTGTGGCCCTCAGCAGAGATTAGTACAGGCCTTAGCAGTGATTAGTACAGCCCTCGGCAGAGCTTAGCATGACCCTCAGAAGTGGTTAGTACAGCCCTCAGCAGTCATTAGTATGGCTCTTAGCAGAGGTTAATGCAGCCTTGAGCAGAGGTTAGTACAGCCCTCAGCAGTGATTAGTGCAGCCCACAGCAGAGGTTAGTACAGCCCTCAGCAGTGGTTAGTGCTGCCCTCAGCAGAGGTTGGTACAGCCCTCAGCGGTGATTAGTGCAGCTCTCAGCAGAGGTTAGTAAAACCCTCAGCGGTGATTAGTGCAGCCCTCAGCAGAGGTTAGTACAGCCCTCAGCAGAGGTTAGTACAGCCCTCAGCAGTGGTTAGTGCTGCCCTCAGCAGAGGTTAGTACAGCCCTCAGCAGTGGTTAGTGCTGCCCTCAGCAGAGGTTGGTACAGCTGTAAGCAAATGTTTGTGCAGCCCTCAGCCTGAGGTTAGTGCCTCTCTCTTGATACTTCTTCCACTTTGCGCCTACTGATTTTCTGCCCCCTGTGTCTCTTGGCTTCAATGTGCTTTATAAAAATACATATCTATTGTAATAAAATATATTTAAATTAAATGCAAGAGAGGGTGAAACTTATCAGAGGAGACAAAGACATAAAAATAATCTGACAGGGGTTCTAACCCTTCCCCCACTCCATCCAAAACTGAAAATAAGATTTTCTCTCAGTTGTCACCAGAACAGATAGTCCGGGAAAAGCTGAACTGTATCAGTTGCCAGTAGAACCCGCCAAGAACAGCCAAGATACAACCCGCCCTCATTCTACAGAGATTTCCTCTCACTTCCTACTGTGTCTCTGGAACAGGAAGTTGGAGGAAAACCTGACCAAGATCCCAATCCTTCTCTATTGGATCCAAAACATGTTCTGGCCATACCAGCAATTGGAACACCGCACACCGAGATGCTAAATGATATTCACCCTTTATTAGAATAGCCAGCAGGAATGCGTTTTTGTTTGACGCATTTTGCTCCAGACATCGTGGGAAATGCGTCAGTAGAACACCTTCCTGCTGGCCATTTTAATAAAAGGAAAATCGAATTTTGCATCTCAGTGTGAGGTGTTCCTGCTGTCCGTATAATGGCAGTGGAGATGAGCCCAGCTGACACCACAGATGTAAGCATGGAGTGCGGAGTCTAATCTCACCTGGAGCTGCATGCGGTTTGTTAAGCGCTTTGTCTCGGTTAAACATTATTTTCTTTACTTAAAGCTGAAGCTTAAAGTGGTTATAAAGTTGCCAAATGTAAAATACATTTTTATATATTATCATTTAAGGCTACTACGCATCCATTTATTTATTTTTTTTCTAACTTGCCTTCATTGAACTGCCCGCTTCTAGAGTGCAGGTCAGGTGATCACTATAGCTTTTCAAGTGATTTAAGGACCTGCTGTACAGTCTGGGGGCATAAGTCATTGCTGGGAATGACACTGCTGCTGTTCTGTTCTAAGAGGAGGGGAGGAGCGACTAGAGGCAGGAGGGATGGGTGGGGAGAAGTGGCTGGAGGCAGGAGGGATGGGTGGGGAGAAGTGGCTGGAGGCAGGAGGGATGGGTGGGGAGGAGTGGCTGGAGGCAGGAGGGAAGAGCGGGAGGAGTGGCTGGAGGCAGGAGGGAAGGGCGGGGAGAAGTGGCTGGAGGCAGGAGGGATGGGTGGGGAGGAGTGGCTGGAGGCAGGAGGGATGGGTGGGGAGAAGTGGCTGGAGGCAGGAGAGATGGTTGGGGAGGAGTGGCTGGAGGCAGGAGGGAAGAGCGGTAGGAGTGGCTGGAGGCAGGAGGAAAGGGCGGGGAGAAGTGGCTGGAGGCAGGAGGGATGGGTGGGAGGATTGGCTGGACGCAGGTGGGAAGGGCGAGAAGGAGCAGCTGGATGCAGGAAGGATGGGCGAGGAGGAGTGGCTGGAGGCAGGAGGGATGGGTGGAGAGGAGTGGCTGGAGGCAGGAGGAATGGGTGATGAGTAGGGATGATCGAACTTTTGGAAAGTTCGGTTCGACCAGAACACCCGAACTTCCCGAAAGTTCGGCCCGGATTTCAGAATCCCATTGAAATCAATGGGACCCGAACTTCGGTAATCAAAAAACACCATTTTGAAGCCCTAAAACCCAATAAATGCCCCTAAAAAGTGCCTAGGGTTCTGGGTCATGCCCCAGGGACTACTAATCACACAAAAAAAAGTTCTTAAAAATTGTCATTTTTGACAGAGAGCCAATTATTGAAGAAAATATTGAAAAAAAATGAAATTTCTTTGGATTTAGTGTCTGGGGGGTCTAAAAAGTGTACCTGTGAAGTTTCAGCTCTGTAGCATGTCCAGAACCAAAAAAAAATAAAAACGTTTGTTTGTATTAGAATTGCCGTAGAGCAGGATAGTGGCTTCGCTATTTTCACACCCTGCTTTTTGTTGCAGGCATTTATAGGGCTTTTTTGTGGACGTGTTTGGAGGCAGGCATGACATCTGAACTTCTGTGTAGGGGTATATATACACACACACTTATATGTATTTATACACATACACACATATAGGTGTGAAAGTAGCAGAAACCTATGCCTGCGCTAATGAAATAATTTGCAGGCATAGATCTCCGCTCCTATCACACCTATATGTGTGTATGTGTATAAATACATATAAGTGTGTGTGTATATATACCCCTATACAGAAGTTCTGATGTTATGCCTGCCTCCAAAGAGGCCCAAAAAATGCCCAAAAAAACGCCTGCTAAAAAAACGCCCAGGTGTGTTGTTGCAGGCGTTTTTTCCGGGCATTTTTTGGGCGTCTTTGGAGGCAGGCATAACATCTGAACTTGTGTATAGGGGTATATATACACACACACTTATATGTATTTATACACATACACACATATAGGTGTGATAGGAGCGTAGCCCTATGCCTGCTAATAATTTCATTAGCGCAGGCATAGGGTTACAATTCAATTTGCCTTCTCTTTGTCCCCAGTCACCCACTCCAGATTATTTTGTAAAGGGTCTACTAGCTCAGACCTAACATTTTTATTAGTAATATATGTGAAGAAATTTTTGGGGTTTGTCCTACTATCTTTTGCAATGTGTCGTTCATTTTCAATTTTTGTGTCCTTGATTTCCTTTTTACATATTCTGTTATATTCTTTATAACAATTAAACAATGATAGTGTTCCTTCATTTTTATATTTTTTGAAAGCTCTTTTCTTGTTATTTATAGCTTTTTTAACTTTGGCCGTGAGCCACATAGGTTTTATTTTTAGCCTTTTAAAAGTATTGCCCATGGGAATATACTTTGCAATGAGTTTGCATAAAGTCTTTTTGAAAAATTCCCATTTCTGTTCTGTGTTCATTGATGCCAATATTCCCTCCCAGTCTAAATGCTGGAGAGTAGCCCTTATCTTTGGAAAATTTGCTCTCTTAAAGTTAAGTGTTTTTATATTTCCAGATTGCGTTTGTTGCTTACAGCTAACATTAAATGAAATGATATTATGGTCACTTCTACCCAGGTGTTCTTTTATATGAATATTGTTAATAAGCTCTGCATGGTTTGAGATTACCAGGTTCAGCAGAGCATCTTTTCTAGTGGGGGCCTCAATAAACTGCACCATAAAATTGTCTTGTAATAGGTTTATTAAAGTTTGCCCTTTAACTGTTCCAGCAGTGCCATTACTCCAGTCAATGTCTGGTCAGTTAGAATCCCCCATTATTAACACTGTCTCAGCCCTTGCAGCCCTTTCTATCTGTGCCAGGAGCGGAGTCTCCACCTCAGACAAGAAGGATGGGTGAGGACAAGTGGTTGGAGGAAGAATAGATGGTCGGGGAAGAGCGACTGAAGACAAGAAGGATCGGTGGGGAGAAGAGGCTGGAGGCAGAATGGATGGGTGGGAAGGAGCATCTGGAGACAAGAAGGATGGGTGGGGAGAAGGGGCTGGAGGCAGAATGGATGGGTGGGGAGGAGTGTCTGGAGACAAGAAGGATGGGTGGGGAGAAGGGGCTGAAGGCAGAATGGATGAGTGGGGAGGAGCATCTGGAGACAAGAAGGATGGGTGGGGAGAAGGGGCTGGAGGCAGAAGGGATGGGTGGGGAGGAGCAGCTGGAGACAAAAAGAATGGTGGGGAGAAGAGTCTAGAGGCAGGATGGATGGGCGGGAAGGAGGGGCTGGAGACAAGAAGAATGGTGGGGAGAAGAGGCTGGAGGCAGAATAGATGGGCGGGGAGGAGCGGCTTGAGACAAGAAGGGAGGTGGGGAGAAGTGGTTGGAGGAAGAATGGATTGGCGGGGAGGAGCGGATGAAGACATGAAGGATGGATGGGGAGAAGAGGCTGGAGGCAGAATGGATAGGCGGGGGGAAAAGGCTGGAGAAAAGAAGGATAGGTGGGGAGAAGAGGCTGGAGGCAGAATAGATGAGTGGGGAAGAGTGGCTGGAGACAAGAAGGATGGGTGGGGAGAAGAGGCTGGAAGTGAAATGGATGGACGGGGAGAAGAGGCTGGAGGCAGAATGGATGGGCAGGGAGGAGTGGCTGGAGATAGGAAGATGGATGGGGAGAAAAGGCTGGAGGCAGAAGGGATGGGTGGGGAGGAGTTGCTGGAGACAAGAAGAATGGTGGGGAGAAGAGGCTAGAGGCAGGATGGATGGGCGGGGAGGAGCGGCTGGAGACAAGAAGAATGGTGGGGAGAAGAGGCTGGAGGCAGAAGGGATGGGTGGGGAGGAGCAGCTGGAGACACAGAGATGGGTGGGGATAAGAGGTTGGAGGAAGAAGGGATGGGCGGGGAGGAATGGATGAAGACAGGAAAGATGGATGGGGAGAAGAGGCTGGAGGCAGAAGGGATGGGCGGGGAGGAGCAGCTGGAGACACAGAGATGGGTGGGCATAAGAGACTACAGGTTGAATGGATAGGCGAGAAGGAGCAGCTGGAGAAAAGAAGGATAGGTGGGGAGAAGAGGCTGGAGGCAGAATAGATAGGTGGGGAAGAGCGGCTGGAGACAAAAAGGATGGGTGGGGAGAAGAGGCTGGAAGAGGAATGGATGGATGGGGAGAAGAGGCTGGAGGCAGAATGGATGGGCGGGGAGGAGTGGCTGGAGATAGGAAGACGGGTGGGGAGAAGAGGCTGGAGGTAGAATGGATGGGGGGGAGAAGAGGCTGGAGGCAGAATGAATGGGTGGGGAGGAGCATCTGGAGACAAGTAGGATGGGTGGAGAGAAGGGGCTGGAGGCAGAAGGGATGGGTGGAAAGGAGTTGCTGGAGACAAGAAGAATGGTGGGGAGAAGAGGCTAGAGGCAGGATGGATGGGCGGGGAGGAGCTGCTGGAGACAAGAAGAATGGTGGGGAGAAGAGGCTGGAGGCAGAATAGATGGGTGGGGAGGAGCGGCTGGAGACAAGAAGGATAGGTGAGGAGAAGTGGTTGGAGGAAGAAAGGCTGGGCCGGGAGGAGCGGGTGAAGACAAGAAGGATGGATGGGGAGAAGAGGCTGGAGGCAGAATGGATGGATGGGGAGAAGAGGCTGGAGGCAGAATGGATGGATGGGGAGAAGAGGTTGGAGGCAGAATGGATGGGCGGGGAGGAGTGACTGGAGACACAAAGATGGGTGGGGATAAGAGGCTGGAGGCAGAATGGATGGGTGGGGAAAATAGGCTGGAGGTTGAATGGATGGACGAGAAGGAGCAGCTGGAGAAAATAAGGATAGGTGGGGAGAAGAGGCTGGAGGCAGAATAGATGGGTGGGGAAGAGCTGCTGAAGGCAAGAAGGATGGGTGGGGAGAAGAGGCTGGAAGTGAAATGGATGGATGGGGAGAGGAGGCTGGAGGCAAAATGGATGGGCAGGGAGGAGTGGCTGGAGATAGGAAGATGGGTGGGGAGAAGAGGCTGGAGGCAGAATGGAGGGGGGGGAGAAGAGGCTGGAGGCTGAATGGATGAGCGGGGAGGAGCAGCTGGAGACAAGAAGGATGGGTGAGGAGAAGAGGCCGGAAGTGGAATGGATGTACGGGGAGGAGAGGCTGGAGGCTGAATGGATGAGCCGGGAGGAGCAGCTGGAGATAAGAAGGATGGGTGGGGAGACGAGGCTAGAGGCAGAATAGATGGGTGAGAGGAGCGGCTGGAGACATGAAGAAAAAGTAGTGCAGGGACTACTGTGAAGTCGTTGGGACTTGAAGTCACACAGATATGAACGGTACTCCTTGGAAATCATGGGGTACAACTTCTCATGCGACTTTGCAGTCCCAAGTTGCACAAGTGTGAAAGGGGTCTAAGACAAAATCCGCCGCATGTTTGTCACTCATAGGGCATCCTTTTCAAGTGAATGGGCTGCTTAATGTCTGACACATTTTAATGTGTAAAAAATGTGCAAAAAAAACGCGAGCGGGAACTACGCTCAGCTATGAATGGGGCTTTTAAGAGTTTTTTGGGGGCGGAGTTTACGCTGGCAACATTCCTAATTGTTTTTTAAACATTTAGACAGATTGCGCTACAAAAGCAGCAAAACGTGAACTAAAAAAATGCGCACCGCTCAACGACCAATACAGTTCTGGTACCACTTTGGGGAGGTTTTTTTTGCGCAAGTGAATGGGCCGCCCTATGTGCATTAACACGTGAATGCGCATTGTCGCTACGCTCAGGTGTGAATGGCGCCTTTATGTTTTTGGGGGTGACCTTACATTGACAACGTTCCAAATTGGTTAAAAGCTTTCAGACAAAACGCACTACAAAGGCGCCAAAATGTGCAATGAAAAAACGTGCGACACCCAACGGCCAAAAAGGTTCTTGAGTAACGTACGTAGTTACGAGGGACAGAGCCGACCTGCCGCAGTATATGTACTGCTGGCGATCGGCAAGTGGTTAACAGATGACCCCCGGCGGCACGGGTTTTTAGAAAAGAACGGCTCCTAAATAAAAAATGGTATAAAGTTGAAAAAAAAATGCGGCTTTCAATGATATTTTTTTTTTTTTTTTTGACGTCTCAAATTTCTTTCTCTTGCTAAAAATAAAAAAAAAGGAAACCGGCACGCAACTGGTGACTGAGGCCCTGACACGGCGCGCGGGGGTCAACGCTTCTATTACTTTCTCCACAACGCTCAGATTTTCATTTTCTCTCTGGATAATCTCCATAAGTGAGTGAAAAGGAGAGTCGCCAGAGACGCTCGTGTTTTTCCCCGTTGCTTCGAATTTGTGGGGTTTAGATGGATTAACCCGGCAAGTCAGACGGTCTTTGGGTACTAATTAGGCGAAGATCGAGTTTCTGCAGCCCTGGCTCCTGCGTCCAGATACGGCGAATAATATTTGTTTAATATGAGGCAGTGATACGGCGCACCATTTTTTAATACCGTCCAGGGGTGGGTCGTTTCATTTCACAGAGTTCCCAGAGCTTTCCGGGACGTGATCAGGAAAGGAGAACGCTGACTCCGACTCTACCTAGTTAAAGGGTTTTTATTCTCTTTTTTTTTCTTTCTGTTTAGCTAAAAAAAAATAGGAAATCTTTTTATTTATTTATTTTTTAAACATCCTTTTTAGCTCCCCTCTATTCAAGAGTGTGAGTTTTTTTTTTAGTGGGGAGCTATGGGGGTGCATTTAGTGTTTTGTTTGTTTGCATTGTTTTTTTTTTTTTTTTTTTTTTTTTTTTTACTTTTTCATCTTCTGCTTACCTCATAAAAAATAGGAAATTTTTTTTAAAATCTTTTTTTTTTAAAAAAAAAACCTTTTTGGCTCCCTTCTATTCAAGAGTGTGAGGTTTTTTTATTTTTTAGTGGGGAGCTATGGGGGTGCATTTAGTGTTTTGTTTGTTTGCATTTTTTTTTTTTTTTTACTTTTTTCATCTTCTGCTTACCTCATAAAAAATAGGAAATTTTTTAAAATCGTTTTAAAAAAAAAAAAAAAACTTTATGGCTCCCCTCTATTCAAGAGTGTGAGGTTTTTTTTTAGTGGGGAGCTATGGGGGTGAATTTAGTGTTTTGTTTGTTTGCATTGTTTTTTTGTTTTTGTTTTTTTTTTTTTTACTTTTTCATCTTCTGCTTACCTCATAAAAAAATAGGAAATTTTTTTAAAATCTTTTTTTTTTTAAAAAAAAAAAAACCTCTTTGGCTCCCTTCTATTCAAGAGTGTGAGTTTTTTTATTTTTTAGTGGGGAGCTATGGGGGTGCATTTAGTGTTTTGTTTGTTTGCATTGTTTTTTTTTTTTTTACTTTTTCATCTTCTGCTTACCTCATAAAAAATAGGAAATTTTTTAAAATCGTTTAAAAAAAAAAAAAAAAAAAAAAACTTTATGGCTCCCCTCTATTCAAGAGTGTGAGGTTGTTTTTTAGTGGGGAGCTATGGGGTGCATTTAGTGTTTTGTTTGTTTGCATTGTTTTTTTCTTTTTTTTTTTTTTTTTTACTTTCTTCATCTTCTGCTTACCTCATAAAAAATAGGAAATTTTTTTAAAATCTTTTTTTTAAAAAAAAAAACCTTTTTGGCTCCCCTCTATTCAAGAGTGTGAGTTTTTTTATTTTTTAGTGGGGAGCTATGGGGGTGCATTTAGTGTTTTGTTTGTTTGCATTGTTTTTTTTTTTTTTTTTTTTACTTTTTTCATCTTCTGCGTACCTCATAAAAAATAGGAAATTTTTTTAAAATCTTTTTAAAAAAAAAAAAAAAAAAAACTTTTTGGTTCCCCTCTATCCAAGAGTGTGAGTTTTTTTAGTGGGGAGCTATGGGGGTGCATTTAGTGTTTTGTTTTAATTGTTTTTACTTTTGTTTTGTTTTTTGTTTTTGTTTTTTTTTTCTGCTTACCTTACCTTTATTTTCTGCTTAATTTTTTTTTTTTAAATCTTTTTTTTTCTTTAACATCCTTTTTGCTTCCCTCTATTCAAGAGTGTGAGTTTTTTTAGTGGGGAGCTATGGGGGTGCATCTAGTGTTTTGTTTGTTTGCATTGTTTTTGCTTTTTGTTTGTTTGTTACATTTTTCGTTTCCTGCTTAGCTCATAAAAAATAGAAAACCTTTTTAACATTTTTTTTCACTATTCTTTTTGGCTCCCCTCTATTCAAGAGTGTGAATTTTTTTTAGTGGGGAGCTATGGGGGTGCATTTAGGCTACGTTCAAATCTTGGCGTTGCCATTTACAGGCGTTTTTTTTTCCAGGCGTTTTTTTCAGGTGTTTTTGTGCAGGCGTTTTTAGGTTGACTAGTGACCAATGGAAAAAAAAAAATGCCTGTAATATGCCCAAAAAAAAGCTCATGTACTTTTTTGAGCGTTGGGCGTTTTGCTTAAAACATCAAAACGCTCAGATGTGAACAGGGGCCATTGAAATGAATAGGATTGGTCTTGTTGGGCGTTTTTTGAGCTGATCCTAGAGCAGAAAAATGCCCCAAAAACGCCCCAAAACGCCTACATGTGAACTTAGCCTTAGGCTCCGTTCACATGTCAGCGTATGGATCGCGGGCAGAACCGCCGCGGTTCCGCCCGCGATCTGGAGATTATTGCAAATCGCGGGACGCCTGTGCGTTGCCCGTTGATTTGCAATAGCCCCCCAAACGCTGAGCGATGTTGCCGCGATTTCCGCCTGCCGAATCGCGGTAACATCGCGCAAAAAAAATCGCGGCAACATCGCAGCAACATCGTTCAGCGCTTGGGGGGCTATTGCAAATCAACGGGCAATGCACAGGCATCCCGCGATTTGCAATAATCTCCGGATCGTGGGCGGAACCGCGGCGGTTCTGCCCGCGATCCATACGCTGACATGTGAACGGAGCCTTAGGCTCCATTCACACCTGGGCATTTTCAGCTCCAAAAACGCTCAAAAGAAATGTTTCCAAAACGCCCAACAAGTAAAACCCCATTCATTTAAATGGCCCCTGTTCACATCTGAGAGTTTAAACGTCTGAAGCAAAATGCCCAACGCTCAAAAAAGTACATGAGCTTCTTTTTGGGCAGATTACAGGCGTTTTCCATTGGTCTCTAGTCAATCTAAAAACGCCTGCACAAAAAACGCCTGTAAACGCCTGCAAAAACGCCCATAAAAACGCCTGAAAAAAACGCCTGAAAAAGTGCCTGAAACAAAAACGCCCAGGTGTGAATGGAGCCTTAGTGTTTTGTTTGTTTGTTTACATTGTTTTTGCTTTTCTTTTTGTTTTCTACTTTACCTCATAAAAAGTAAGATTTTTTTTTTAAATCTTTTTTTTAAACATCCTTTTTGTCTCCCCTCTATTTTATTTCAAGAGTGTGAGTTTTTTTTTTTTTTTTAATGAGGAGCTATGGGGGTGCTTTTAGTGTTTTGTTTGTTTGTTTGCATTGTTTTTGCTTTTATTTATTTATTTTTTTTGTTTGTTTTTTACTTTTTTCATTTTCTGCTTAGCTCATAAAAAATAGGAAATCTTTTTATTTATTTATTTTTTTAAATATCCTTTTTGGCTCCTCTATTAAAAAGTGTGTTTTTTTTTTTTTGTGGAGAGCTATGGGGTGCAGTTAGTGTTTTGTTTGTTTGTTTGTATTGTTTTTGCTTATGACCGAATTTAGAACTATAAATCGTTCAATGGACATAAATGAATCAGTTTTTTGTTTAGTTTGTCACATATGCCCGGTGCAAACAGGTCGGCCGAGAAACACAATAACCTTTCATCTTATCGTTAGTTTATCGTTCGGTCGGCGGATTTTCAAAACTGTTCCTTCGATTTTTCGGCTCTGAAAAGTTAAAAACGATTTCTATTTGTGCCCATTAACTGGACGAAAAACGAATGATCAGACCAAATGACAGATTTTCAAACAATAGGAAATCTTTCGGCTAGTGTATGGCCAGCTTTAGCTCATGAAAAATAGGAAATCTTTTTAAAATATTTTTTTTAAATATCCTTTTTGGCTTCTCTTCATTAACTGCTTACTACCCGCCCACCGTCAAATGACGGCAGAGCGGTGCAGCTATTGTTCTGGGACACTGTTATATGACGGCGCACCAGAATGGCCTCTCTCACGTGCCCGTGGCGCCTCTCTCGCGTGCTAGGACACGGCGCAACCCCGATCTTGGTAAAGAGTCAATGACTTGGCTCTTTACCTATGTGATCGGCTGTGTCCAATCACAGCCGGTCACATGTAAATGAGGAAGTGCCATTTATCGGCTCTCCTCGCCTCACACTGTCAGAGTGTGTAGCAAGGATAGCCGATCAGTGGCTCCTCCTCATAGGGGAGACCAGGACAGGTAATCAGTGCCCTGATTACAGAACAGTGTAAAACAGTGCCAATCAGTGCCCACCATCAGTGCCAATAGTGCTGCCAGTCAGTGTCCATCAGTGCCTGCTCATCTGTGCTACAATCAGTGCCAATAGTGCTGCCAGTCAGTGCCCATCAGTGCCTGCTTATCTGTGCTGCCCATCAGTGTCCATCAGTGCTGCCCCTCAGTGCTCATCAGTGCCACCTGTCAGTGCCCATCATTGCCACCTGTCAGTGCCCATCAGTACCATCTCTCAGTGCCCATCAGTGCTGCGTGTCAGTGCCCATCAGTCCCGCCCATCAGTGCGCCTCTCAGTGCCCATCAGATCCACCACTCAGTGCCCATCAGTGCCACCTTTCAGTGCCCATCAGTGCCACCTATCAGTGCTCATCAGTGCTGCCTATCAGTGCACATCATTGCCACTTATCAGTGCCACCTATCAGTGCTCATCAGTGCTGCCTATCAGTGCACATGATTGCCACCTATCGGTGCCTCCTATCAGTGCCCATCAGTGCGGCATATTTGTACCTCCTCATCAGTGCCACCTCATCAGTGCCCATAAGTGCCACCTCATCAGTGCCCATCAGTGCAGCCTACCAATGGCCATTAGTGCCGCCTCATCAGCGCACATCAGTGAAGGAGTGAAATTATTTATTTTCAAAATGTATTCACAGAAAATAAGAAAAACTTATTTTTTTTTCAAAATTTTCTGTCTTTTTTCTTTTTTTTTTGTAAGAAATAAAAAACCCAATGGTGATTAAATATCACCAAAAGAAAGCTCTATTTGTGTGAAAAAAAAATGATAACATTTCATATAGGTACAGTGGAGCATGACCGTGCAATTGTCATTCAAAGTGCGAGAGCGCTGAAAGCTGAGAATTGGCCTGGGCAGGAAGAGGGTGAAAGTGCCCTGGATTGAAGTGGTTAAAGAGTGTGTTTTTTTTTTTTTTTTTTTTTTGGAGAGCTATGAGGGTGCATTAGTGTTTTGTTTGCATTGTTTTTACTTTTTTTTTTTTGTTTTGTTTTTTTAAATATCCTTTTTGGTGGGTAGATTTCCCCCACTTCCTAATCCATGTCCTTAGTCTGCTTGTCTTCAGCAAACTGTTTGCGGGCTTTCTTGTGCATCATCTTTAGAAGAGGCTTCCTTCTGGGATGACAGCCATGCAGACCAATTTGATGCAGTGTGCGGCGTATGGTCTGAGCACTGACAGGCTGACCCCCCACCCCTTCAACCTCTGCAGCAATGCTGGCAGCACTCATACGTCTATTTCCCAAGACAACCTCTGGATATGACGCTTGAGCACGTGCACTCAACTCCTTTGGTGGACCATGGTGAGGCCTGTTCTGAGTGGAACCTGTCCTGTTACACCGCTGTATGGTCTTGGCCACCGTGCTGCAGCTCAGTTTCAGGGTCTTGCCAATCTTCTTATAGCCTAGGCCATCTTTATGTAGAGCAACAATTCTTTTTTTTCAGATCCTCAGAGAATTCTTTGCCATGAGGTGCCAAGTTGAACTTCCAGTGACCAGTATGAGAGAGTGAGAGCGATAACACCAAATTGAACACACCTGCTCCCCATTCACACCTGAGACCTTGTAACACTAACGAGTCACATGACACCGGGGAGGGAAAATGGCTAGTTGGGCCCAATTTGGACATAGTCACTTAGGGGTGTACTCACTTTTGTTGCCAGCCGTGTAGACATTAATGGCTGTGTGTTGAGTTATTTTGAGGGGACAGCAAATTTACACTGTTATACAAGCTGTACACTCACTACTTTACATTGTAGCAAAATGTAATTTCTTCAGTGTTGTCACATGAAAAGATGATAAAAAAAAATGAAAATAAAATATTTACAAAAATGTGAGGGATGTACTTACTTTTGTGAGATACAGTATATATATATATATATATTTATTTTACATATATATTTATATTTATTTATTTATTTATATATATATGTATATATATATATACATATATATATATATATATATATATATATATATATATATATATATATATATACATATGCGCATTTATTTATTTATATATATATATATATATATATACACACATTTATTCATATATATATATATATATATATATATATACATATATATATATACATTTATTTATTTATATATATATATATATATATATACACATTTATTTATTTATATATATATTTATATATATATATATATATATATACATACACATTTATTTATTTATATATATATATATATATATATATATTTCTTTTTTTAAATAAATATTTTTAATACATTTATTTATATATATATATATATATATATATATATATATATATATATATATATATATATATATATATATATATATATATATATACATATACACACATTTATTTATTTATTTATATATATATATATATATATATATTTTTTTTTTTTTTTAAATAAAATAAAAAATATTTTTGGGACTATGAATGTAATTTGGAAAATGTATAATTTCACTGCCCTGCTGAAACAGATGAAAGGCAGAGTTACACTTTAGGCCGCAACAATCACACGCTATCATTATACTGCATATTCTGACCACATGTGGCCATAAGAAAACAGTAATTTTGTGCTCCTTTAAATGGACAGAGGATGAAAATTTTTGCATTTGGCATAAAGAGTAAAGCAGAAAAAGCGTCCGCGATAGACAAAAATCTGTAACAAAACTGAAAGATGTATTATAATATCGCAGGATGTTTTTTTCAAAAGCATAAAACAAAATGCTGAAATTTATGATGTTTGAGTTCCAGAGCTCAGGAGTTCATATTCTTCGCAGTGAAGTATATAATCTTAATGAGTAAAATCATAATATCACCGATGATGAGTCATTAATGGTGTAATTACATTTCCTGCTTGATGGCTTTTCCAGGACGGGGCTCTGTACAACCGCTGCGACACGGCACGCAGGTGGACACCGCCAAGCTACTAAAATTCACATTACTGCCAAAAACCACTGGCCCTGCTGGCAGGGTGGATGGCCAGGCCTTGTTTAAAGCAGAACTTCTAACTCGGGGATAACTCATTAGAAGGATAAAAAAATAAAATAATAAAATTAACAAATATAAATGGCTGAACTTTGTCATTGTTTTTTCAATCATGGAACACTATGCAAGACAAAGATTGCCAGACAGCTCTCCTTCTCTACTTTGACATTGGAGTCTTGCTGAGATTGTGATACTAAAGTTCTAATCGGGTAAATGTTTGTACATAAAATTACAGTAATGGAAAATATATTAATTAACCACTTCTGGACCAGAAGATTTCCCCCCTTAATGACCAGGCCATTTTTTTGTGATTCGGCACTGCGTTACTTTAACCACTTCAGCCCCGGAAGTTTTTACCCCCTTCCTGACCAGGCCCTATTTTGCGATTCTGCACTGCGTTACTTTAAAGGACAATTGCGTGTTTGTGCGATGCTGTACCTAAACAAAATTTACGTCCTTTTTTTCCAACAAACAGAACTTTCTTTTGGTGGTATTTGATCACCTGTATGATTTTTATTTTTTGCGCTATATACAAAAAAAGAGCAACAATTCTGAAAAAAAAAAAAATATATATATATTTCACTTTCTGCTATATAACATTCCCAAGAAAAAAAATCTATTTTTTTTTTTCATCATTTAGGCTAATTTGTATTCTGCTACATAATTTTGGTAAAAATAAAAAAACCCAATGAGCGTATTTTGCGCAAAAGTTATCGCGTCTAAAAACTAGGAGGAAGTCATTTTTATTTATTTATTTATTCTTTTTACTAGTAATGGCGGCGATCTGCGATTTTTGGTGGGACTGCGACATTGCGGCGGACAGATCGGACCCCAAACTGACCTTTTTTTGACACTTTTGGGGGGGACCAGTGACATTACTACAGTAATCAGTGTTAAAAATATGTACTGTTACTGTAATAATGACACTGGCAGGGAAGAGGTTAACTCAGGGGCAATTAAAGGGTTAAGTGTGAGCCTAGGGGGTGTTTTCTAACTGTGGGGAGGATGGGCTTGTAATATCAACACAGACACCTGTGTTTTCCGATATAGGAGGAACACAGGGGCTCTGTGTTGATACCAGAGAGAACAACGGTCTGCTGTGTGTACAACAGCAGACCGCTGTTCTCTCTTCATAGGGGGGGGGGGGTTGATTGCGGGTGCCCAGCAGCAATCGCAGCCACAGGCCCTGTGGATCGGCATCCCCGCTGTCATGTGGGCACTCCTGCGAAGCACCGTACAGGTACGGCAATTCGTAGGATCCTGCTGACCAGCCGCCGCAGTTGTACAACTACTTTGTTTTTTAAACTTTTACTCATTTGTCAGCCTCTTATAAATAATAGAGAAATAGAAGAGGGATTTGATTCAGGGCCAGTTCACACTATAGAAACGCAGTCCGCATGCGTTCCAGATGCTTTTCTGCATGCACGTTTTTGACGTGTTTTTGATTTTTTAAAGCATTCCAGTGCATTTTTGATGTACTCCAGTGCATTTTTCCCCCTATTATTCCTAAGCCCTAAATAAAGACATGTGTGGTCCAGTGCGTTTAGGTGCGTTCTGGTGCATTCCAGTGCGTTTTTGAGGCGTTTTACAGCATTCCAGTACAGTCCAGTGCAGGAAAAATGCAGCGTGTTCTACTTTTATTTCTGTAACTCGAATGCACTGAAACTGCAAGCACTAGTGTGAACTATGCCATTGGAAACTATAGAACCTACTTTCCATGCATTTTTGATGCAGAAATAAAATGCACTGGACTGCATGTGGTGTGAACTGGCCCTAAAACAAATAAAATTATTTCCCCCTCTCCCAAATCTTTTTATGTGTGTGTGTGTATATATATATATAGTATACACACACACATGCAAAATTGAACCCTACAATAAAGAATGAGACATTGTTGGGTCCTGAGTGTAAATTGCAGCTTGAGCTACACAGTCTGTAAACAAAACACAATGTTTTGTTTTTTTAACAGTCTGTCAAAAAAGATAGACAGAAACATATGAGACCTGCTGGTTAAAATAAAATTAAATACATTTTTATTATTATCGTTATTATAATTATGTAATATAATATGTTTATAATATTATTACATTATTAGGTAATATAACATGATTACATAAAGAGAATACAAAAGGGCTCGCGGCCATTCGCTAAAATTAGAAGAGAAGCGGTTTAATCTTAAATTGCATAAAGGGTTCTATACTGTCAGAGCAGTGAGGATGTGGAATTCTCTTCCACAAGCAGTGGTATCAGCAGGGAGCATCAATAGTTTAAAAAAACTATTAGATGGGCATCTTAACGACCACAACATACAGGGGTATACAATGTACAACATACAGGGGTATACAATGTACAACATACAGGGGTATACAATGTACAACATACAGGGGTATACAATGTACAACATACAGGGGTATACAATGTACAACATAGAGGGGTATACAATGTACAACATACAGGGGTATGCAATGTACAACATACAGGGGTATACAATGTACAACATACAGGGGTATACAATGTACAACATAGAGGGGTATACAATGTACAACATACAGGGGTATGCAATGTACAACATACAGGGGTATACAATGTACAACATAGAGGGGTATACAATGTACAACATACAGGGGTATACAATGTACAACATACAGGGGTATACAATGTACAACATACAGGGGTATACAATGTAGAACATACAGGGGTATACAATGTACAACATAGAGGGGTATACAATGTACAACATACAGGGGTATACAATGTACAACATAGAGGGGTATACAATGTACAACATAGAGGGGTATACAATGTACAACATACAGGGGTATACAATGTACAACATACAGGGGTATACAATGTACAACATACAGGGGTATACAATGTACAACATAGAGGGGTATACAATGTACTATTGACATAAACACACACACACTTATCATAAGTTCAACTGGATGGACTGGTGTCTTTTTTCAGCCTCACTAACTATGTAACATTGTTATTATTATGTAATACAGTATGTTTTTAATATTATTACTTTATTATGTACTTGTAACATAGCATGATTGTATTATTATTATTATTTAATATGTTTATAATAATATTATTAATATTATTATTATTTAATATATTTATAATAGTATTACTTTATTTTGTAATATATTATGGTTATATTGTAATTATTATTATTACCATGTAAAATAAATAAATAAATATATATATATATATATATATATACATATGTATATATATATATATATATATATATATATATATATATATATATATATATATATATATATATATATGTATGTATATATATATATATATACAGTATATTTATATATAAATATATACTGTGTATATATATATATATATATATATATGTGTGTGTATATATATATATATATACATATATATATATATACAGTATATTTATATATAAATATATACTGTATCCATTAACCGATAAATGGATTGTATGCGCTACCAGATAGCGGTATACTGAGCGCATGACATAATTAACATGTGCCACATCCTAATTAGAGACTAGACTGAAAATGTTGGGAAAACATGGACTTTGGAGGCACAAGGTACAGTAAAGCATTTTATTCATTTACATCTTAAAAAACTAAGAAAAAAAGGACAAAAATGCATCGCCTAAAAAAGGCGTCAGTGTACAAAACATCAGTATGATAAGACAATAATGATGCAATAATAGAACAAGCAAATAAGAGCTATTTGATTTAGCATAGTTATATGAGTGGTACTTCACATCAAGACGATCCGTTAAAGGTGACAGTTTCTGAATTTCTGTATCCATCTATGACCACAGCGATCGATCTCCCTTTGGGAGGACAGCTTACACACCTGTCCCCTTTAAGGGATCGTCTTGATGTTAAGTACCACTCATATAACTATGCTAAATCAAATAGCTCTTATTTGTTTGTTCTATTATTGCATCATTATGCATTTTTGCCTTTTTTTTTTTAAGATGTAGATGAATAAAATGCTTATGTTTTACTGTACCTTGTGCCTCCGAAGTCCATGTTTTCCCCAAATTTTCAGTCATTTCCTTTAACCCACTTGGGGGGATCATACTAGGGGCTTTGATCTGAAACAATGTTTTCAAGAACCTCAAAACCTGTGCAGTGCTGCTGCACAGTGGCGGCTGGAGCTTAAATTTTTTTTTTGGGGGGGCGCAAACAGAAAAATGTAATAGGCATTGCTTTGCGGCAAAAAACGCTGTAAAAAATTGTGTGACTTTGAGGTTGCAAAAGTGTGAAAGGGGCCTTCAGTAATTAAGGTATAGTGTACCCCCTTTCAATGCAAAGAGACCGGCGTGCCCCCTTTCAATGCAGACAGACCAGCGTGCCCCCTTTCAATGCAGAATGACCAGCGTGCCCCCTTTCAATGCAGAGAGACCAGCGTGCCCCCTTTCAATGCAGACAGACCAGCGTGCCCCCTTTCAATGCAGAGTGACCAGCGTACCCCCTTTCAATGCAGAGAGACAAGCGTGCCCCCTTTCAATGCAGAGTGACCAGCGTGCCCCCTTTCAATGCAGAATGACCAGCGTGCCCCCTTTCAATGCAGAGAGACAAGCGTGCCCCCTTTCAATGCAGAGTGACCAGCGTGCCCCCTTTCAATGCAGAATGACCAGCGTGCCCCCTTTCAATGCAGAGAGACCAGCGTGCCCCCTTTCAATGCAGACAGACCAGCGTGCCCCCTTTCAATGCAGAGTGACCAGCGTACCCCCTTTCAATGCAGAGAGACAAGCGTGCCCCCTTTCAATGCAGAGTGACCAGCGTGCCCCCTTTCAATGCAGAATGACCAGCGTGCCCCCTTTCAATGCAGAGAGACCAGTGTGCCCCCTTTCAATGCAGACAGACCAGCGTGCCCCCTTTCAATGCAGAGTGACCAGCGTACGCCCTTTCAATGCAGAGAGACAAGTGTGCACCCTTTCAATGCAGAGAGACCAGCGTGCCCCCTTTCAATGCAGAGTGACCAGCATGCCCCCTTTCAATGCAGACAGACCAGCGTGCCCCCTTTCAATGCAGAGTGACCAGCGTACCCCCTTTCAATGCAGAGAGACAAGCGTGCCCCCTTTCAATGCAGAGTGACCAGCGTGCCCCCTTTCAATGCAGAGAGACCAGCCGGCCCCCTTTCAATGCAGAGAGACCAGCGTGTCCCCTTTCAATGCAGAGAGACCAGCGTACCCCCTTTCAATGCAGACAGACCAGCATGCCCCCTTTCAATGCAGAGTGACCAGCGTACCCCCTTTCAATGCAGAGAGACCAGCGTGCACCCTTTCAATGCAGAGAGACCAGCGTGCCCCCTTTCAATGCAGAGTGACCAGCGTGTCCCCTTTCAATGCAGAGAGACCAGCCTGCCCCCTTTCAATGCAGAGATGCCAGCGTGCCCCCTTTCAATGCAGAGAGACCAGCGTGCCCCCTTTCAATGCACAGTGACCAGCGTGCCCCCTTTCAATGCACAGCGACAAGCGTGCCCCCTTTCAAAGCACAGTGACCAGCTTGCCCCCTTCAATGCAGTGACCAGCGTGCATGCCCCCTTCAATGCAGTGACCAGCATACATGCCCCCTTCAATGCAGTGACCAGCATACATGCCCTCTTCAATGCAGTGACCAGCGTACATGCCGCCTTCAATGCAGAGACCAGCGTACATGCCCCCTTCAATGCAGAGACCAGCATACATGCCCCCTTCAATGCAGTGACCAGCGTACATGCCCCCTTCAATGCAGTGTGGCCCCGAGACCAGTGCACTTACCTGGATCGGTGGCGGCGGCGCGGCTTCTCCTCAATCCCCCGGCGCGTCTCCTCGAGTCCTCCCGCCTCCTCCTCGGCCAATGGCATGGGGTTTGCCTTGCGGCCAATCAGGAACCAGGTATTAGACCCGCTCCCTGATTGGCCAGGAGGAGGATCCGTGTGAGAATAGTGAATTTTCATTCGCTATTGTCACACAATGGGTGCGCCCCGGGACCACCCTTTGCATCACCCTATTAGAGCCTCTGGCTCTAATCAGTTGATGCAAAAAAAAAAAAAAAGCCCCATTGAACTCCATGCGTCCAGCACCCCTGCATGCAGACTAGGGGGCCGCCACTGCGCCCCCAACACACCGGCCGCCACTGCTGCTGCAACCTCCCAGGGTTCTTTTTTTCCCTCATTGTCTTCTGAGATTTAAATCCATAATGTAACCTGGCTTAAAGAATCAGGTATTTAGACCTCACAACGAGGTCACTAGGGCCTTGTTTTTATGGACAGCAGCTGCAGAAGAACATCAAGGGCCCTTTTTATTTCGCTCAGTGTGGTCTGACTGCAATCCCAGCATGGGGCCTTCAATGGGAATACCACAGCCACAGTCTGGAGGTCACACATTCCTTCCCGCCAGCCAACTGCTACCAATACTGAACCATTAAACTCATTGTACTACATCATTTCTATCATTTAGGGGACATATTGACCAATTGGGCTGAAGTAGTGATTTTGCCTGCATTTTGATTACCTGTAAAATTCCATGTCTTGCTCCCCTATACTACTACCTCTTGGATTTCAGTAATGTATGGCAGACATCAGGAGCGCCTGCTAATTATTTTGCCTCCTGTCTCCCATCAGAAAACAACCTCTTCAGTAGTTTGAGACTATTCAGTGACCATTGTGAGGCAATGAACACTTTGTATATTTACACAAATTTTATAGAATATATAGTTACATAGTTACATACATTGTTACATAGTAGGTAAGGTTGAATAAAGACAACAGTCCATCCAGTTCAACCTGTGTAGGTGTGTGTCAGAGACGATAATCATTTCCCTGTACATTGTGTTTTTTGAAATGCACGTCCAAGAGTTTTTTAAAAATATCAATAATCCCTGCTGAAACCACCAATTGTGGAAGAGAGTTCCGCATTCTTACTGCCCTGATAGTGATAAACCCCCTACACAGCTTAAGGTTAAATCGCTTCTCCTCCAATCTCATTGTGTGGCCCCATGTCCTCTTACACTCCCTGAGACTGAATAGCTTTTTTCCTATGCTGGGATCACCATTGAGGTATTTGTAAATCACTATCATGTCCCCTCTGAGGTGTCTTTTCCCCAGCGAGAATAAATTTAGTGCTTGTAGTCGCTCCTCATATTTACGGTCCTCCAATCCACTTATTAGTTTTGTTGCCCTTCTTTGGACACTCTCCAGCACATCCCTTCTGAGGTTTGGTGACCAAAACTGGATGGAATACTCCAGATGTGGCTGAACCAGAGTTTTATAAAGTGGCAGGATTATCGTTTTATCTCTGGAGTATATCCCCTTTTTTATGCATGCTAAAATTCTGCTGGCTTTGGTAGCTGCAGCTTGACATTGCATGCCTATTGCTCAGTCTGTCTTCCACTTGAACCCCCAGATCTTTCTCCATCCTTGACTCCCCCAGAGGTTATCCCCTAGTGAGTGGTTTGTGTTTATGTTCTTAGCCTCCAAGTGCATTATTTTACATTTCCCACTCCATAATTTTGTTCATGTCTTTCTGTAAGATTTCTATATCCTGATGTGAATATCCCATCCTCTATGTCATTTATAAATAAATTAAACAGAATTGTTACCAGGACAGAACATTGGGGTACCCCCACTTACTGCTCCATACCATTCTGTGTACACTTTATTTATCACTACCCTTTGGACGTGCCCCTGTAACCAGTTTTCTACCCAAGAACAAACCTTATGGTCGATGCCTGCAGACCTCAGCTTTTAGATTAAGTGTTTATGGGGAACTGTATCGAATGCTTTTGCAAATTCCAGATACACCACATCCACAGGCCTCCCCCTATCTAGATCACAGCTCACTTCCTTGTAGAACGTTAGCAGATTGGTCTGGCAAGAATGACCCTTCGTAAACCCATGCTGATTACTACTAATGAAACTGTTTTCATCAGCAAATTCTTGGATTTATTCCCTTATCATCCCCTCCAATAATTTACATACTATTGATGTCAGACTGACTGGCCTGTAGTTCCCTGCAATATGTCTCTGCCCTTTTTTGAATATTGGTACCACATTGGCGTTTCTCCAATCAGCTGGTACAATTCCTGTCAGTATGCTTTCCCCAAAAATTAGGAACAATGGTCTAGCTATAACCCAACTGAGTTCTTTGAGGACTTTCTGGTGTAAGCCATCTGGTCCTGGTGATTTATTTGTGTTAGGCTTATCTAGTCTTTCCCTGACTCTAGCCTCTGTTAGCCACAAGGGTATATCATGTGATGTGTTACCAACACTACTGTCGTGGTCAGTATACCCCTTCTTTTCCTGTGTAAACACTGAGGAGAAGAAAGTATCTAGTATAGTTACCTTCTCTGTGTCATCTGTAACCATCCTCCCTTCAATGTGCAATGTGCTCTGACCTTTTTTTACTAATAATATGTCTAAAGAATTCCTTGCATTTTTTTTTTTTTTTTTTTTACTCACATCTGCTATGTGTCTCTCATAGTCCTTTTTATCCACCCTGAATTAGTTCTTACACTATTTATTGCATTCTTTGTTTTGTTGGAATACTGACAATGCCCCCTCCGCTTTATATTTTTTAAAGGCCATTTTTTTTTCTCTAATAAGAATTTTTACGTTACAGTTTAGCCACCCTAGTTTAACCTTCGCTCTTCTATATTTATTTGCCATTGGAATGCACTGTGTGATACCTTTGTTTAATACGTTCCTAAAGCATTCCCACTTTTCTTCCGTGTTCAATGTTTCTAGGGTAGGGTTAGGTCCCAAATGATGTCTTTTAGTATTGAGCACAGTATGGAAAAGTTGGCTCTGAAATTTAGAGTTCTTGTGCTACCCTCATACTTCCTTTTTCTATGATTTATGCTAAAAATTATCATCCTGTGAATGCTAGATCCCAAGTAGTCCTATACTGCCACATGAGATTTGACATATATATATATATATATATATACAGTATCTCACAAAAGTGAGAACATCCCTCACATTTTTGTAAATATTGTATTATATCTTTTCATTTAACAACACTGAAGAAATGACACTTTGCTAAAATGTAAAGTAGTGAGTGTACAGCTTGTATAACAGTGTAAATGGGCTGTCCCCTCAAAATAACTCAACACACAGCCATTAACGTCTAATGTCCAAATTGGGCCCAATTAGCCATTTTCCCTCCCCGGTGTCATGTGACTCGTTAGTGTTACAAGGTCTCAGGTGTGAATGGGGAGCAGGTGTGTTAAATTTGGTGTTATCGCTCTCACTCTCTCATACTGGTCACTGGAAGTTCAACATGGCACCTCATGGCAAAGAACTCTCTAAGGATCTGAAAAAAAGAATTGTTGATCTACAAAAAGATGGCCTAGGCTATAGGAAGATTTCCAAGACAGTGAAACTGAGCTGCAGCACGGTGGCCAAGACCATACAGCAGTTTACCAGTACAGGTTCCACTCAGAACAGGCCTCACCATGGTCGACCAAAGAAGTTGAGTGCACGTGCTCAGCGTCAAAAAGGAAGCAGGAAGGTCGCAAAAGAACTCTAAATTTCAAAAAAGCCAACTTTTCTGAACTGTACTCAATACTAAAACTGTAGTCATAAAGGGGTGGACATATTCAGCAACAATACTCAGGTAGGCTGTGGGGTTTAAACAATGCTCAGTTGGTACTAAGGGGCCCAAAGTGTTCCCCCATCACCCTTACACCACCAACAGCCTGAACCGTTGATACAAGGCAGGATGGATCCATGCTTTCATGTTGTTTACGATAAATTCTGACCCCACCATCTGAATGTCGCAGCTGAAATCCAGACTCATCAGACCAGGCAACGTTCTTCTAATCTTCTATTATCCAATTTTGGTGAGCCTGAGCCAATTGTAGACTCAGTTTCCTGTTCTTACAGTGCCTTGCGAAAGTATTCGGCCCCCTTGAACTTTGCGACCTTTTGCCACATTTCAGGCTTCATAAAGATATAAAACTGTAATTTTTTGTGAAGAATCAACAACAAGTGGGACACAATCATGAAATTGAACGAAATTTATTGGATATTTCAAACTTTGTTAACAAATAAAAAACGGAAAAATTGGGCGTGCAAAATTATTCAGCCCCTTTACTTTCAGTGCAGCAAACTCTCTCCAGAAGTTCAGTGAGGATCTCTGAATGATCCAATGTTGACCTAAATGACTAATGATGATAAATAGAATCCACCTGTGTGTAATCAAGTCTCCGTATAAATGCACCTGTACTGTGATAGTCTCAGAGGTCCGTTTAAAGTGCAGAGAGCATCATGAAGAATAAGGAACACACCAGGCAGGTCCGAGATACTGTTGTGGAGAAGTTTAAAGCCGGATTTGGATACAAAAAGATTTCCCAAGCTTTAAACATCCCAAGGAGCATTGTGCAAGCAATAATATTGAAATGGAAGGAGTATCAGACCACTGCAAATCTACGAAGACCTGGCCGTCCCTCTAAACTTTCAGCTCATACAAGGAGAAGACTGATCAGAGATGCAGCCAAGAGGCCCATGATCACTCTGGATGAACTGCATAGATCTACAGCTGAGGTGGGAGACTCTGTCCATAGGACAACAATCAGTCGTATACTGCACAAATCTGGCCTTTATGGAAGAGTGGCAAGAAGAAAGCCATTTCTTAAATATATCCATAAAAAGTGTTGTTTAAGTTTGCCACAAGCCACCTGGGAGACACCAAACATGTGGAAGAAGGTGCTCTGATCAGATGAAACCAAAATCGAACTTTTTGGCAACAATGCAAAACGTTATGTTTGGCATAAAAGCAACACAGCTCATCACCCTGAACACACCATCCCCACTGGTGGTGGCAGCATCATGGTTTGGGCCTGCTTTTCTTCAGCAGGGACAGGGAAGATGGTTAAAATTGATGGGAAGATGGATGGAGCCAAATACAGGACCATTCTGGAAGAAAACCTGATGGAGTCTGCAAAAGACCTGAGACTGGGACGGAGATTTGTCTTCCAACAAGACAATGATCCAAAACATAAAGCAAAATCTACAATGGAATGGTTTACAAATAAACATATCCAGGTGTTAGAATGGCCAAGTCAAAGTTCAGACCTGAATCCAATCGAGAATCTGTGGAAAGAACTGAAAACTGCTGTTCACAAATGCTCTCCATCCAACCTCACTGAGCTCGAGCTGTTTTGCAAGGAGGAATGGGCAAAAATTTCAGTCTCTCGATGTGCAAAACTGATAGAGACATACCCCAAGCGACTTACAGCTGTAATCGCAGCAAAAGGTGGCGCTACAAAGTATTAACTTAAGGGGGCTGAATAATTTTGCTCGCCCAATTTTTCAGTTTTTTATTTGTTAAAAAAGTTTGAAATATCCAATACATTTCGTTCCACTTCATGATTGTGTCCCACTTGTTGTTGATTCTTCACAAAAAATTACAGTTTTATATCTTTATGTTTGAAGCCTGAAATGTGGCAAAAGGTTGCAAGGTTCAAGGGGGCCAAATACTTTCGCAAGGCACTGTAGCTGACAGGAGTGGCTCCCGGTGTGGTCTTCTGCTGTTTTAGCCCATCTGCTTCAAGGTTCAATGTGTTGTGTGTTCAGAGATGGTATTCTGCATACCTTGATTGTAATGAGTGATTATTTGAGTTACTGTTGCCTTTCTATCATCTGGAACCAGTCTGCCCATTTAGTGCCATCTTAAAAGCATTAACCACTTTACGACCGCTCACAGTAATATTACTGCGGCAAAGTGGCTCGTTATCGTCTGACGACGTAGTACTACGTCGTCAGACACTCCCCCTTCTGGGCGGCGCTTGCGCGCCGCCGGAGGCTCGCTCGCGCGCCGCCGGAGGCTCGCTCCCGCTGTTTTCATTCACAGCGGGAGTCGGGCCAGGGGAGGAGCAGCGGCGATCGCCGCTGCTCTTACCCGATCGTCGGGGATCGAGTCTGGAGATCCGCCCGCTGTGTGTAAACACAGCGGGCGGATCTCCATAGTGACAGGGAGTGACTCACTCAGTCACCTCCCCCCCTACACGTCAGTAAGCACCAGGCATACATTAACCCCTCCCTCTCCAATAAAATTAACCCCTTCCCTGCCAGTGTCATTTTTACAGTAACAGTGCATATATATAGCACTGATTACTGCAGTAATGTCACTGGTACCCCCAAAAGTGTCAAAAATGTCAGTCAAGGGTCCGATCTGTCCGCCGCAATGTCGCAGTCCCGCAAAAAAAATCGCAGATCGCCGCCATTACGCGTTAAAAAAAAACACCAAAAATGACAGAAATCTTTCCCTTTGTTAGTAAACGCAATAACTTTTGCGCAAACCAATCAAAATACGCTTATTGTGATTTTTTTTACCAAACATAGGTAGCAGAAACCAAATTGGCCAAAATTTTTTAAAAAAATTGGTTTTTACATCTTTTTTGGGGGAATTTCATATAAAAAAATGTTAAAAATATTGTTATTTTTTCAAAATAAACGCTCTTTTTTTGTTTATAGCGCAAAAAGTAAAAATCGCACAGGTGATCAAATACCACCAAAAGAAAGCTCTGTTTGTGGGAAAAAAAGGACGTAAATTTCGTTTGGGTACGGCGTTGCACGACCGTGCAATTGTCAGTTGAAGTCGCACAGCGCCGAATCCCAAAAAGTGGCCTGGACGGAAGACAGCAAAATCCTCCGGTGGTAAAGTGGTTAAAGGGCCCTGGGCAATACAGTGCAAGGGGGCCCCACCTTCACAATCACCCACGAGAATAAAAATGCAAATTATTGATAAGGCGATATTTATTGGTACAGCAGTGCCAGGTTAATGACAGCCTCCAAGTTGGCCGGCTGGGTCCAGTGAACACACCCACGGATGAGAGACAGACTCGACTGTCCTGTGTGCTCCTGTTCCCGTGGAGGTGGACAGACATTCCTGCAGTTGTGGGCTCCCCCTCCATGGCCCAAGTGGCCTGACAGCAGCGCAGGGCCGACAGACGCTTTCCACCTGCTAAGTTTGGCGGCCGGATACACACGGGAATCGGGAATAATGCTTGGCTGGGGCTGGGTCGCTGGGCAGGTGGGGCCCACCGGGCAAGTGGGGCCCCATGGGCAACTGCCCAGCGTGCCCATTCCGTAAGATGGCCCTGTGCCCATTCTCCTCTGACTTCTGACTTCAACAAGGCATTTTCCCCCACACAACTGCCGCTCACTGAATGAATGCATTTTTGGTCACCCTCATCTACTAAGCTCTGGAGCAACTGCACTTGCAGAGTAAACTGCACTTTCAAAAGTGCACAGTCTGTTTGCCTTTAGTAAATCAACCCCATTATCACCACTAGCAAAGTGCAGGGCACAGGCCTGTCCTGGAGCATCTTCTAGGAGGCATCAGACACGCACCCCAGGCAGGGCCGGTGCTTCCACTAGGCAAACTAGGCAGCCGCCTAGGGCGCATCGCCACCTAGGGGCACAGCCATGAGTCGGCACTCTCTCTCCATCATTAATGATCCTTGTGAGCTGAGGGGAGAGGCGGCAGTGGGTGAGGAAGAAGGGACAGAGGAAGATGATAGGTATCTGGGGCAGTGGCAGAACTACCAGGCCTTGGCTTTCCACCGCTGTTTGGGGGGCCCCAATAGGCAGGAAGGGAGCCCACGGAGTGCTGCCTGCATGATGATCCTCTTCGGCTGGAGCTGAGTGGCCTAAACCCCCGAGCAGGAAGTGATACTCTTCACTGAGCTGGTGGGCAGCCGTTCACGTCCCTTGGTCAATATTAAGCAGGGAGCGGAGGAGAGCTGAACCTGAGCCGGAGCTCAGCACTGACTGCTGCTTCTCCATCCACCATGAGCCGGTTGGAGCCGTGGTGAGCACTGTGGTCCAGGAGAGGAGCGTCCTGGGAAAAGGAATCACGGTGAAGGAGGGCAGAGTGCAGGCCACTCTCTTCATACTGCCTAGTGGGTGTCCCCAGAACAGGGGATAGGGGTCCCGGGGTGTGACATGGAGGATCCCTGGTGTGAAAGGGAATCAGGGTCACCAGGTTTGCCATGGTGAATTGGAGTCACCAGATGTGACATGGGGGATAGGGGTCACTGGGTGTAACAGGGGTTCGGGGTCACCATGTGTGCCCTGAGAAACTGGGGTCCCTTCGTGTGCCATGGGGGATTGATGTCCCCAGGTGTGACATGCAAAAACATCAGGGTCTCTCCGAGTATGACATGGAGGAACATCAGGGGCCCCTGGTGTGACATAGAGGAACATTGGCGTCACTGGGTATGACAGCATAACATTGAGGAATATTGGGGTCCCAGGATGTGACATGGAAAAACATCAGGGTCCCTGGGTGTGACATAGAGGGACATAAGGACATGAAGGAATATGGGGGTCACTGGGTATGACAGCATAACATGGAGGAACCATCAGATCAGGGTCACTGGGTATTACATAGAGGAGTTTTTAACCCTTTCCCTTTTTATTTATTTTTTTTTGGGGGGGGGGGGGCGCAAGTAGCTGGTCTTGCCTAGGGTGTAAAATAGTCTAGCACTGGCCCTGACCCCAGGTGCCCACTCCTAATGACTCCATAGCATCCATTATCTGAATCTAAAGAGCACAGTGAATATGCTATAATGTCACAGAAGGACACCATGAATGTTTTGAGTTCTTTACATTTTTTTTATGTATTTCTTTTCCCCCCCAAAAAAGCAATGCATCTCTAATTATCCAGGCTGCTAAAATACTTACCAGTAAATAAGATGTAGTGAGCACCAAAACTGACTTCCAGAAAGGTTAATGGCCGTTTTGTGCTGAGTTCTGATAATCAAGATAAACGAGGGGACTCTGCATTTGTGACATTATATAGAGTGTATGTTATAGCCATGGAGTGTTACTGTAATTGTCTAATGTGTTCAACTACTTTGCTGTACCAAGCACCTGCAGAGAATTACTCGCGTCTCCATCTGGTCTGAAAGGAGTGAAATGCATTGTGATAAAATATATTTTAACATGGTTACAATAATTAATTTAACTTACACGAAGGTTATAAAGTCCAGGTGCGCAACCCCTCTTTCTCCCAGATTTCCAGGATCAGCAAATGCCTTTGTGGCAAACGTTTAACCCAAGGATCACATTTTGTCTTGGAAGAGGAACTCTCCGTACATCACCTAAAAAAAAAAAAAAAAACGAAAAAAGAAAAAAAACTCCACCGAGAACTGCCGTCAAAGAATTAAAACTGGATTACAAGACATATAGAGAGAATTGCGGTTTTGGATCACTTTGGCCCAACCGCTACATTTGGAATTGTAGAAGTTAAAAAAGTTTCACGACTCGTGACCCGATTGTGTTTCACCTGGTGAAATGGGATAGCCGACCGCATGCGGCAAATAAATGGAGTTTGTCGATGTGGTCAGATTTTTATGCAAATAAATACGAAAAATGGCATCCATTTTCACCAAACAAGCATTAAGGCCTTCAGAAAGCAGAAAGGGGTTTGATTATTTTCTTAGGTGTTTTTTGTTATTTCATTCCCGTTTTATGAACTTTGCACAGTGTTATTTGGCTGGAATTCCAAGCTTCAGCAAAGAAGAAGGAAAAAAAAAAAAGAGAGACGATGCTTAGTGAAGTACAGATGTATGGCATTATAGTTTGTTCTGCCAAACCAAAGAAAATGTCTAAGTAATTGGCCGTTTCTCCATGGTCAGATCAAGCCTCGGGGGAAAAAAAAGTGTACGGAAGGGGAGGAAACCTTGCAAAGGCATAAAAAAAGAGTAAATAAATAACAAGATTAAGCATATTTCATAGTCTGTTGCTACATAATATAAATATCTAATCAGGCTCATTTGGACATGAAGGAAGATGTGTAAACGACTTTCAGATGACCCATGAATCGATCAATATTAAAGAAGACTTCCACTCAGGAAAACATTTGCAATTCTCATGAAGAGGTTTAAACTGTCTTGATAATGAGGTTTGGATGGTTGATAATAACAGCAAACCCAGAAAGTCAGGCATTGTCAATGGATCCAATTCATCTATTGCGAGCAAGTCCACTCTTCACCTGAACTCTCTTTTGGATCAAAGGTTACCTTACCTACCTGCTCACTTGGGATGAATGGGTGATTGACTGTTGAGGGAAGGTCAACCATAACACCTGAACTTTCCTGCTCACTGTGGCAACATTTATAAAGGGGATTCGGTGATTAAATATTATAAAATGTTGGCCCTGAAAGGCCAGGTGCCCCTACTTCAGCAGGTCATTGCCCTTGTTGGTGGACTTGTTTAGACTTGTGTAGTCCAAAGAATGAGAACTGCATCAAGAAGTCTGAGTACCAGGTCATAATTGTATTAGAAGGAAATGGTCTTGGAATCGCCTTGCATGTAAGTTTGTTTGTTTGACCTAATACCAGTGGCAAATCCAAAAGGTTAGACATCGCCCATAGATCACCGATTCATTATACTGAAGGGAGCACGTCTATTAGGAGCAGGTCCCCAACCCCATCTGAACTCACTTTTGGATTGAGGGTTTCCTGCTCACTTGGGTTAAATTGGTGATTGATTTTTGCATAATGTTGGCTTAGAAGGCCACATGCCCCTTCTTCATCAAGTCATTCCCCTTACAGGGCTTGTTTAGACCTGTGTAGTCCATATTGCAATCACATCATTGAGAGGGGGCACACCCAGAAGTCGGAGCACATCATCATTGTATTACAGACAAATGGTCTTGGAAACTGGTCAGATGCTGTTGTGATGTTTCTTCAGGAGGTCCTTCCCCTTAGTGGACTTGTTTAGACTTGTATAGTCCACATAGCAATAACATCTCGAAGAGGGGGCAAACCCAAAAATCTGAGCATCACATTGTCATTGTATTAGAGGCAAATGGTCTTGGAAACAGACCAGATGCTAATGGATCACCAATTCCTTTTACAGATCTGACCCATGAAAGATGCCATTTGTTGAGGGAAGGTCAACCATCACACCTCAACTCCCTTTTGGATTCAGGGTTTCCTGCTCACAGTGGCAACATTTGATTAGGTGATTAAATATTATAAAATGTTGGCCCTGAAAGGCAGGGTGCCCCTACTTCAGCAGGTCATTGCCCTTGTTGGTGGACTTGTTTAGACTTGTGTAGTCCAAAGAATGAGAACTGCATCAAGAAGTCTGAGTACCAGGTCATAATTGTATTAGAGGGAAATGGTCTTGGAATCGCCTTGCATGTAAGTTTGTTTGTTTGACCTAATACCAGTGGCAAATCCAAAAGGTTAGACATTGCCCGTAGATCACCGATTCATTATACTGAAGGGAGCACGTCTATTAGGAACAGGTCCCCAACCCCATCTGAACTCACTTTTGGATTGAGGGTTTCCTGCTCACTTGGGTTAAATTGGTGATTGATTTTTGCATAATGTTGGCTTAGAAGGCCACATGCCCCTTCTTCATCAGGTCGTTCCCCTTACAGGGCTTGTTTAGACCTGTGTAGTCCATATTGTAATCACATCATTGAGAGGGGGCACACCCAGAAGTCCGAGCACATCATCATCATTGTATTACAGACAATTGGTCTTGGAAACTGGTCAGATGCTGTTGTGATGCTTCTTCAGGAGGTCCTTGCCCTTAGTGGACTTGTTTAGACATGCATAGTCCAAATAGCAATAACATCTTGAAGAGGGGGCAAACCCAAAAATCTGAGCATCATATTGTCATTGTATTAATGGCAAATGGTCTTGGAAACAGACCAGATGATGTCCATGGATCACCAATTCCTTTTACAGATCTGATCCATGGAAGGATCCCATTTGTTGAGGGAAGGTCAACCATCACACCTGAACTCCCTTTTGGATGAGGGTTTCCTGCTCACTGTGGCAACATTTATAAAGTTGATTAGGTGATTAAATATTATAAAATGTTGGCCCTGAAAGGCCATGTGCCCCTACTTCAGGAGGTCATTGCTCTTGTTGGTGGACTTGTTTAGACTTGTGTAGTCCAAAGTATGACAACTACATCAAGAAGAAGGGGCACACTCATAAGTCTGAGTACCAGGTCATCATTGTATTAAAGGCAAATGGTCTTGGAATTGCCTTGCATGTAAGGTTGTTTGTTTGACCTAATACCAGTGGCAAATCCAAAATGTTAGGCATTTCCCGTAGATCACCAAATCATTATACTGAAGGGAGCACGTCTATTAGGAGCAGGTCCCCAACCCCATCTGAACTCCCTTTTGGATTGAGGGTTTCCTGCTCACTTGGGTTAAATTGGTAAATCGATTGTTGCATAATGTTGGCTTAGAAGGCCACATGCCCCTTCTTCATCAGATCATTCCCCTTACCGAGCTTGTTTAGATTTGTGTAGTCCAAACAGCAATCATATCTTTAAGAGGGGGCACACCCAAAAATCTGTGCATCACATCATCATTGTATTAGAGGCAAATGGTCTAGGAAACAGGCCAGATGTTAACCATGGATCACCAATTAATTTTACAGTGCTGATCCGTGAAAGGATCCCATCTGTTGGGAGGGTTTCCTGCTGACTATAGCAAAATATATGATTAAATGTTATGAAATGTTTGCCCTGAAAGACCACTTGCCCCTTTCTTCAGAAGGTCATTGCCCTTGTTGGTGGACTTGTTTAGATTTTTATAGTTCAAAGAATGAAAACTGCATTAAGAAGAAGGGGTACACCCATAAGTCTGAGTGCCAGGTCATCATTGTATTAGAGACAAATGATCTTGCCCATTCTTCATCAGATCATTCCTCTTACCAGGCTTGTTTGGACTTTTGTAGTCCAAATAGTAATCGCATCATGAAGAGGGGGCACACCCAAAAGTCTGAGCACTGCATTGTCATTGTATTACAGACAAATGGTCTTGGAAACTGTTCAGATGTTGTTGTGACCCTTCTTCAGGAGGTCCTTGCCCTAAGTGGACTTTAAATGTGTATAGTCTAAAGAATGACAACTGCATCAAGAAGAAGGGTCGCACCCTGCACCCATAGGACTGAGAACCAGGTCATCATTGTATTAGAGGCAAATGGTCTTGGAAACAGGTCAGATGTTGTGCACGGATCACCAATTCATTTTACAGATCTGACCCGAGAAAGAATCCCATTTTATGAGAGGTCTTGGAATCGCCTTGTATGTGAGTTTGTTTGTCTGACCTGATAGTGGCAAATCCAAAAGTTTAGACGTGGCCAGGGCCAGATTAACGTAGGGGCTATTGGAGCTGCAGCTCCAGGCCCCTACCTTTTATATAGGCCCCGGGTTGGCCATATTCACTGTTACCGCTCTTCTGTCACTTGTAAACACAGAAGTCTGGCTTCTATGCTCGCTTCCCCAGGCAGCTCCCTCAGAACCTCCCCACACAGCACGAAGGCCGGACAAGGAGGGACAGTTGCCGATGCATGGATGTGTTTATGGGCTTCAGAGACAGCATTCCATGTTGAATTAGGCATGCATGGCTGCACCCTTCCTCCTCTGGGTGCATGCCAAGGCACGGCCCTTAAGGCCCTTCAAAATCCTCAGCACCAAGCCCATGATGCTCTTAATCCGGCCCTGGACATTGCCCATGGATCACCACCAGTTCATTATACTGATCTGACCAGTGAAAGGAGCACATCTATTAGGAGCAGGTCCCCAACCCCACCTGAACTCCATTTTGGATTGAGGGTTTCATTCTCAGTTTGGCTAAATGGGTGATTGACTGTTGTATAATGTCAGTCTAAAAAGCCAAGTCCCCTTTTTTTCAGGAGATCACTGTCCTTACTGAACTTTTTTGGACCTGTATAGTCCAAAAAATGACAACCACATGAAGAAGGGGCACACCCATAAGCCTGAGCATCATTAGAGGCGGACGGTCTTGGAGTCGCTTTGCTTGGGAATTTCCTTTTTTTGAGCTGATAATTGCAGCAAATTCAGAAGGTAGGGCATTTTCCATGCATCACCAATTGTACTGATTTGATTGGTGAAGGGACCGCATCTGTTGTGAGCAGGATCCCTATTGCACCTAAATACCCTTCTGATTCGAGGATTTCCTGCTCACTTAGGCTGAATGGGTGAATGAATTTTATATATGTTGGCCTAAATGTCCATGTGCCCCTTCTTTATGAGGTTGTTGCCATAGATGAACTTGTTTAGACTTGTATAGTCCGAAGAATGACAACTACATCATGAAGAAGAGGTTCGCCATAATGTTAACCTAAAAGGCCAAGTCCCCTTTCTTCCAGTAGATCATTGCCCTTGCTGAACTTTTTTAAACTTGTAAAGTCCAAAGAATGACAACTGCATTATGAAGAAAGGGCACCTCCATAAGTTTAGGCATCACATCAGCAACAGAGGTGAACGGTCTTGGAATTGCCTGGCTTGAGAATTTGTTGTTCTGTGCTGATAATTGCAATAAATCTAAAAGGTCAAACATTGTCTATGGATCACCAATTCAATGTTTGGATCTGACTGGTGAAGGGATCAAATCTGTTGCAAGTAGGATCCCCATTGCACCGAAACTCCATTCTGAATCAAAGGTTTCCTGCTCACTTAGGCTGAATGGGTGAATGACTGTTATATAAAGTTGGCCTAAAAGTTCATGTGCCCCTTCTTCAGGAGGTTATTGCCATTACTGGACTTGTTTATAGTCCAAAGAATGACAATCACCTCATGATGTTGACCTAAAAGGCCACGTACCCCTTGCCCTTTTTGGGCTTGAATAGTTTAAAAAGGTTGTCTCCAACCACCATGGGCCAGATGTGACCCCTTTGCTTGCATTTATCCTGTCCTTGCATTGCTCCTACTGATACAAGGCAGCATTCCTCCCACTGACACCAATGATGGGACACTATTCCTCCCACTGACACCAATGATGGGACACTATTCCTCCCACTGACACCAATGATGGGACACTATTCCTCCCACTGACACCAATGATGAGGCACTATTCCTCCCACTGACACCAATGATGGGGCACTATTCCTCCCACTGACACCAATGATGCGGCACTATTCCTCCCACTGACACCAATGATGGGGCACTATTCCTTCCACTGATACCAATGATGGGACACTATTCCTCCCACTGACACCAATGATGCGGCACTATTCTTCCACTGATACCAATGATGGGACACTATTCCTCCCACTGATACCAATGATGGGGCACTATTCCTTCCACTAATACCAATGATGCGGCACTATTCCTCCCACTGATACCAATGATGGAACACTATTCCTTTCACTGATACCAATGATGGGACACTATTCCTTCCACCGACACCAATGATGGAGCACTATTCCTCCCACTGACACCAATGATGGGGCACTATTCCTTCCACTGATACCAATGATGGGGCACTATTCCTCTCACTGACACCAATGATGGAACACTATTCCTTCCAATGATACCAATGATGTGGCACTATTCTTCCCACCGATACCAATGATGGGGCACTATTCCTCCCACTGATACCAATGATAGGGCCCTATTCCTTCCACTGTTACCAATGATGGGCACTATTCTTTCCAATGATACCAACAATGGAGGCATTCCTATAAGACTGAGAACCATGCCGTTATATTAAGGGTTATCGGCCCAATAGCTGAGAGTTAAACCCAGTTCTAAAAGAAAGTGTTAGCAGAAGGAGGACCTGGCCAACCACGGGATAACAAGCAAGTCAGATTGAAAAAAATACACATTTCCATTGAGTTCACCTGGGGGGTTAGGATATTTCCATCCATACTTGTGTTCAAACACCTCTTGTTTCATTCTTTATAATATAAAATAAATAAAAATCCAGCAGAGATAGTTGGAACTCCTCAAGATGGGCACAGGAGGTGTTCAGACCCAGGAACTTAGTGCAGAAATCCCACCAATTGGGTCTCCAAGAGACAGAAGATATAATGTAATTTATCTCTCCAGCACCTACTAAAAGCCTCTGGGACTGAAAGGCCACAGCTTGTGCTTGCACCAGTGACCCCATTGGCAGCATACAGTATATTCCAGTCACACCGTGTTCATAGACTCCCTGAACACGGCTTCACCTCCAATAAGTTCTGCTGCTCTTAGCCAAACACCCAGCATAGCCGACTTTCTCTGGATAAGCAATTAAACGTCATTAGGGCCAAACTGTTCGCTCCAGACACAGCTCCAGCAGCTGAGTATGGAAACTGAAGTAGGTTCTACAAATAATTGGTTACTGAGGACTCACTTTCATAACATTCCTGGCAAACACAATTGGAGACAAAACAAATTCACCACAAGAATGGCCCAGAAAAATACTCAACTAGAGAAGATAAATATAGATCTTCATTTATTTCTATTTTTATGTTTTCTCTTGTAAGTTCTTTATTTCGTTATTGCGCTTAGTGCTAAAAAAATAAATAAATAAATAAACAAAAGATTTTATCGTATCAGTAAATTCGAGATATTATTTATGATGATTTTCTATTTGCCGCTTGCAGCCAGCAGGTGGCATGTTCCAAATAAGAGCAAAAAATGTTCTTGTCCTTAGAAAACAGATTTGTTGTAAATCATGTTACACACACAGCTAAATGGTTATTGGAAGGACCCACCCTGTCAGGAATCAGCAGCAAAGATGTCCATATCTGCATAGCTACATTAGAAAAACGGGACCAGACTATATTTATATATATATATATATATATATATATATATATATATATATATATATATATATATCTCTTCATGTTAGCTGTTTACTGGTTTTTGGAGGCCTTTTATTCTACTATTAATACATTGACATATATATATATATATATATATATATATACATATATGTCAATGTATTAATAGTAGAATAAAAGGCCTCCAAAAACCAGTAAACAGCTAACATGAAGATGTAAGTGAACCAAAAACCTTGTGACAAAATATCTAATGAAATGGCCTTACAGAAATTCTAACCATCAAACTAACTATATACATTGTATACAAATGGGGAACACCTGGAAAGCAAGGTAAATCTGGAGGTGCATGGAACATATAGGAATGGAGAACTGAAATTGGGATCAGGAATAAGGCAAAATAGGAACAAGGCAGCAGGGTTCAGGGTATGAGTAAGCAAGAAGCACAATCAAGAGCTGGCACAGGATAAACGGCTAGCAGTATCTGGTAGCAAAGAAAAGCACTGTAGCAGGGTGTAACAACATACCCTCCCAGCAGCCAGGTGGAGTTGATTACTGGGATCTGCTGACTGGTCCCCACAGATCCCCCCTCACATCAGGGTCCCCACAGAGCCCCCCCTCACATGGTCCCCACAGAGCTCCCCCTCACATCAGGGTCTCCACAGAGCCCCCCCTCTCACAGGGTCCCCACAGATCCCCCCTCACAGGGTCCCCACAGAGCCCCCCCTCACAGGGTCCCCACAGAGCCCCCCCTCACATCAGGGTTCCCACAGAGCCCCGCCCCCCTCACATCAAGGTCCCCACAGATCCCCCCTCACATCAAGGTCCCCACAGATCCCCCCTCACATCAGGGTCCCCACAGAGCCCCCCCTCACAGGGTCCCCACAGATCCCCCCTCACCTCAGGGTCCCCACAGATCCCGCCCTCACAGGGTCCCCACAGATCCCCCCTCACAGGGTCCCCACAGATCCCCCCTTCACAGGGTCCCCACAGAGCCCCCCCCTCACAGGGTCCCCACAGATCGCCCATCACAGGGCCCCCACATAGCCCCCCGTCACAGGGTCCCCATAGAGCCCCCCCTCACAGGGTCCCCACAGATTCCCCCCTCACAGGGTCCCCACAGAGCCCCCCCCCCTCTAACGTTAAAAAAGAGCCTCCTGATTTAATGTACTCAAGTTGCATGCTGACACTCTGCTGGCCTGGAGTAGCTGGAGGGAAGAGGTGGGTGGACACGCAGCAGAGTAGGAAGGAGGCTCCGCAGTGAATGCTGGGGCGCTCTCCTCCTCCTCAGAGGACATCACTGGTTGCTAGACGCCGAGCGGCTATAGCAACCAGTGCACCGCAGTACAGGCCAGCGGCGCGGCTCTCGGCTCCTCCGTCGCTGCTGGCCTGGAACTCGGACACCCACTGGGGGACTCACTACCTGGTCCAGAGTGGGTAATATTTTCAGGGGGGTAATTGACCTGTTGCCCCCCCCCCCGGATCCGCCACTGGCCCCACCCGCTCTTCCTTTCTGGCAAAAATGGGACTGCATATGACTATTCTATGCTCTAAGGCCCCCTTCACACTGGCCGATCTGTTTTCACGGACTACGCTAGCTCAGCGGGGATCGCTCCATTGATCCCCGCTGAGCAGGCGGATGACAGGTCCGTCTCAGCTCACTGTGCAGAGGCGGACCTGTCAGAATCCCACTCTCCTCTATGGGGAGATCAGATGAAAACGGACAACATGCCTTGTTTTTAAACGATCCCATCCCACCCACTGGACAGATCACGAACGTATCGCCATCCATCTGTTTTCAGAGGATCTTGTCGGATCGGATGCCAGGCGGGTGTAGTGGACACATGTCTGCTGACATCCGCCTCCCTACAAAGTAGAATAGGTGGCCTGATTGTTCTGATTGTGTGAAAGGGGCCTAAATGTTGATAGTCATTGATACAGTAAAGTATTCCAATTACTGATATTGATATGTATTGGTAAGGTTTATCTAAGGTTAAAGATTTTATGTATTAGTTTTAGATAGAGTTGTGAGTGGTTTTAACCCCTGTCAGGTTTTTATTGCTGTCTGTACCCATCCTCTCTATTTATCCTTATATATATATATATATACAGTATTTCACACAAGTGAGTACACCCCTCACATTTTTATAAATATTTTATTCTATCTTTTCACGTGACAACACAGAGCCGGTTCACACTGAGGCGACACGACTTCGGGAGGCGACCTGTGAAGTCGCGTGCACCGCGACTTCGGCGCGACTTGCAGGGACTTCACATAATGGAAGTCTATGCAAGTCGCTCCGAGGTCGCCCCAAAGTAGTACAGGACCCTTTTTCTAAGTCGAGCAACTTGTGACGCTCCTATTAGAAGGGGTCCTGTACTATTCAATGGACCGCGACTGACCGCGACTTGTCAGGCTGACAAGTCGAGGCAGTGTGAATGGGCTCTGAAGAAATGACACTTTGCTACAATGTAGTGAGTGTACAGCTTGTATAACAGTGTAAATTTGCTGTCCCCTCAAAATAACTCAACACACAGCCATTAATGTCTAAACCGCTGGCAACAAAAGTGAGTACACCCATAAGTGAAAATGTCCAAATTGGGCCCAAAGTGTCAATATTTTGTGTGGCCACCATTCCAGCACTGCCTTAACCCTCTATATATATATATGTCTAATCTCATGTGGCAGTACAGGACTACTTGGGATCTAGCGATCACAGGATGATCATTTTTAGTGTAAATCATTAAAAAAGGAAGTATGAGGGTAGCACAAGAACTCTAAATTTCAAAAGAGCCTGTAAGATACTGTGTGTGTGTGTGTGTGTATATATATATATATATATATATATATATATACATATATATATATCATATACATATATATATATACACACACACACACACACACACATATATATATATATATATATATATATATAAAGTCAAAGGGGATTGCTGCACATAACATTTTTATTGGATAAATCCAATCAAATCCAATCAAACAGACATAATACAAAAGTCTGTCAGAAAATGTCCATAGTTATGATTTCGGGCGTAATTATGGACATTTTCTGACAGACTTTTGTATTATGTATATTTGATTGGATTTGATTGGATTTATCAAATAAAAATGTTATGTGCAGCAATCCCCTTTGACTTTTTTTCTTTATATATGGCCTATGGGACGGCCTGATTGCTATGCACTAATTGACAGCTGAGTGCTGTTCACCCTTATTGATTGCATTTTTATATATATATATATATAAATATATATATATATATATATATGTAAAATGGGACAGGCTCAATGAACCACTTGGTCTTTTTTTCTGCAATCACTATTTTAGATAAACCAAACTATAAAAGGATAAAGAAACCAAGATTTTTTTTTCCGTTATTTTTTTCAAGCAAATAAAATAATATATTATTTTACCAAGAGAGTATTTGACGCTTGCAATAGTCTTCCAGTAGAAGTAGTGCGTCAGTCAACAATAAATGGATTTTAACACGTTTGGGACCAAATACAGTAGATCTTTGACTATGATAACCAGGGCCGGATTAAGAGCATCATGGGCTTGGTGCTGAGGATTTTGAAGGGCCTTAAGGGCCGTGCCTTGGCATGCACCCAGAGGAGGAAGGGTGCAGCCATGCATGCCTAATTCCACATGGGATGCTGTCTCTGATGCCCATAAACACATCCATGCATCGGCAACTGTCCCTCCTTGTCCGGCCTTCGTTCTGTGTGGGGAGGTTCTGAGGGAGCTGCCTGGGGAAGCGAGCATAGAAGCCAGACTTCTGTGTTTACAAGTGACAGAAGAGCGGTAACAGTGAATATGGCCAACCCGGGGCCTATATAAAGGTAGGGGCCTGGAGCTGCAGCTCCAATAGCAACTACTTTAATCTGGCCCTGATGATAACGCCCAAGTGGGAGGGCGAAACACGTCGACGTATTTCCGGTGCGGCACTTTCCATACGTCACTTCCGGAGCACTACCTGGTTTGCTGCGGAACGCACGCAGCTGCGCCGTTCCCGGAACCATATGCAACTTTGTTCTCTGCTTTTATCCTTATTACGTTTGTGAGTATATCTCTGCTTTTATGATAATAAATACATTTTAAAACGGGCTTCACTATTTTTGGAATTGGTATTATCTCTTTGGAGCTATCCAGGGCCACCAAATTGAAAGGATATCATTTAACTTATCCTATTAAGGAGAAGATCTGGCATGCTATTAACCATATCAGCTATAAGTACAGATTAGATGATCCCACTCAAATACAAGCGGTTTTGACCCCTAACAAGGGTCCATCCTTTCTGTTAAGTAGGGTTCCTGAAGGGGTTCAAGTCACCTGGCATGAGTGATCATCTTTCAGCACCTTTGTATCTGCACTGGAGCACCTCATTGTACTTTGTTTATATGCCAATAATTTTTAGTTATATTGCACTTTAGTACACTTGAACTTTCATTTATGGACTTTATCTATGCGCTGGACACTTTATTAATTATTAGTTATTTTATATTTATGGTGCCAGAAATTAGGAAAACTTTAAAAAGACGCACCCAGCTGAACTAGTAATATAAAGGCAGGATCAATATTATCAAAATCCCTCCGTCGCTCTTCCCCATTAATGACAGGTTCCCTTTAAATCACAAAACTCCTGCAGGTGTAAAAACCAAGCGGTGCCTGCGGTTTACTAAATATATTTAATTAAGTTGTTTTATCCTCCATCCAAAACGGTAAAAAACTAAGCGGTCATTATCGCTTTAAAAAAAATAAGTGTGACTTTTATAAACGTTCCTTATATCGCTTTTGTGAATTTTTATTTTCTTGCTGAAATAGGGAAAATATTCTGGTATTTTTTTTTTTTTTTTCCCCCAAGAAAATATGAAGTGAATGAAGATGAAACCATACTTCACCGGTGACAGGCCCAGCGCTTGGAGAAAAGGAAGTATTCATGTATTTGTAGGTAGCAAGTCATTTATCCGCGGACTCTCAGAAATCGCGTCAGCCCCGACCAGCTCCTGGAAAATGAAGGAGCTGTAATCTTGGCTCGGAGCTCAGCTGTTTGCAGGGACTCGGGCCAGGTGACCTCTGCCAGTGTCTCTTTGCGGCTCTTTTCTTCGGGTTATAAGGAAATAATATTACTGCCCGGCTTCACCATATTTTTATGAAATTTATATTTTATATATAATTATTTCCGCTTAGAGGTTGCCAAAGTAGCAACGTTGTGTTTTCTTAAAACGCTAAAACAGGTTAATGGGGCCAAACATAAAATTCAATTAAATTTCTAAAGCAAAAATCAGTTTACCTCCACCTACATCAGATATATAAAAAAATTAAAAATGTAAAGGTTCTATTAAGGAAACTTGTCGGGGGGAGAAATATGGCACCGGCTGTTGCCGACCTCTCATTTTGAAAATTATATTTGTCTGCATGACTTTCTTGCTTTAATACGTTAAAGTACAGTGCCATGAAAAAGTATTCATACCCCTTGAAATTTTACACATTTTGTCCTGTTACAACCAAAAACGTAAATGTATTTATCTCAAGCTCTGTCAGATTGGATGGAGAGCGTCTGTGAACAGCAATTTTCAAGCCTTGCCACAGATTCTCAATTTGATTTAGGTCTGGACTGTGACTGGGCCATTCTAACACATGAATATGCTTTGATGTAAACCATTCCATTGTAGCTCTGGCTGGATGTTTTGGGTCGTTGTCCTGCTGGAAGGTGAACCTCTGCCTCAGTCTCAACTCTCTTGCAGACTCTAACAGGTTTTCTTCTAAGATTGCCCTGTATTTGGCTCCATCCATCTTCCCATCAACTCTGACCAGCTTCCCTGTCCCTGCTGAAGAAAAACATCCCCACACCATGATGCTGCCACCACCATATTTCACGGTGGGGATGGTGTGTTCAGGGTGATGTGTAGTGTTAGTTTTCCCCCACACATAGCGTTTTGCTTTTAGTCCAAAAAGTTGAATTTTGGTCTCATCTGAGCAGAGCTCCTTCTTCCACATGTTTGCTGTGTCCCCCACATGGCTTCTCACAAACTGCATACGGGACTTCTTATGGCTTTCTTCCACCAATGGCTTTCTTCTTCTCACTCTTCCATAAAGGGCAGATTTGTGGAGCGCAGGACTAATAGTTGTCCTGTGGACAGATTCTCCCACCTGAGCTGTGGATCTCTGCAGCTCCTCCAGAGTTCCCATGGGCCTCTTGGCTGCTTCTCTGATTATTACTCTCCTTGCCCGGCCGGTCAGTTTAGGTGGAGGGCCATATCTTGGTAGGGGCCCGGCCGGTCAGTTTAGGTGGACGACCATGTCTTGGTAGGGTTGCAGTTGTGCCATAGCCTTTCCATTTTCCGATGATGGATTGAACAGCGCTCCGTGAGATGTTCAAAGCTTGGGAGATTTTTTTTTATACCCTAATCCTGCTTCGAACTTCTCCACAATTTTATCGCTGACCTGTCTGGTGTGTTCCTTAGCCTTCATGATACTGTTTGTTCACTAAGGTTCTGTAACAAACCTCTGAGGGCTTCACAGAACAGCTGTATTTACACTGAGAATACATTACACACAGGTGGACCCTATTTACTAATTACTTCTGAAGGCAATTGGTTCCACTAGATGTTAGTTAGGGATATCAGAGTAAAGGGGGGGTGAATACAAATGCATGGCACACTTTTCACATATTTATTTGTAAAAATGTTTGAAAACCATTTATCATTTTCCTTCCACTTCACAATTATGGCCACTTTGTGTCGGTCTATCACATAAAATCCCAAGAAAATATATTTACGTTTTTGGTTGTAATATAGCAAAACATGGAAAATTTCAAGGAGTATGAACACTTTTTCAAGGCACTGTAGATCTAGCATCAGATATACATTATGCTGCCATGTTAAGTTCATCATGTCAGTGTAGCACTTTCAATGTGTCAGTGTAGCAATGTAACAATGTATAATGTAATAATGTAACAATGTGTCAGTGTAGCACTTTCAGATATTCATAATTTCTCATACAGATCACAGTACTCCCCCTAAAAATGCCTTTATCTGTTTTTCTTTCTCCAGAAGGACAGAACCAATTTTATTCAGGCATCATCCAGGGCATAAAATTAAGTGAATATTTATTATCAGAGGCAGCAGACACAAAACAGGATAAAATCAAAGGCTAGGGATATGAGTCCACAAGATCTCGTGTGTTCAAAGGATCCCTTCCAGGTCTTCCAGGATGTCTGCTACCTTCAGGATTTCCAGAGTTCCTTGAAATGAGTATCTCCTCTGACCAGAAGGGTAATTAGGCATCAGCCTTTGAAGTGACTGGTACTCTGTCTTATTGCCTGAAGGAATGAGCCATCGATTGGCAACATCAGTTTGGCTGTTTGGGCGAACACCCAAAATGGTTTTGCCCGATCGGCGTCTTGTTCAGCAGGAGCTGAAAATCATTTATAGAAGTGATATTTTCTTTTCCTATATGTGACAGAATCCTGCTGTCACTGGTTGCTAAGGAAATAGCAGGTGCTTGCACCCACCACGTCCTTAGGAACCGGTGACATCACCTGGAATTCCCACCAAAGGGGCGGGGACAGCATGTTTGGGCCATGTTTGATCAATGATGTCTCCACTATCCCTTCGGGATTGATCCTGTGCACCAGATCATCAGGTTTTTTTTGGGTTTTTTTTTTTTTGACAAGCCGGTGAGCAGTGGACACTGATTGACAATGGGTTTTTACAACATTTTTGGGGGATTTTTATTTTTTAACCACTTCTGGATCGGAAGGATTTGCCCCCTTATTGACCAGGACATTTTCTGCAATTCTGCACTGCGTTATTTTAACGGAAAATTGTGCGGTCGTGCGACGCTGTACCCAAATAAAATTGATGTCCTTTTTTTCCGCACAATCAGAGCTTTCTTTTGGTGGTATTTGATCACCTGTGCAGTTTTTATTTTTTGCGCTATAAACAAAAAAAGAGCAACAATTCTGAAAAAAAACAATATTTTTCACTTTCTGTTTTATAATATTCCCCAAAAAAATAATTAAAAATCTAAATTTTTCATCCTTTTTAGGCCAATTTGTATTTTGCTACGTATTTTTGGTAAAAGAAAATCCCAATAAGCGTATATATTGATTGGTTTTCACAAACGTTATCGTGTCTACAAACTAGGGGAAAGATTTATGTCATTTTTATTTATTTATTTACTAGTAATGGTGGCGATCAGCGAGACTGCGACATTGTTGCGAATAGATCGGACCCTCTAACTGACATTTTTGATATTTTTGGGGGGACCAGTGACATTACTACAGTAATCAATGCTAAAAATATGCACTGTCACTGTAATAATGACATTGGCAGGGAAGGGGTTAACCTACGGGTGATCAAAGGGTTAAGTGTGAGCCTAGGGGAGTGATTTTTAACTGTGAGGAGGAGGGGCTTGTGAAATGATCATAGAGACCTGCAATCCTATATAGAAGGATCACAGGCGCTCTGTGATCATTTCAGAGAGAAGAACATCAGACAGTCGTTCTCTCTCAGCAGGGAGCGATCTCCGGTGCCTAGCAGCAATCGCGCCCGCCGGGATCGTGGATCGGTATCCCCGTTGCCTAGCTGGGACGGGAGCGCGCTGCCCCTCTGCACTATGCGTGAGACCGACGTAGGGCTAGGTCGGTTCGCGCAGGAGAGCTAGCCTGCCACAGTAAATGTGTTGTGGGCTTTCGGGAAGCAGTTAAATTTGTCAACTATTTGAGTATCTTTATTTTTAGGAGACATCTTTTTTTTCATGTAAATGAGTAGCAGTACCCCAAACTACTTTATGTGGGCCCGAGCACCCAGCCAGCACGTCCGCCGGCTGGATGGAGTCCCAATCAATGCCGGAAATGGCTTAGATCGGGTCTCCGATGACGTAACCCGGAGGCGGCGTCCATGACGTCACTTCCGGGTTACTGTGCTGCAAAAGGCGGCAAATTTAAAAAACGGCTGTATGCAAAAACGCAGTTTTCAGCGTTTTGCATACATGGAAGTGTAGTGGAGGGGTTTGACCCTCGATCCCTCCATAAAGAGTACCTGTCACTGCATATTGGTGTCACAAGGGATGTTTACATTGCTTGTGACAGCAATAAAAGTGATCAGATTTTTTTTTTTTTAAATAAAGTAATAAAGTTAAAAAAAAAATAAAATAAGTAGGAAAAAAAAAAAAATGTTAGCCGCCCCCGTCACCGTTAGCTCGCGCACAAAAAAAAAACGTATACGGAAGTCGAGCCGCGAATTAAATCGCTGTTCAAACCACACATGTGAAGTATCGCCACGGTCACCAGAGTGTGGGCAATAATTAAAAAAAAAGAGCTACACTCTAACTCTAAACTGGTAACCGTTAAAACAATTTAAAGCGTTGCCTATTGAGATCTCTATTGACCGTAGTTTGTCGCCATCCCACGGGGGGGGCTCAATTTTAAACCGTAACATGTTGGGTATCTATTTACTCGGCGTGATATCATCTTTCAAAATATACAAAAAAAATGGGCTAACTTTACTATTTAGTATTTTTTAAATGCAGTGAAATGGGATTTTTCCCAAAAAAATTGCGTTTTAAAGACCGCTGCGCAAATACCGCCTGACAAAAAAATATTGAAATAACCGACATTTTATTCTCCAGAGTCTTTGCTAAAAAAATATACATAATGTTTGGGGGTTCTAAGTAGTTTTCTAGGAAAAAAATACTGGTTTTAACTTGTAAACGAAAAGTGTCCGAAATAGGGCTGGGGCTTAAGTGGTTAACAACCACTGACTCATCAGTTGTCAGAAAAAAACAGTGCCCCCCCCCCAAATCCATACCATGCCCTTTGGGTCTGGTATGGATTCTAAGGGGAACCTCATGCCAAAATATATAAAAAATGGCGTGGGGTCCCCCTCAAAATCCATACCAGACCCTTATCTGAGTGTGCAGCCAGGCAGGTCAGGAAAGGGGGGGATGAGCGAGCATTCCCCCCCCATCCTGAACCATACCAGGCCACATGCCTTCAACATGTGAGAGGGCAGGGGGGGCCCTGGGGTGTGGCTGTGGGGGTCTTCAGGCAGAAGATTGTTGGAATCTGAGAATCTGGAAGCTCCCTTTAACAAGGGGGCCCTCAGATCCCGCCCCCCTTTGGCAATGAGTATGGCCTACCCATTCACCAAAAAGTGAATAAAGGCAGTACACGAGTTTTTGACAATACCTTTATTAAAAAATAAATAATAATGCCCCCCCCGATGTTGATCCACCTTCAATTACGATACCCGCTGCACCACCGGACCCAATAAAAAACCTCTTGCCTCATTGAACTTCCTGCTCCTCCGTCTGACATTTCCAAAATAGGTAAGGGGCGGAGTAACCCGATGATGTCAGCAGACAACCCCGCCCCCTTGCAACATCACCACTCCTTAACAACCAGATACTCTTCAAACCGATTTCAAATTGGTAGATTATTTTTCGACCAATCCGCATTCGAACAGTTCCAAAAATGTGGAATTCGTTAGAAAGTTAAGGAAACAAATTTAAACTAAACTAAATGAATTCCAAAAGGAATTCTGGCGCTCTATACAGAGGCTCCCTGTTAATTCATAAACTGGAGCATTTGTAAGCACAGGAGGATTGGTTCCAATAACTGCGCCCACTTCTGCTGCTCTGAGCCCCCCCCCATTAAACTTATGGGGCCTGGGCCCTGTGCAGGAGGACAGGTGTTACCCTCTTATCAGCGGCCCTACCTCCCATCATCATGTAAAATCGGGTAAGGTGATGAGACATGCAGCCAACATTCATAGATGGATGCAGCAAACAACAACACATGAGGCTGAGTGAAAAGAAAGGTACAAAAATACAAAAAATAGGTATGAGTAAGCGTTAGACAAGAATAAAACGCATTAGCTTTCTTCTTTCCCTTTTGCTGTGATCAGGGGCTGACTGGCAACTTTCGGCCCAGGGGGCAAGTACAAACCAGAGGCCCGTGGTGCCTCCTCCCACTCTCCCTCTTCCTGGCCTCCTCCTGACCCCCATTCCAGGCTGAAGCTCTACTCCAGGTACTCTCTACTCCACGGCCAAATCCAGGTTCCTGACCTGGCCACCAGGGTGGAACTGGGACAGCTTGATCAGGGGCTGACTGGCAACTTTCGGCCCAGGGGGCAAGTACAAACCAGAGGCCCATGGTACCTCCTCCCACTCTTCCTGGCCTCCTCCTGACCCCCATTCCAGGCTGAAGCTCTACTCCAGGTACTGTCTACTCACTGGCCAAATCCAGGTTCCTGACCTGGCCACCAGGGTGGAACTGGGACAGCTTGATCATGGGCTGACTGGCAACTTTCGGCCCAGGGGGCAAGTACAAACCAGAGGCCCATGGTGCCTCCTCCCACTCTCCCTCTTCCTGACCTCCTCCTGACCCCCATTCCAGGCTGAAGCTCTACTCCAGGTACTCTCTACTTACTGGCCAAATCCAGGTTCCTGACCTGGCCACCAGGGTGGAACTGGGACAGCTTGGTCGGGGCTGGCCAGGGGAGGAGAGTCTCCAGTGGGGCATGGAACCGGCCTCAGCTCAGACATAGTTTACACCATCCATGCTGGGGGGAGGCCTGTGCTCTGTCCTTGTCTTCCTCCTGCACTCAGTAGGTCAACAGTGGGTTTTTTTTTACTTCTCTTCACCAGGAATCCTTTAGGCATGTCCGTGGCAGAAGCAGTGCAGGCTTTTTACGGGGCATCAGAGCGGCCTGGGCGGGCAATTGCCCCCTGCCCCCTGGCCCAGTCCTGCCCTGGCTGTGATTATGTCATACTTGTGATTTTATTGAAGATTTGAACAATAAAGGTGATTTTTTATGTATGGCCGACCCATTCTTCTCTTTTAGCTCAAGAGAAGTTGTTTTCTTGGTTAAATTGCTTTCCACGTCCTGGGCAGTCCTTTAAAATGCTCGAAAAATTTCCGTGGGACTTTTTTTTCCCCAAGAACCTTGGCCAGTCTCAGCTGTCAACATTTTAGGTAGTTTCTTTTTTTTTTTTTTTAGTGCCTTCCGACACCCAAGAGTGCTTCCAAATTTGTAAGGATTGTCTTGTGGACGTCCTGGCAGTTAAGTATTGTGATTCTGGAGCTGGCTCCCATCTACCATTCCAGCCTGTAGTTACAGAGGAGAAGGGGCCTTTAATCAGCCGGCGATGGCATTGCCCATTCCTTTCTCATCTAGATGTGTGGCTTCCACTTCAACCATTGCTGGAATCCGTCTTGGACACAAATTTGCATTTTTTCATCCTCCCTGGATTAGAATTTCAGAGATTCTTCCAGGAATCGGCTTTTTTTTTCTTTTTTCGGCCGTCATTATCGGGACGCTTAGAGAAAACATAGAATATTCACATTTCATATTTCATGTATCTATTATTTTTTTTCAGAAATAATAGCACATAATGACTAGAAAGTCATTTCCTACACAAATAACTTTTCTTTTAACTTTTTTTTCAAATAACTTTTTTCTTTTACTTTTCGTGTCACCTACAAGAATGTTGTACCGCAAAACACACAAGGTGAGGGCTCTATGAGCGTTTACTGAAAACTGGAATTTAATCTGCCGGAATTTTGCCTTCTCTGAATCCCTCTTTTCCCCCCCAATCAACATGACAATGAAAATGTTTAAATAAAGCTTTTCTGGTTTTATTACATCATCACAATGTCACACCTCCCAATTTTTTGAGATGGTAACAAGAAAACACCTATTAGCAAAAGTATGTAGGCATAGGACACACCCCCCTTGCCACACCCCCTTAAAGGAGAATTGTAAAAATAAAATGATAGGTAAATCCACGAGTCCTTTTTGTTTTACCACTACTGCAGTGCCTTGAAAAAGTATTCATACCCCTTTAAATTTTCCACATTTTGTCATGTTACAACCAAAAACGTGAATGTATTTTATTGGGATTTTATGTGATAGACCAGGGGTGTCCAAACTAGGGCCCTCCAGCTGTTCAGGGACTACAATTCCCATTAACCACTTACCGCAAAGTGACGTATATATACGTCGGCAGACTTTGCGGGGTTATACCGGGATGATGCTTCTAGCTAGAGGCACCATCCCAGTACCGTGGTTTAGAGCCAACGGTCGGCTTTCTGTCGGTAATGACCGATGCGGCTGGGGAGCAACTCAATTGTTACCCGGGTGAGCGGGAGGGGACGTCCGTCCCCCCTCCTGTCGCCTTCCGTGACTTTGCCCGGGCCTCCCGTCCCACCAGGAGACCCGAGCATCCAGCCAGCGCGTCCGCTGGCTGGATGGAGTCCTGATCTAAGCTGGAAGCGGTTTTGATCGGGTCTCCGATGACGTAACCCGGAGGCGACGTCCATGACGTCACTTCCGGGTTACTGTGCTGCAAAAGGCGGCAGATTTAAAAAATGACTGTATGCAAAAATACAGTTTTCGGCGTTTTGCATGCATGAAAGTGTAGTGGAGGGGTCTAGGGTCTTTTAGACCCTAGACCCCTCCATAGAGAGTACCTGTCACTGCCTATTGCTGTCACAAGGGATGTTTACATTGCTTGTGACAGCAATAAAAGTGATCAGATTTCTTTTTTAAAAACCTGTAATAAAGTTAAAAAAAAAAATAAAATAGGAAAAAAAAAATAAACATTTTAGCCGAAAGAAAACGTATATGGAAGTCGAGCCGCAAATGAAATTGCTGATCAAACCACACATGTGCGGTATCGCCGCAATCGTCAGAGCGTGAGCAATAATTAAAAAAAAAAAAGAGCTACACTCTAACTCTAAACTGGTAACCATTAAAAAATTTTAAAGCGTCGCCTATTGAGATTTCTATTGACCGTAGTTTGTCGCCATTCCATGGGTGTGCGCAACTTTAAACCGTAACATGTTGGGTATCTATTTACTCAGCGGGACATCATCTTTCACAATATACAAAAAAATGGGCTAACTTTACTGTTTAGTATTTTTTAAATGCAGTGAAATGTGATTTTTTGTAATTTTTCCAAAAAAATGGCGTTTTAAAGACCGTTGCGCAAATACCGCGTGACAAAAAATATTGCAATGACCGACATTTTATTCTCCAGAGTCTTTGCTAAAAAAATATATATAATGTTTGGGGGTTCTAAGTAGTTTTCTAGGAAAAAAATACTGATTTTAACTTGTAAACAAAAAGTGTCTGAAATAGGGCTGGGGCTTAAGTGGTTAAAGCGGAGTTTCGGGCACAAAATCGACCTAATCGATTTTGTGCCCATCCGCTGGATCTTCTTCACCTGCAAAGGAATTGGATAGTTAGGTATATTATTTTTTTTTTTACTCACCTTGTAATTGTAGATAGAAAATACTCACCTACTCTCCACTTCCTCCCTCTGTGCCGCAGCTCCGCCGTCACTTCCTCCTTTGCGATGATTCCTGGGAGCTGAATGTCATCGCTCCCAGGAATCAATGCGACGGCACCGGCCCCGCACGTCACTTCCGGGAAGTGACGAGAGGGGCCGGTGTAGGCGCATTCTGGGAGAAGAAGACACGGAAGAGGACGCAGAAGAGGATCGCGCCGGCTTCAGCTGCCCACACCTGAGATGGCAGCGCTGGAGAAGACATTTTCAAGGTAAGTATTTCTTCTTGCAGGTAAGTGCAAACCGGGACAGATCAGAGGCTATCCATTGTGGAATGCACTAGCCCTGACTGTCCCGGGGGTATGTTTAGTGAAAAAACGTTTTGGTGCCCGGAACTCCGCTTTAAGGGCAGTGTATATCTCTGACATTCACAGACATAATTAGGCATGATGGGAATTGTAGTTCCTGAACAGCTGGAGGGCCATAGTTTGCACACCCCTGTGATAGACCGACACAAAGTGGCACATAATTTTGAAGTGGAAGGAAAATGATAAATGGTTTTCAATTTTGTTTTACAAATAAATATTTGAAAAGTGTGGGGTGCATTTGTATTCACCCCCCCCCCCCTCCTTACTCTGATACCCCTAACTAACATCTAGTGAAACCAATTGCCTTCAGAAGTCACCTAATTAGTAAATAGAGTCCACCAGAGAAGCCGATGTAACCTTTGTCTCTATATGTACATTCTCTTCATGAGAAATTTTAATTTTGTAGAATGAATAAATCTGTTTTTTATTAAAATGAATTTCTGTTGAAGTGCTCATCAGTTTGTGACAACTCCACACCTTTGAAGTCCAACCATTTGTAGAGTGATATGGGAAGGTCATTCCTTGCCTCCCCTTATCTAAATGTCATATAGCAGAATGTGAAAAATATCGTTTTTTTTTTTTTTTTTTCAAATTGTCGCTCTTTTTTTGTTTATAGCACAAAAAATAAAAATTGTACAGGTGATCAAATACCACCAAAAGAAAGCTATATTTGTGGGGAAAAAAGGACATAATTTTTGTTTGGGTACAGCGTGGCACGACCGGGCAATTGTCCGTTAAAGTAATGCAGTCCCGAATCCCAAAATAGGGCCTGGTCATTAATGGGGCAAATCCTTCCGGTCTTAAAGTGGTTAAAGAAGGATTAGGTTATAAAAAAATATCCCAAGCTTTGAACATCTCACGGAGCGCTGTTCAATCCATCAACGGAAAATGGAAAGAGTATGACGCAAAAGCAACCCCTACCAAGACATGGCCGTCCACCTAAACTGACAAGGAGAGCATTCATCAGAGAAGCAGCCAAGAGGCTCATGGGAACTCTGGAGGAGCTGCAGAGATCCACAGCTCAGGGGGGAGAATCTGTCCACAGGACAACTATTAGTCGTGCGCTCCACAAATCTGCCCTTTATGGAAGAGTGAGAAGAAGAAAGCCATTGGTGGAAGAAAGCCATAAGAAGTCCTGTTTGCAGTTTGGGAGAAGCCATGTGGGGGACACAGCACACATGTGGAAGAAGGAGCTCTGCTCAGATGAGACCAAAATTCTACTTTTTGGCCTAAAAGCAAAACGCTATGTGTGGGGGAAAACTAACACTGCACATCACCCTGAACACCCCATCCCCACCGTGAAACATGGTGGTGGCATCATGTTGTGGGGATGGTTTTCTTCAGCAGGGACATGGAAGCTGGTCAGAGTTGATGGGAAGATGGATGGAGCCAAATACAGGGCAATCTTAGATGAAAACCTCTTAGAGTCTGCAAAGCTGGTAGAGACATCAGTCCAGGGGTGTTAATTTTTAGTATTTATTGTGGGACTTGGATGGGAGAAGGGAATAGTGGGAAACTCCAACTTGAACTATTTACATTGGATAAGGACAACTCTCACTTGGCCTCACCAGATTATCTTCAGGATACTCTCTAGCATCCCCTTTACTGACACCTGTCCACTGACTCTTCTAGCTGAAGGAATGGCCCCCCTCAGGACAGGCCCCGTGACACAGATCTGTACTCACTGTATGCAGAATCAGATCCTTTCCAGTGCCTCCCTTCCAGTCCGCTCTGCAGGACCTCCGGGTTCAGTTCCTCTCTACTCTTAAGGCCCTCAGGTCGACTACTTGAGGCCGCATGGCAACTTCTACAGAGGAGGAGGCAGCCACCCCCTCCCTCCGGGACCCTGCTCTCCAGCTGACAGAACCCAAGCACACGTGTCCTTGTCATTTATACAGTATCACTGCATGCACCAAAGAACTTTCCTGTGCCAATCACCAGGGCTGTACTAAAAGCCTGTGCACTCATTTGTCAGGTTTCCTCCCACTGTCCAATATGCCTCCCTATTGGACCAGTGTGAAACACTTCAGACAAACTGAGCTGCACCTGAGCACCATGAGCAGACCTCACTAGCAGATCCTGCTCTCTGGTAGGCAGAGAACAATAAAGATTTATCTGGCAATCTCTCTGGTAAGCAGAAAAGATCCAAAACTATACTCTCTCTCTAGCACCTACCTAGGAGGGTGCTACATTTTTATTTGGAAAACCATTTATCATTTTCCTTCCATCGCTTTGTGTTGGTCTATCACATAAAATCCCAATAAATTATATTTACATTTTTGGTTGTAACATGACAAAATGTGGAAAATTTCAAGGGGTGTGAATACTTTTTCAAAGCACTTTATTCCTTGCATGTGTCCAGGTGTGATTCACTTGGTCTGAGGGAGTGTCCCCACTGTATCCAGTAGGGGAGCCTGTTAGACAGTGGAAGAAATCCAACCAGTGACACACAGGCTTTTGTGGCTGTCCCAGTGGGAGGGCACAACAGTGGTGTATCCTGGGAATGGTCATAAAAGCCAAGGGCACATGTGACAGGATGTCTTTGGGCGGGAAGCCAGGTCCCAGGAGGAGGGTGACGGCTGTCTCTCCTCCTGTCAGTGTGGAAAGCGGTTACAGGCAGTCGGCCTAGTGGACCAGAATTTGTGGTGCTGGACTGTGTGGTCCAAAGGAAACTGACGGTGAAGCAAGTGGCAGAGCAACCTGAGGAAAAACAGTGTCCGTGAGTACCAGGGAGCTTGCCAGGGGTCTTCCAGGGAACTTTCTTCCAGGGAAAGTCAGTGGACAGGAGCCAGCACACACAGCGAGTAAGAAAGGGGGTGCCAAGTTAGAACCTGAAGAGTAACCTAAGACATAGTTCGTCTTTTATCTCTTCATTTCAGTGGCAAGGTGAAGCAGTGGCCTTGCAGTATACACCACAGCTAGTTGTCCTCAATATTGTGCATAGTTTAAGTTGGAGTATCCCACTCATCCCTTCTCCCATCCATGTTCCAATAAAAATACAAAAAACAAAATCCCATGGACTGTTCATTGTCTGGGCCAAGCGTTAAAATGATACGTTTCTACAGACAGTTGCTATGGGTAACCCAGGGGAATCCATTCTCAGCAGCTCCCAAGGGGGCAGTGCTACACTTGTTTTGAACAAAAAGGGGGTTACAATCAGATAGTTCACAAGCTGAAAGAAAATTTTGAAATCAAAGAGCTAGGGAACATTAGATACTATTTGGGAATCGAAATAGAGAGAGAAGAAGATGGAAGTTATCTTCCCAACCAATCTCAGAAAATCTCCAAAATCTCCAAGATGGACAGGTGTATTCATCTTCCAGTATGGGGAAGGAACCATAGGTTGGTCTAGTCAAAAGTTGGTAACTTTTGCTCTATCTTCAACTGAAGCAGAGTACATTGCAGCAGCCACACTCGTGTCAAGAAGCAATATGGATTTTCAACTTTTTGTGGACATTGGGGTAGCCATGTCAAAACCAATTTCCATTTTTGAAGACAACCAGGGATGTCTAAAGCTTACGCAATCAGAAAGGGTCGATCCTAGGACTAAATACATCGAAATCAAGTATCGCCTACTGAGGGATAATCAAGAGCACAACGTGTTATTGACATTCAATACTGTCCGTTAGAGGAGATGACTGCTGATGCACTCACCAAGCCTTTGTTGAAGGAACGTCATAGTTATATCCAGAAGAAGCTGAATATAATTTGACAAAGCACATGCTGTTGAGAAGGAGTGTTGGAAGAGCAACAGCAAATACTATGAACTATATGTATGTGTAGCACTGCCCCCGTAAGGACTGCCAAAATCACACTTTTCGGGTCCCCCTGAGTTACCAGCATACAGTTCTTTTGGATGCAAGTTCTTTATTTCTCCTTCCTTGGCTCGCTTCAATAATCAGTCCAGGGGTATTTAATTGTTTTGTGTTTATTTAAATTAGGGATAGGAGAAGGGAATAGTGGGATACTCCAAATTAACTATGAACAAATGGGTGAGGACACCTATCTTCAGGTACAGCCAGGCTGTTTATTCACTCTGCCACTATAGGTGAATTTGGGAATTAAGTCTCTTTCCTAAGATGACTTTGTGAGCTAGTAATTATCTTCAGGACACTCTCTCTAGTATCCTCTTTCTTTCCACGGCCGACACCCGTCCACTGACTATCCTACACGTTGGGTGGCCCCCCCTCAGGTCTGGCCCCTAGACACAAATCCATGTACTCACAATACTGGGGTCCCAGGGTCTCCAGTATCTCCCCATCAGTCAGCTCTCCTGGACCTCTGGGTTCAGCTCCTCTCATCCATTCCTTCGATCCTCAGGATGACCTCCTGCAACTGCATGCCACTGCTACAGAGGAGGAGGCAGCTGCCTCCCTCCCTCCGGGACTCTACTCTCCAGCCAAAGACCTCACAGCACATGTGCTCCTGCCTTTTATACAGTATCCCAGAATGCACCGCGGCAACCTGCCCTCTGCCAATCACCAGGACTGTATCAAAGCCTATGCATTCATTCATCAGGTTTCCTCCCACTGTCCAACATGCCTCCCTATTGGACCAGTGTGAAACACTCTCTATACACAATGAATCGCATATTGAGCACAATGAGCAGACCTTACTAACCGATCCTGCTCTCTGGTAGGCAGAGAACAATATAGATTTACCTGCAGCCCCTCTGGTAAGCAGACAGAGCTCAAAACTACTCTCTCACTACCACCTACCTAAGAGGGTGCTACATATGCATTATACCTATCTATGCAGCTAGGTGGCGCTGTGATATTCAAGAAGCTTCCAGGCATTATATCAATACTCAGCCAACACCAGACACCAAATGCCTGCTGACTGTCTTCCAGCCTCCTGCGTCTGTGGCTCTGCGTGACAATCCAGGCTTCATCCAAGTACGCACAGACCTCTCACCTACACCCACCTTCACCAGAACTGCCAGGGCCTCGTGTGACTCTAGGCCAGTGATGGTGAACCTGGGCACCCCAGATATTTGGGAACTACATTTCCCATGATGCTCAACTACACTGCAGAGTGCATGAGCATCATGGGAAATGTAGTTCCAAAACATCTGGGGTGTCAAGGTTCGCCATCACTGCTCTAGTCTTTTGTACCTCCTGTTACCTTATCAGGGGTGCTGAGACGGAGGTGTAAGAGATCGCCTTCCTCTCCTCTATTACATCAACAGTCTCCTTCAAGAACTTGGAAGGTTTTTTGCCTGATATACTTAATGTAAGCCTTTGTGTCTATCTACTCCATTGATTCCACAATGTCTTATGCCATGGGAAATCCATGTGGCTTTCTCTTGTCTTTTCTTTTTTTCTTCACTCTCAATATGAACCACATATACATTAAGTGTATACCCTTGTGCAGTTTTTACCTATTACTGTCAGATGCTATTACGGCCCTTGAATGCTCCCTGGCGGTTGGTTGCATTTATGCATGTGTCACCCTGTCTGCGCTTGAGGATGGTTCTGGTTTTATCATCAAGCGAAAAAGTGAACTACTTTTATTACACACATATATCAAATATATGTTATGTACCAGTTTCTTATTTTATATTCTCATCCATATAGATTGCATGCTCAAGCTCCTGAGGAAGTGCTTTGTCACGAAACATGTTGGGCTTCTACAAGCTACGTTAATATACTCCAATCCTTTTTGGACATCTACAGCCCTATAACCTATGGCTGATGCACGAATACCCTTTAAGGTTTGGTGTGGGTCTGCTGGCCCTAACAGTAGCTCACTTTGAGTACTTTATTCTATTTATGTATTTTTAACTAAGATATTTTTTTACGATATGAAATAAAAGTTGTTATAGTTTTTACAAACCTTTGTATGTCGTGGTGCCTAAAAAGTCCATGATTTTTTCACTTCACAGATATGAGTGGAGTCACAAGCTGAGTTCAGTAACAATTGAGCAGGAAGACACCAAATCACAGGATCAAAGCCGCTTCTGATATTGTTGTTTCGACGAAACGCATAGGGAAAGCTTTCAGCATCATTGCGTCATTCTGTGTTTCGGTCCATAGAGTGCATCGCATCCCGGACTTCCTGATTTCTTTTGCTTGTTACTGTCTAATACCATGTAAGCGCATTCCTAAATATTTTTTAATAAATCACCATACAGAATTACACTATGGGGCTCATTTTGGTCATTCTTACATGTGTATGAGATCGCTGGTGGAAAGGAACTAAGAAGGGAGAAGGGATGATAGGCGTCTGATCCTTGGATCTGGGACCTATTTTCAGCCACTGTGGGCTGTGAATGCTGTTTACCCCCTGGTGGGTAGAGCTTTCCAGTGAGTGTGGCAAAGGAGGGAGAGCATGAGGGGAGACACAGGCACTATGTGATCATTTCAGAGAGAAGAACGGTCAGATGTGTTTACAACAGCAGACCGTTTTTCTCTCTCAGCGGAGAGCGATCGCTTATGCCCGGTGGCAATCAGTGCCACCGGTCCCGTGCATCGGCAGCCAACATACCCCTACGTTGGTTCACATCATGTCTTAATCACATGATCAAGGTCGGCAATGTGCAGGCAAAGAAGTAAGAGTTAAAGGTAAGAAAGATCTGCTGCTTCAGGTGAGATGAATGAGTCTGATGGAACCTCCACATGAGTGCCAACCCCCGGCTCACCTCCGTAGACGATATCAAGATAAGAAGAAAAGGCTGCACATCACTGGAGTTCCAAATGCCTTTATTAGGATATCCAAGGTGGCACAACAAAACACCAACCAGTCCAGGTAGATGCGTTTCACACAGTGCAACCGTGCTTAATCATTATCAAAGAGGTAAGAGTTGATAGGCAAAACCTTAGTCAGTAGTCCAGGTTGAGGTTGGCAACAAAGATGAACAGCCATCATAGGCAGGCAAGGACAATCCAGAAGGAGGTTGGATGGAAGCCGGGTCAATAACAGGCTCAAGCATAAAGTTCAAATAAGGAATTGCAGGAACTCAGCCTGAAAGGTCATTCTACGATGATCCTATGCCAACCTCAGGTTTAAATAGCATGCTAAGCACCAATATCTGTGGTGGACAGGCCCACAAGCTTGCATGCACAGTGGTGCACACATTCCTATGCTCCTACAAGCAAACGTGTGTAGCACTGCCCCCATAGGGACTGCTGAATGTTAACTCTGCAGGCTCCCCTGGTTACCAACACATGGTTATAAGCAAATGCAATTCTTACATTCCTCTTGGCTCTTCACTTCAATAAACAGTCCAGGGGTATTGGGTTTTTTGTTGTTTATTTTGTAATGGGGGTAGGAGAAGGGAATAGTGGGATACTCCAATTTAACTATTTACAATATCTGAGGACTTCTATCTTCACTACTCCACTTGTAGGTATGGAACCGCCAGGCTGTTAATTCGTCCTGCCACTTTAGATGAATGGGGTTAAGTCTCTTGCTTTCTCTCAAGATGACTTGGTGAACAATATCTTATCTTCAGGATACTCTCCCTAGCACCCTCTTTCTGCTGACACCCCTCCACTGACTATCCTATGAGCAGGGGTGGCCCCCCTCAGGTCAGGCCCCTTGACACGAGTAGTTCAATTCTCCTGCGCTCTAGTGCAATAATGGGAAGGAAGAGGTGAGTTTCCAACAAATATGAATGGGTAGGACTGAAGGTCTTGCTGCCACCTCAGGACCAAGGGTATCCGATACAAACTGAAGAAAAGATAACAAAAAGAGGGGCGCACCGACCTAGTGCATTACCACTAAAAAACATTTATTAAAATGGTAAAAAGCATAAAATATACTCACAAACAAAGTGTGATAATACACACATATCAACAATTCAATAAAGACGTCTCCAAGCAGGCCATGCACTGCGTGGTGCTGGACGGCGTGCGGCAGAACCGCATGGAGCTGCTGTAGCTTAGGCTGGCTGACGCCTTCCTCAGAGCCAAGAAATGTTGCTGCCCTTGACACGAGTTCCTGTATTTACGATACTGCAGCAACAGGGTCTCCAGTGTCTCTCCTCTCAGTCAGCTTACTTGGACCTCTGGGTTCAGCTCCTCTCAACCGCTCCTCTAGTCCTCAGGACGACCTCCTACGACTGATTGGCACCTCTACAGAGGAGGAGGCAGCCCCCCCCCCTCCGGGACTCCACTCTCCAACGAAAGACCCCTAGCACATGTGCTCCTGGCTTTTATACAGTATCCCAGCATGCACTGAGGCGACCTGCCCTATGCCAATCATCGGGACTGTATCAAAAGCCTATGCACCCATTCTCCCTCCTCCTACTGTCCAACATGCCTCCCTATTGGACCAGCGTGAAACACTCTCTGGACTAAATTAATCGCATACTGAGCACAATGAGCAGACCTCACTAACAGATCCTGCTCTCTGGTAGGCAGAGAACAATATGGATTTACCTGCAGCCCCTCTGGTAAGCAGACAGAGCTCAAAACTATTCTCTATCACTAGCACCTACCTAGGAGGGTGCTACACGTGCATACTTATGTGCATGAGCCTTACAGCTGGCACAAGCTTTCTGATGGTTGGCATGATGTTCCTGACAATAGATGCCTCCTCACCGCCTGTTTTTGAAAATTCTTTTTATTTGTTTTAGAAAAGAGAACAACATACAAAACAGAGCCGCTGGGCATTCCCTGGCTCAACAACAAAAAATAAAACACACAGTTACAAAAAGTAGAAAACACAACCCCAAACAAGGCTGCACCCAGTTGCTACGAAAAGATTTGCATCACGCTCAAGGATAATGCGAACAGTAACAATCCATTCACCGTGGGATAGTCCAGAAGTCTAGAAGGATGGCAAAAGTCCAGGTTCCACTGCACATGGGGGAACAAATATCTATACCAATCAAGGTCCAGAGGTCATCCCATCAGAGCCCTCAGCATCATTAGTTGTGTCACCAGATTCCAACCAAATGTCCCAAACCTTCGCAAACTTCTGTGGGCAGCCTCTGTTGACATAAGTTGCCTTGTAAAGCGGAATCACCGAATTCACCAGGGATTTACACGAGGAAAGGGTGGGCACGTCAGGCTTCCGCCATCTGAGAACCACCAATTTCCTTGCGTAAAACAACAAAAGGCCCAGAAGAGTGCGAGTCGCCACAGAATGAGCCAAATCATTTACAAGTCCCAGAATGCAATATTCAAGCTTGAGAGGCACGCGGATGGTGGTTACTCAAGCTACAAAGTCGAGAATCTTGGTCCAGTATGCAACCAAGGGCAGACAATGCCAGAGCATATGTGTATAGGCGGGGTCCATTGCACCGCAGTGCCAGCAGGTCGTGGGCGTGTCAGGGAAGGCCCTATGCAGTCTAGTTGGAGTCAGGTGAAACCTGTGGAGGATTTTAAACTGCACCAAGTGGTCTCTGGTGGCCACCAAGTGACGGAATGGGTAATCCCAGACATCCTCCCAATCCTCCGCATCCAGGACGCCGCTCCAGCAGACGTCCTCTGTTGAAACGCGTAGGGTGGAGTCAAAACGTCATTACGTCACTTCCGGTTTTCGGAGCCTGGGCCGTGGAACGCGGAAGCTTCCCGGCCGCTACCACTGATCTCGGACAGCCTAAGGGTGAGTCTTTGCTATCTTTGTCCAAACTGCATATTGTATACGGCATCATGGGGCCCTCTTTCTTTATTTGAGGAGTTTGAAGCCACGTTCCTTCCGCTGGAGAACCCCTGGAACAATTCACTACCTAAAGCAATACAGGTCGTATATCAGGGGTGACATCTAGTGGACACATTTGAGATTGCAACCCCATTTTTTCCTTTAATTATTGTTTTCTTTTATTCACCCTTCACTAATTGGTATCCTCAAAAAATACCACACACAGCACTGGTACTATTAAAAACCACTTGCTTATTTATTTATTTATTTATATTTTATTGAAGTTGGTTCTCACCAAATAATTATTATTTATCACCAATAAATTGCACTTTTTGGAATTCACTGTTTCTCCATTATTCCAGTATATATATATATAGCACAGCAATTAGCACTTTATATGTTTGCACTTTTTTGGGTCCAGGATAAATAATTGGTTATCCTTGTCACATCACAAATCCCTAGTGCACTTTACTTTGGACCCAAATTTTATGTTATTTTTAATAATATACTGGCACTTTATTTAAGTTGGCACTTATATAGCACTTATTCACTTTAAAGGTAGCGCCGTTGCAACCTCTTTGCATTTATCTCATCCAGGTCGGGAGCCTCCGCCACCCAAAAGGCCTGCAGAGCCTCCAACCCAGAATGCACGCTAGGGAGTCGGGTACTGTAAATGGTAGAGAGAGGTTTTTGCAACGTCTCATTCCGGAGAATAGCCTCCAAGTCGGCTAGGGTGAAGTCGCAGGGAGAGTCACCGAACTGTTTGTGAAAGGCATGGCGGAGCTGCAGGTAGCGGAAAAAGTGGGAATTGGGCAAGGAGAAGTCCGTCTTTAATCTCACCGCCTGTTTTAACCATGAAAATGCCAACCCACCTCTCTGCAACCGCTTGCATTGCACACAGTTGCAGGGTGGATGCTGCCTTGCTCCATTCACTTGAATGGGTCCCATTTGGTGGCGGTTCCATTTGCCCAATGTGACATGCCTCTCCATTTTTACATGTGTAGAACCCTGGGCAGCAGAATGCCCTTGTGTAGGTGGGTGGCCGTATCAACCATCTGAACAAGTCCTTTGATGGCAGGTCCATTTTAAAGTCAAAACATTCTGAAAAAAAGACAGCAGAACATTCTGAGTATAGGCGAATGGTAAAGCTTTGTTTTGCCTGTCTGGGACATCTAACATTGTAGATGGTGCCCATAAAGCTGTGAACATTATGTGAATGTATCTGTCTTCGAGGAACGCACAGCAAATGTTTGGCTTCTATAGAAAATGACATCTTTGTATACCGTCTATTACAAAGCTGGGAGATCAGAGGGGATCAGCCAGCGGCGCGGGGCATTGTGGGAGCTGGAACCCTCCTCGCCTACCGTTTAAAATTCCACACTAACAGCACAGTTTTTGTCCCTCGAATGCTGTAATTTCCATTCCGTTTTTGATTTTCAGCTCCATAAACACTAAATGTGCCTTTCATTTATTTCTTTCCACACTCCAAGTTCATCTGTTCCAATTTTAGGAAATACGTTCTGCCGGGTCCAGCAAGGAACATATCCTCCAGGCCAGGAGCTGCATGTTCTGTCAGCCCTGCCTTGTGTATAGCAGAGTTCTAGAACTGACAAGGAAACCTTTCAGATGTTGGGCCATAGGGAAGCCATCTTGGGAAGCTATAGCCATAGGTGTTTTTTATATATTTATATATTTTTTAACATATCCAAATTATTGTTATAATGATAATATGATAAATACACTAAGGATACAGGGACATATAGGGTAGAGGTCTCTTAGAGTGTTTGCACCTGTCTTAGATGCAAGGTTGTTAATTAAATGGAGGAATACCACCATTTTTGCCAGGCCCCCCTCCCCCCTGTAAGTATCCGTATTTTAGTATATTTTTTATTCATCATTTTATAAATGGTATATATTTTACCTTTTGATTTATACAGCCATATGCTTTTATTATTTTTTTCTAGACCATTAAAAGTCACATCCTGTTCTGTGTCATTTTTAATATATACGATGCTGACAGTTGTGCAAATATGGGAGGAACCATGGACTCCCATCAGCACGATCGAGTATTGTTTACTTCCGGCCATTTCCTGGGACTAGGAAGGAAGGGGCGGTCCTCTGGCGAGATACGTGGGCGCTCCCTCTCTCGATAAAGTGGCGGCGTCTTCCGTACTTATACAAAGAGGAAGCCACTCTCAATAGGATCCGGTCCGCTCATTCAATCCTAGAGCGGTGATAGGGCGGTCTCCAAACATGGGGCATCGTCATTTCCGCCCTATAGAGAGCGGAAGTGTACTCTGTAACCCTAGCAATGGAGGTCATCCAATGAGAGGATCCCGAGTTCCGGTCCAATCAGCAGGCATGGCGGTATATTTAAGGGGCAACGTCTACGACCTACCTTCACATACCGCTGAAGAAGTCCCCGCCCATTGGGGGACGACACGCGTCCGGGGGGAAGGAGGAGCTTACAGGCGTTGCCCACTGCTGTCTGGAGATCCGGTGAGGTACCTACGGGACCCGTCGGCATGATCGTTTGATGCGATTTCACCTTTTTATACAAGTAAGAGGCTGTCTTTTAATTTCATTTTGAATAAAGTTTATCAGTATCACGCTATGGGCTTGCCCGGTGTTTTTTCCCTATTCCATGGTTTCAAGGGGAGTTGCTGATTGAAGCCTATCTGTGAGCAGAACATAGTCCGCTTTGGGAACTTTGTGGTGTTGCTTCTGTTCAGTGTGAGGTCTCTTGGAGGTGAAGTACAAGAAGGAGTACATCCCATCCACCAAGGGGAGATCGCTATAAGAGTTTTTGAGTCATATGCTTATATCCAATAAGCCTAAGGTGAGAGGCCATTTCACTCGGTGGTGGATTCTAACACTTAGAGCACCTGTTGATCCTGCCAGAAAGTGTGTTCACTTCTCATCACGGGCTTTGTGCATGGACTCTGATTTTCTCCCTAATGATTTAAGTTGATATTAGTGTTTTTCTAGCGCTGCCTATTGTACCACACAACATAATCTATGGCCTGCCTTAATCTTACAAGTTTGTTATCTTCAAAAATCAGCTATTGCTTGGCTAAAAAAAAAACCTGTCCCCTGCTGGCATACTGCCAGGGGCAGACTGGCACCTTTCGGCCCAGGGGGTCAAGTACAAACCAGAGGCCCATGGTGCAGCGACTCGGCCCCCCACCCACTCTCCCTCTTCCTGGTCTCCCCTTGACCCCTATTCCAGGCTGAAGTCCTGCTCCAGGTACTCTCTACTCACTGGCTGAATCCGGCCAGGGGGCGGTTGGGAGGAGCAGGGACTTTTTACTTTTATTCACCAGGAATCCTTTAGGCATGTCTGTGGCAGAAGCGCTGCAGACTTTTTCACGGGACATCAGAGCTGCCCCCCGGCCACCTGGCCCAGTCCTCCTGCAAAGTGGATCTTTGTGTGAAAGCAGTGGTCTCAATGTTGACGTCCAACATTTTCAGCATTGGAGCTCTCCAGTCAGCAGGGAATAAGAGCTTTTTCTCCTACAGAACTATAGGTCTGACTTAGCATGTGTAGGCTGGATTTCTGCAGAGAGACCACTGCTTCCACACAGAGAGCAAGGGTCTTTGTCTGAAGCAGGCTGGCAGGGGGCAGACTTTTCTACATAGGCTGTGGCGGCTTTATAAGGGAAACAAACTCTAGCACATTGCACAATTTTTGCTTTGATACACCTGGAATTTATTTAGCTGATTTATAACAAATACAACTACACTCACCACTTTATTAGGTACACCTGTTCAATTTCTTGGTAACACAAATTGCTAATCAACCAATCACATGGCAGCAACTCAATAAGTTTAGGCATCTAGATGTGGTTAAGACGACTTGCTGAAGTTCAAACCGAGCATCAGAGTGTGGAAGAAAGGGGATTGAAGTGACTTTGAACGTGGCATGATTGTTGGAAGCAGACTGGCCGGTCTGAATATTTCTGGGATTTTCACACACAACCATCTCTCGGGATTACAGAGAAGGGTGGGAAAAAGAGAAAATATCCAGTGAGCTGCAGTTGTGTGGAGGAAAATGCCTTGTTGATGTCAGAGGTCAGAGGAGAATGGGCAGGTCTGGTTCCAGATGATAGAAAGGCAACAGTAACTCAAATAACCACTCGTTACACCCAAGGTATGCAGAATACCATCTCTGAGCACACAACACATCAAACCTTGAAGCAGATGGTCTACAGCAGCAGAAGACCACATCGGGTGGCACTCCTGTCAGCTAAGAACAGGAAACTGAGGCTACAATTCGCACAGGATCACCAAAATTGGACAATAAAAGATTGGAAAAACATTGCCTGGTCTGATGAGTCTGGATTTCAGCTGCGACATTCAGATGGTGGGGTCAGAATTTTGCACATGAATCCATCCTGCCTTGCATCACCGGTTCAGGCTGGTGGTGATGTAATGGTGTGGGGGAGGGGGGGGTATGGTTCAGGCTGCTGGTGTAATGGTGTGGGGGGAGGAGGGGGGGGGGGTAATGGCTCAGGCTGATGGTGGTTGGTGGTGGTGTATTGGTGTGGGGGGGGGGGAAGTAATGGTTCAGGCTGCTTGTGGTGGTGTAATGGTGTGTGTGTGGGGGGGTTGGGGGGAGGGGTAATGGTTCAGGCTGGTGGTGGTGTAATGGTGTGGAGGGGGGGTAATGGTTCAGGCTGGTTGTGGTGGTGTAATGGTGTGTGTGTAGGGGGGTTGGGGGGGAGGGGTAATGGTTCAGGCTGGTGGGTATGTAATGGTGTGGGGGAGGAGGGGGGGGTATGGTTCAGGCTGCTGGTGTAATGGTGTGGGGGGAGGAGGGGGGGTAATGGTTCAGGCTGATGGTGGTGGTGTAATGGTGTGGGGGGGGAGGTAATGGTTCAGGCTGGTTGTGGTGGTGTAATGGTGTGTGTGTGGGGGGGGGTTGGGGGGGTAATGGTTCAGGCTGGTGGTGGTGTAATGGTGTGGGGGGGGGGGTAATGGTTCAGGCTGGTTGTGGTGGTGTAATGGTGTGTGTGTGGGGGGGTTGGGGGGGGGGTAATGGTTCAGGCTGGTGGTGGTGGTGTAATGGTGTGGGGGGGGGGGGGTAATGGTTCAGGCTGGTTGTGGTGGTGTAATAGTGTGTGTGTGTGGGGGGGGGGGTAATGGTTCAGACTGGTGGTGTAATGATGTGAGGGATATTTTCTTGGCACACTTTGGGCCCCTTATTACCAATTGAGCATGGTTTAAATGCCAAGGCCTACCTGAGTACTTTGCAAGGGCCGGGACAAGGGGTGGGCCGGAGGAACGGCTGCCCTGGGCGCTGTTATATCATGTGAGGTTTGGGGGCATCCAAGGCTGGGAAAAGGGGTGGGTAGGAGGAGCAGCTGCCCTGGGCGCAATAGTTTATTGCAGGGATGGGGGCACCCTGAACCTAACCCTAAAGGAAGGGGGGGGCGCAGTTTGGAATCTTTGCCCTGGGCGCTGGATGGCCTTCTCTTGTCAATGATTGTTTCTGACCATGTCAGTCTCTTTATGACTACACTGTCCCCATGTTCTGATGGCTCCTTCCAGCAGGATAATGCACCATGTCACAAAGCTCCAATCATCTCACCACTGGTTTCTTCACCATGACAATGAGGTCACTGTCCTCCAATGGCCTCCACACTCCCCACATCTCATCCAATAGAGGGCCTTTGGCATGTGGTGGAACAGGAGATTGGCATCATGGATGTGCAGCCGACAAATCGTGATGTTATCCTGTCACTATGAAGAAAAATCTCCGAGAAACGTTCCAACACCTTGTTGTATCTATGCCACCAAGAATGAAGGCAAAAGGAGGTCTAACCCGCTACTAGCAAGGTGTACCTAATAAAGTGGCCAGGGAGTGTATTTTATACATTATTGTATTTGCTTTTTTTTTATATATATATTTCTTATTTATATTTTTATATATTTATATTTTTATATATTTTATATTTATATTTTTATATATTTTATATTTATATTTTTTATATATTTTTTATATTTTTATATATTTTTTATATTTATTTATTTTTATATTTATATTTTTATATATTTTTTATATTTTTATATTTATATATTTTTATATATTTTTTATATTTTATATTTATATATTCTTATATTTTTTTAAAATTTATTTCTATGTATAGAAATTAAGGAAGCACCTTTATTTTTTTAAATTGCTCCTTTTTATTTGGTAAAATGTAATGTTCAGTTAATATTTGCGGCTGTCTACCCTCAATTGGCTCTGGGCTCTCTGGAGCTTTTGAAGATATGAGTAGATTTTCATCGACGTATAAAGCAAGGATTGCATTTGAGTTGAAGCTATGGAGCAAAATTTCTGAGGAACGTTTCCTACACCTTGTTGTATCTATGCCACCAAGAATGAAGGCAAAAGGAGGTCCAATCCAGTACTAGCAAGGTGTACCTAATAAAGTGGCCAGGGAGTGTATTTTATACATTATTGTATTTGCTTTTTTTTTTTTTATATATTTCTTATTTATATTTTTATATTTTTATATTTATAATTTTATATTTTTTATATTTATATTTTTATATTTTTTTTATATTTTTATATTTATATATTTTTATATTTATATTTTTATATATTTTTTATATTTTTATATTTATATATTTTTTATATTTATATATTTTTATATTTATATTTTTATATATTTTTTTATATTTTTATATTTATATTTTTATATATTTTTTATATTTTTATATTTATATATTTTTATATATTTTTTATATTTTATATTTATATATTCTTATATTTTTTTTAAATTTATTTCTATGTATAGAAATGAAGGAAGCACCTTTTTTTTTTTTTTTTAAATTGCTCCTTTTTATTTGGTAAAATGTAATGTTCAGTTAATATTTGCGGCTGTCTACCCTCAATTGGCTCTGGGCTCTCTGGAGCTTTTGAAGATATGAGTAGATTTTTATTGAAGTATAAAGCAAGGATTGCATTTGAGTTGAAGCTATGGAGCAAAATTTCTGAGGAACGTTTCCTACACCTTGTTGTATCTATGCCACCAAGAATGAAGGCAAAAGGAGGCCAATCCGGTACTAGCAAGGTGTACCTAATAAAGTGGCCAGGGAGTGTATTTTATACATTATTGTATTTGCTTTTTTTTTTTTTTTTTTTTTTTATATTTCTTATTTATATTTTTATATTTATATTTTATATATTTTTTATATTTTTATATATTTTTTATATTTTTATATATTTTTTATATTTTATATTTTTTATATTTTTATATATTTTTTATATTTTTATATTTTTATATATTTTTTATATTTTTATATTTTTTATATTTTTATATTTTTATTTTCTTATATTTTTTTAATTTATTTCTATGAATAGAAATGAAGGAAGCACCTTTTTTTTAAATTGCTCCTTTTATTTGGTAAAATGTAATGTTCAGTTAATATTTGCGGCTGTCTACCCTCAATTGGCTCTGGGCTCTCTCGAGCTTTTGAAGATATGAGTAGATTTTTATTGACGTATAAAACAAGGATTGCATTTGAGTTGAAGCAGTAAAGTTCGGGGCTGGTATGCGGCGCAGACGCTCCGTATGAAGCGCTGTTATATAAATGACACGGACGTCGTCTTGAGGAAGGGGAACTGGTTAGCTCGAAAAGAACCAATTTTCCATGCAATCATGGGGCTGATAAAGTCTCTTTCAAACTTCAAAAAAAATTTGATTATTTTATTATATATATATATATTTTTTAGGTATAAAACCTTGAAAAACGATTTTCCAGATGGGAGTAGGAACGCTAAAATGAAAAGACGGTTTGTTGTAATCTTTTACTAAAAAATTAATTTGCAACTGCCTTAAACTGGCACACTGACATTTTCTTCCAGGCAAGGAAATTGGAAAGGGTCAGAACCAAATAGGTTGGCTCGCGATGTTTATATACCTATTATACAGCATATACACATGTATTAGACTTAATTGCCATAAATAAACTGAACCAAATGAGCAGTTGGGATGGAGATGAAAATCCCAACCTCTCCGTAAATCTTGGTTACGCGGGTCACGAGTAACGCCATCATCATCTAGATATTGCTTGTGCGGGAATTCCTAATAATAACTTTTCATATGGAATCATCTCTAATTAATTTTCAGATCATTCTAATTATTATTATTATTATTATTATTATTATTATAATACAGAATTTATATAGCCCCAACGGTGTGCGCAGAAGGAACAGGGGGACCCTGTTAATGGAGCTTACAATCTAAAAGGGGTGGGAAGGTGCTGCAAAAGATAATAGCCAGTGGTTTCGGTATGACGGTGCGGGGGGTTGCAGACTGCACCTGGGTGACAACCGCCAGAGGGGTGGCACCATCAAGTAGGAAGTGATATCCGAATGTGATGGTGTCACCCTCGTCAGGGCCGAATTAACCACTTGCCGACTGCTCACTAGAGCACTACTGCGGCAAAGTGGCTTGATAACGTCTGGCGACGTAGAACTATGTCACCAGACATTCCCCTTTCTCGTCGGCGCAAGCGCGCCGCCGGAGGCTCGCTCCCACTGTATTCAGTCACAGCGGGAGTCGGGCCAGGGGAGGAGCAGCGGTGATCGCCGCCGCTCTTCCCCGATCGTCGGGGAATCGAGAGAGGAAATCCGCCCGCTTGTGTAAACACAAGCGGGCAGATCTCCTAAGTGACAGGCAGTGCTGTATTTTGGCCTAGGCCAACAAGGCCCAGGCCTAGGGCGGCAGATTGCAGGGGGGCACCAAAAAAGCCACCCTCCCTCCATCTGAGACTCTATTGGCCACTGGTTGCTAGAGCCGCCTCTCTCACCCCCTCTCTCTAACTCACCCCCCTCTCTCTCTCTCTCACTCACCCCCTTCTCTCTCTCACCCCCTTCTTTCTCTCCTCCCTCTCTATTTTTCTATCATTTCCCTCTCTCTCATCCCCCCCTCTCTCTCTTTCTCTCATCCCCCCCTCTCACCCCTCTCTCTCTCTCATCTCCCTCTCTCTCTCATCCCCCCCTCTCTCTCTCACCCCCCCTCTCTCTCATCCACTTTCTCTCTCTCTCATCCCCCCACTCCCTCATCCCTTCTCTCTTTCAACCCCCCTCTCTCTCTCCCTCCCTCACCCACCCACCCCCTCTATCTCTCCCTCACCCACCCCCCTCTCTCTCTCCCTCCCTCACCCACCCACCCCCTCTCTCTCTCCCTCATCCACCCCCTCTCTCTCTCCCACCTCCTCTCGTGAGCTCTCAGGGGTTCATGCTGGGACTTGTAGTCCTTCAATTTTGGAGGGAGTCACATCCATTAAAAAAGGAGTGGGGAAAATTTACATGGGGGGGGGGGGCCCAATTTTAGTCTTGCCTAGGGCAACACAAAACCAAAATACACCACTGGTGACAGGCAGGGTCAGATTACAGGGTTCAGCATAGCTGAACCCTGGATCTGTCCTTGTGTCACTCAGTCACCTCCCCCCACACACGTTAGTAAGCACCAGGCATACATTAACCCCTCCCTCTCCAATAAAATTAACCCCTTCCCTGCCAGTGTCATTTTTACAGTAACAGTGCATATGTATAGCACTGATTACTGCAGTAATGTCACTGGTACCCCCAAAAGTGTCAAAAATGTCAGTCAAGGGTCCGATCTGTCCACCGCAATGTCGCAGTCCCGCAAAAAAAATCGCAGATCGCCGCCATTACTCGATAAAAAAAAAAACAAGAAAAATGACATAAACCTTTCCCGTAGTTAGTAAACGCAATAACTTTTGCGCAAACCAATCAAAATACATTTATTGTGATTTTTTTTACCAAACATATGTAGCAGAAAACAAATTGGCCAAAAATTTTAAAAAAAATTAGATTTTTACATTTTTTTGGGGGGGAATTTCATAAACAAAATGTGAAAAATATTGTTATTTTTTTAAAAATTTACGCTCTTTTTTGTTTATAGCGCAAAAAGTAAAAATCGCACAGGTAAATCAAATACCACCAAAAGAAAGCTCTGTTTGTGGGAAAAAAAAGGACGTAAATTTCGTTTGGGTACAGCATTGCACGACCGTGCAATTGTCAGTTAAAGTCGCACAGTGCCGAATCGCAAAAAGTGGCCTGGACGTAAGACAGTAAAATCCTCCGGTGGTAAAGTGGTTAATTTAAGGCAGAGGCATAACTCAGGGGTTGCAATTGCAACCAGGCCCTATCAAATCAACTCCAAGACGCTTCACCTTTAATGATGCTCAGACTTATGGGCAGGGGCCTAACTACAGGGGTTGCAGGGGTTGCAATTGCAACTGGGCCCCATGCTCCAGAGGGCCTGTGCGGCTCCCCTGTACTCCTGGATAGGAGGGGCGGCGGGGGCAGCATGTAGAGAAATCACTGTCCTCCTTTTTTCCTCCTGTAGCTGCTGGAGGAAAATGGAGGAGATTGGTTCCTCTGTTATATAACATTCATTCACCCATTCAGCCTAAGTGAGCAGAAAATCCTTGAATCAGAAGGGCATTTAGGTGCAATAGGGATCCTGCTCACAACAGACGTGGTCCCTTCACCAATCAAATCAGTACAATTGGGGATCCATGGAAAATGCCTGACCTTCCGAATTTGCTGCAATGATCAGCTCAAAAAACAGAAATTCAAAAGCAAATTGACTCCAAGACCGTTCACCTTTAATGATGCTCAGACTTATGGGTAGGGACGTAACTACAGGGGTTGCAGGGGTTGCAATTGCAACCGGGCCCCATGCACCAGGGGGCCTGTGCGGCTCCCCTGTACACCTGGATAGGATGGGCGGCGGGGGCAGCATGTAGAGAAATCACTGTCCTCCTTTTTCCTCCTGTAGCTGCAGGAGGAAAATGGAGGAGATTGGTTCCTCTGTATGCTGCCCCCGCCACTCCTCCTATCCAGTTCACTTGTGCTCTGCTGTCTCTGGACCCCTGTGTGCCCCTCTGGTCCCCCCCCCCCACTGTGCTGCCTCCCCTCTCCTGCCGGCTGCTGCAGGGGATGTGTCACAATAGAGAACAAGGAAGGGGCCGGTAAATATGTAATTTACCAGCTCCTTCCTTTTCTGAATGGACAGAGTCATAGTCAGTCACATTGTAAAAAAATAAAATAAAATTATATAAAAATAATACAATTAAAATACCAAAAAATAAAAACTACTGACACCAGTGGGTGAACTTCCAGGATCGCAAAGGTCACACCTGGCATTCCACCACCCTGGAGGCCCCAAGATGGCAGGAAGGGGGCCCACTGCAGAACTTGTAAAAGGGTCCCGCTACGGGACCGTAATAAAGGGCCCCACAATGAGAGTAAATGGCCCCAGGTTCAGTGGGAAGAGCACCAGGCTTAAGGGGAAGGGCCCTGGCCAGGGGTCGGAGGGGCCCTTCATGGTTTCTTGCATCGGGGCCCTGAAGGTTCTAGTTACACCTCTGGGTGACACCATCAAGTAGGAAGTGATATCCAAATGTGATGGTGTCACCCCTGTCAGGGCTAAATTAACTTAGGGGCTATTGGAGCTGCAGCTGCTGTGGAAATTATTGGTTGCTAGGACCGCCTAGCATTCTAGCAACCAATCAAGTGCAAGCACAGGCTCCTAAAGAAGAGGAGGATGTAACTTCCTTCTTCCTGCTCAGCCTACAAGTGCCTCACTACTGGCTTCTGCCCTGCAGACAACAGAAATGCCAGGAGCAGCCAGGGAGAGAGGGTGTCCTCCCCTGCAGTGCAGTCATGCTCAATCATATTGTGTGTGGGGCATTTGTGAGCAGCTGAAAAATGGGATCCCATTCTGCAATGCTGGGATTTGTAGTCCCTTGGAGGGTAGGGCAATGCTCACACATACTGGGGGGGGTCTGGTCATTTAAGGTTAAAGACCCTGTGCTGTGAGGGGGCTGCCATGGCTGACCTGCCCCCCTTCTAGGTAAAGGGGAACTCTGATGTAAGTGGGATCTCTGTGGACCAGAGGGCATCGGAGGTTCCATTTACATTACAGTCTGCAGAGATCCTCCTTAATTATTGGGGGGGGGGGGGTGTTGGCACCATGTTTTACCCCACCAGATGACACAAACCCTAGAGACGCCATTGGTTATAGTAGCAGGGGATAATCTGATTCAGGTGGCCGAAGTACAGTTTTTAGGTGGAGGTGGGGTAGGCTTCCCTGAATAAATGAGTTTTTTAAGGATCACCCTAAAGGGGAACAAGGTAGAAGCTAATCAGACATACTGGGGTAGGGAGTTTCAAAAGATGGGAGAGATTCTGGAGAAAATCCTGAAGAAGAGTATGGGAGGAAGTAAATAGGGAGCTAGAGACCAAGATGTCTTAGGAGGAGTGAAGTGAATGATTTGGGTTATATCTCGAGAAGAGGTTTGGACTACTAAGTAGACAATATATTATGAAAGGGAGCTGAGGTGGGTTTTGTAAGTGCAAATTCTGGTGGTATTTTTGTAATGTGTACCTCAGACCTCGTTTATATGGGCAGCTGCCTTTATGGTAGTCCACCATGGGCCGCAGTACACCACGGATCGTTTTTTGTAGAGTGGTAGGACGATGGCTTCCCAGTGTCCAGGAGGTTATACTTCTGTCTCCTGAATGCCTTTTTTCAGCTGTAGGGCTACCCTTGAACCCTTGAAGGCAGGGCCGGTGCTAGACTACTTTGCACCCTAGGCCGGTGCTAGACTACTTTGCACCACCCCCCCCCCCCCAAAAAAAGACTGTAGACATTGCCCCTCTTCCTGTACGTAATGCCCCCCTTTTAACCCTACTCTCCCCTTCCTGTATACACTGCCCCCTTTATTCCTACACCCCCCTTCCTGTATACACTGCCCCCTTTATTCCTACACCCCCCTTCCTGTATACACTCCCCCCCTTTAACCCTACACCCCCTTCATACTTTCATATACACACTGCCCACCTTTACCCTACACCCCCTTCATATACACACTGCCGCCCTTTAATCCTACACTCCACTTCATATACACACTGCTCCCCCTTTAATCCTACACTCCACTTCAAATACACACTGCCCCCCCTTTAATCCTACACTCCACTTCATATACACACTGCTCCCCCTTTAACCCTACTCACCCCTTCTTGTACACACTGCCCCCCCCCCTTCCTGCACACACTGTCCTTCTTTAATGCTACGCCTCCTTCCTGCGCACACTGCTCCCCTTTAACCCTACACCCCCTTTCTTTACACACTGCCCCCCTTTAACCTACACCCCCCTTCATATACACACTGCCCCCCTTTAACCCTACACACCCCTTCATATACAAAGTGCCCACCTCTCTAGAGGTGACATCTACCGGGGATGAGGAGGTAACAGGAGAGGAATGTGGCACTGGCCATGGCTGGGCCCTAGGTGGCAGTGCGCCCTAGGTGGCTGCCTAGTTTGCCTAGTGGTAGCACCGGCCCTGCTTGAAGTAGCTGCTGTAATTTAACCAGCTCATCCTCCGAGTTAGTCCCAGGCATACACCAACAGTTCCTTCATTCTGGCTCAATATTCAGTCTACGGGATTTTCTTTTAGGATTATTATTGCAGAAGAACTTGGATGGGGTGATATGGGATACTCCAGATTCACTGAATATTTGCAGAAGGACACTCAACTTTTGCTAAGTCTCCCTGAGCAGTGTCTACGCAGGAACAGATCACAGAACTGATTCCCTTTTTAGACGCTATCCCTGGCAGGAATGCTACTGGCTCCTCCACCCAAAGGGTACAACACACATTCACTAGGACCCTGGTCAGTACTCACAATGTCACAGGATTGCTGAATGCCTCCTTCCAGTATCTACCAGACACACTCTTCAGCGAGGGAAAGGTTAATGCCCACAATGTTACAGTACAGCCTGTAAGCAGGTTTAAGCAGTCAGTGGGTGCTGTCCCTGCTGGGCAGGTTGGGGTTAAACATTTGCCCGCTCTCCTGACTGTTTTGGCAGGTTTTTCTGTCTGGTCCGGCCCACTTGCCCGGTGCAATCTAAATGGGGACAGTAAGTTCCCCCCCAGGGGGGACCCAGGTAGTTGCCCTTGGTCCCGCATGAGAAACTGAGTGAGACCCGCAGGGGATGGAAATGGAAGAAGAGACCTGCAGGCAGTGGTGGCTGGTGCTCAATATTTGGGGGGGGGGTGGCAAACCAACACCACCCCCCCCCCCCCCGGGAGACGAATGGGAAGGCAGTGATTCCCCCCCCACAAGAGACAGACAGGAAGGCGGCGATCAGAGGCCTCCTTACCATAGCCTACCTTACATTTCCTGGCTGCACTAGTTGTCAAGTCCATCTGAAGCCTCCCAGAAGACTTCTGCCCACCGGTCTACTCCACTGACCCTGTTGGCAACCAGTGCTTCTTTGGGCGCTACACTTCCTGTTCCATCCTTAGGGGTGCATCACACTCAGCGGCAAGGGGAGCCCTCTCTGCATTTCGACCTCGGATCAGGTACGTAACAAGGTGGAAGAAAGGGAAAAAAGAAAAAAAAAGAAATAAAGAAAAGGAGAGGAAAAAAATAATTGGATATATTCACCGATGAGTATTTGAGATACGTAAAAATATTAATGATAAATATCTAAGCTGCAGAAATACATAGTACAGTAGATATAGTGTGAGATTCACATTCATAGTCGGGGATACGGCCAATAAATTCAACACCTGGTTGACAAGGATAGAGCCCACATAGGCTGTGTGATCTATATTTGAAGCTGCACAGGTATTAAATACTTTAGGAATTGCCCCATCTGAAGGCGATGAAGTGTGATTGTTTATCAATTTTATTATCATCAGACATTTCTCTTTAAAATTACTCTTCCACTATGTCACATGACTGTACCAATCAAACATTATTATTTAGCATGTCCTTTTCTGCAGCTCAAGTCACCAACTAGTGCAAAATGTTTAAAAAAATTTTTTACTTCTGCCCTAGACGAAATTACGTCATGCTGTTGCTCCAGTCCTCCAAGGCAATAGAGGTGATCAGAGACGATCTGGTTTCTGTTCATCTCTATGGCCAGCCATGCAAACTGTTGACTCGTTTCTCGGGTGTGCCGGTAAAAATGGTAAGTCTGAGAACGTGGGCAAGTGGTGGCAGGGGGGTCTAAAGCAATCCATTGGATAATGAGCCTGTCAGGTAACCACCAACAGTTTGGCTAATCAGCGCATTGGCGCGAATACGCATGCGTGGCCAACTCCGGGCAAACGCAATTAAGAATGTGTGTGCGCCAATGCGCACGCGCGCACGCAGTGCATAACGGCGCTTGGCACCAAATGGCCTATTTAAGCTCAGCAATTACAGTCACTAGCTGCTGGATGATCTTCAGCTCCCCGTGTTTCCTTGTGCCTTGTTTTGCTTGCTGATCTTTGACTTCCTGTTGCTGACCCGGATTGCTTGACCTCGACTCCTCTTGAAACCTCTGGCTCTTGACCTTTTGGCTTGTCCCTGGACTCTCTTCTGCCTTCTCCAGTGTCTGACCCGGCTTGGCTCCTGACTTCGCTTTATCAGTATCCTGTGGATTACCCAGCTTACCTCTGTTCCTGCAGCACACCTGCCTGGCTTGCCAAGTGCTCCAGATCCACCTTGGACTTTACCACTCATTGGCTCCAGCCTCTATCTGGCCATCCCAGCCGGCAACCCATGCTACTTCGGGCCCAGCACTCCCTGTCTCACTTCCAGGGGTGCTCTGCACCTAACCGCAAGGGGAGCCCTCTCTACACTCCGGCTTCGGATCAGGTACATGACAGAGCCCCTCGGAACGCTTTCATGGGAAAGCCAGCCACCAGCTAAAAAAAAAACAATAATGGGGTTATGGCTGAAAGCTTCCCCGCTAAACCACTGGCAAACAGCAAAGTGTGTACTATACTTTAAAGTATTAAATCAAGAAAGTCATGCAGGCAAATATAATTTGCAAAATGAGAGGTCAGCAACAGCCGGTGCCATTTTCTCCCCCGACAAGTTTCCTTAGAACCTTTACATTTTTAAGGGGTGTGAATACTTTTTCAAGGCACTGTAATTATCCACTTGTACAATATAAAAAAGTATATGGGACGGCATTTGACTAGGGCCGTGTCATTAAACAATATGGACAAGCCACTATACTAGTAGAAGGAACAGAGTCCACCAACATCGCAGTGCAGGAATGTGAAGTCCATGTCACAATGGAGCCGGGATACTGTGGTGTCAACCACACCTACATTCCCAACCATACAAATGGTCTTTTTTCCTTTTGCTCATTTCCTAATAAGATAAATTGTTTTTTTTTTCCCCACTTGTAGAACATTTTGTTTCCAGTACTGTTTTAGTCATTAACTTTTCATCACTCAAATGGTTTTGGGGGGTGATTTTCCCGAAAAAATAAAAGTTTGACTGCCAAGCTGCAACTCCGAAGTGTACAAGATTATGACTTGACTCTGAAATAGATGATAACGCCAAAGTCATAAAGTCCCTATTGAAAAATGGTTTAAATGTCTTCCTTCAATATCTGACCTAAACCAGACTTGAACCCGGGACTCCAGAGACATGAGAATAACAGCTTATCCAGTTTTGCAAGCTGCGCTGCTTCTGCTCCAGGATGACTTTATCTGAGCATGCAATGGAATTGGCCACTGTTTGTCCTTTGGGGCAATGAGGGTACATTGCTACATGTTTTAGATACTTGGAGATCTCTGTTATTTCTCAGACTGCTCTGATCAAATGACTTGTGGCAGGTCAGGTGGCTTTGTGTCCAGAACATGATCCGGTTACTGAGGTTCCTCAGGTTCCTCAGGTGCTCTTCTGATTTAAATGTTAATTACTTCCTCATTGTCTTCATTGTAACATGTAAGAATAAATATTCCCATTCATGTAACAATTGTTGAGTATTATTATATCTCTTGGTATTGGTTCTATGGAAACATGACCAACCTTGAAACCTCTTGAATACTTGTAGGCAGGTGCAGTCTACTTTCTCCACTGTAGGTGGCACTCGCCCCTCATGAGGATCATGGATCCTCCATGGTTTCCTGGGTCACTAGGGAAGCTATCCAGTTGGATGCTGTTCTCGCGTGTGACTCAGCAGCCGTCTTGGGTCAGGCAGAGCCTATTTAGGCCCTTCATTGTAACATGTAAGAATAAATATTCCCATTCATGTAACAATTTTTGAGTATTGTTATATCTCTTGATATTGGCACTATGGAAACATGACCAACCTTGTAACCTCTTGGATACTTGTAGGCAGGTGCAGTCTACTTTCTTCACTGTAGGTGGCGCTCGCCCGTCATGAGGATCATGGATCCTCCATGGTTTTCTGGGTCACTAGGGAAGCTATCCAGTTGGATGCTGCTCTCGCGTGTGACTCTAGCAGCCGTCTTGGGTCAGGCAGAGCCTATTTAGGCCCTGGCTTCCAGGCTTTTTTTATTATTTATTATTATACAGGATTTATATAGCGCCAACAGTTTGCGCAGCGCTTTACAATGTGGGGGAAGACAATACACTTACAGTACAATTCAATACAGGAGGAATCAGAGGGCCCTGCTCGTTAGAGCTTACAATCTAGAAGGGAGGGTCAAGTGAAACAAAAGGCAGTAACCGAGGGGGATGGGCAGATGGATAAAATGGAGGTAGAGTTGTTAGGTGTGGGTAGGATAGGCTTCTCTGAAAAGGAGGGTTTACAGAGATCACCTAAAAGCTAATAGAGTAGGAGATAATGGGACAGATAAGGGTAAGGAGTTCCATAGGATTGGAGAGGCTCTGGAAAAGTCCTGGAGGCGAGCATGGGAGGAGGTGACGAGGGAGCTAGAGAGCAGGAGGTTTTGAGAGGAACGAAGAGAGCGATTAGGTTGGTATTTTGAGACTAGGCTAGCGATGTAGTTGGGGGCTAAGCTGTGGATGGCTTTGTAAGATGTTGATAGTAGGCTTGGCACGCACTTGTGAGTGAGTGGAGTAGGGACAGGTCCCCCATTTGTCAGGGACAATATTAGTGGCAGGGAAAGGTTCTAAACAAGGAGGGAACACGCCAACTGATCAGCAAAATGCAATAAGGTCTGGCAACCATTGATGTCACGTCCGGTCTCCTAGTGGAGGGCACATCGCCCGCCAAGCGGAACGATAGGAGCTGACGGATATAGTGAGTCTTTGTGGGATATAACTAAATGCTACTCGAACCTGTGCCGATGGAGGCACTTCCAATGTAAGCTGCCAACCATTTGTCCTTGTGTTAGGACTGATATATTTAGTAAACGGTTGCACTATTATTCCATTGTTTTTGCTTTTTTTGTGCATATGTCACTTACAAGTGGAGAGGAAATTGGGGAGTGGAGTGAAGGGTAACATTGTGTGAAGATACGTTCGGACAGCTGGGATGACCCCCATATTAAATAAGGCCTTATGGTCCTTTTGGACCTGGGAAGTTTGGTGAGCATATTTACTTGACACTTCACGTGGTGGAGCACACAGATGTTTTTTTATCACACATGTGTGAAGGTGGTTGGGATCATTGAGTGGAAACAGGGCCCTTCCCTACCATGGGTCCCACTGGGTCCATTGGACCCAGGCGGAAATTAGAGAGAGGCAGCAAATTGACTCCCAAGATTTGTTCTCCAGCGGGGAACATCCCTCGCGTGATTGTGGTGTGCACAATGACATCAGCGCACTCCATCTCATGCAGGGCAGGCTGGATCTTCTAGGGCGGGGGCCACAGCAGGCACAGGAGTGATAGGAGGACTGAGGACAGACAGTGGGTGTTTGGTGGACCAGTCCGGTGGTTAGTAATGGAAGAAGATAACAGTGTAAATAATATTTTCAAAATTTTATGTTTATATAAAATAATGGATGTGGGGGCCTTTTGGTGGGTGTGATTTTTTTTTGGGGGGGGCAGCATTTAATTTCTGGACCCAAACAGTACAATTCCTTGGGTGGGAAGGACTACTCATTGAATTTGGACTGTATTTTATAACTTATCACAACTTTCTACATATTTTGGAATATTTTTTTCACCACTTGGATTGAAATATTGTATATTTGATGTATTCACGGGTTTGGATATCACTATTGATTTGTATGTAACTTTGTAATATACCTACAGCGCCGTACTTTATTTCTTTTTTTTTTACTCCAATCCATGATGCAAAAAAAATTTGATTTTTTTCCCATTTGCATACTAGTAGTCAGAGACTTTTTTGATACATGAAAATTAATCTATAATCCAAAATAATGTAGCTGTATCCCCACTAAGCTCAGTAATATACCCCCCCTCCCCCCATTCTTTCCCAATTGCAGACCTTCATAAGGAAACCATTCTCACTAAGGATAACCTCAATTCCTGATCTGAAAAAAATTAGATTTTTTGCCTTTTGCATTTTATTGGTCAGACTCTTTTGATACAACCAAGATGAATCAATAATCTATCACAGTGGTCTCCAAACTGTGGTGTTGGAGCCAAATACGGCCCTTTGCCTAACTTTATCTGGCCCTTGAGGCATAATTCCTCCCACTGACACCAATAATGGGGCACTATTCCTCCCGCTGATACCAATGATGGGACACTATTCTTCCCACTGACACCAATGATGGGGCAATATTTCTCCCACTGATACCAATGATGGGGCACTATTCTTCCCACTGATACCAATGATGGGGCAATATTTCTCCCACTGATACCAATGATGGGGCACTATTCTTCCCACTGATACCAATGATGGGGCGCTATTCCTCCCACTGACACCAATGATGGGGCAATATTCCTCCCACTGACACTAATGATGGGGCACTATTCCTCCCACTGACAGCAATGATGGAGCACTATTCCTTGCACTGACACCAATGATGGGGCACTATTCCTCCCACTGACACCAATGATGGGGCATTATTCATCCCACTGACACCAATGATGGGGCACTATTCCTCCCACTGACAGCAATGATGGGGCACTATTCCTCCCACTGTTACCAATGATTGGGCACTATTCCTCCCACTGACACCAATGATGGGGCACTATTCCTCCCACTGACACCAATGATGGGGCATTATTCCCCCCACTGACACTAATGATGGGGCACTATTCCTCCCACTGGCAGCAATGATGGAGCACTATTCCTCCCACTGACACCAATGATGGGGTACTATTCCTCCCACTGACACCAATGATGGGACACTATTCCTCTCACTGTTACCAATGATGGGGCACTATTCCTCCCACTGTTACCAATGATGGGACACTATTCCTCCCACTGTTACCAATGATGGGGCACTATTCCTCCCACTGTTATCAATGATGGGGCACTATTCCTCCCACTGATACCAATGATGGGACACTATTCCTCCCACTGTTACCGATGATGGGGCACTATTCCTCCCACTGACACCAATGATGGGACACTATTCCTCCCACTGTTACCAATGATGGGACACTATCCCCCCCACTGTTACCAATGATGGAGAACTATTCCTCCCACTGACAAGAATGATGGGACACTATTCCTCCCTCTGTTACCAATGATGGGGCACTATTCCTCCCACTGAAACCAATGATGGGGCACTATTCCTCCCACTGACACCAACTATTTTTCCCCCTCATACCAAAGATGAAGCATTGTTTACTCCAACTGGCTACAGTCCGGCACCCCCTAAAGTCTAAAGGACAGTAAACTGGCCCTTTGTTTACAAAGTTTGGGAGACCCCTGATCTATAATAATGTCTCCAGTAATATACAACCCCCCCCCCCCTTCTTTCTCAATTGGAGGCCTTCACAAGGAAACCATTGGCCATCTCCTATAATGGGTAACAATTTCTGACCAAAGTGCAACGTCTTACTAAAAATATCAAATGTTTTACTATGTTAGTCATCAATCAAAGCAGAAAGCTTGAAATCCAAGTGATACACTTTATTGGATAACTTACGTTTTTTGAGATCCAAGTTTTAGAAATACATTAGCCTTTGTCCGCCAATAAACCTAAAATGTTTTAAAATAAGAAAAAAAATTTAAGTCAGCCGATAAAGGTTATCACTTGAATTCCAATCTTTCTTCTCCCTAGAAATATGAAATACAAACTCTGGATAGGAACGTTTAGTTAGAAGTAAGTTGCGTTACATAGCAATTAATTTACTTTGTTCCTTTTTTTTAACATCAACATTTGTTTTAAATAAGACCGTTCATTTTATATGACTGCATAGCTTTCAATTCAGAGTTAGAAATTTTAAGGGATATAAAAAAAATACAAAAAACAAACAAAATTTTTATTTAAAGATTGATTATTTAGCTTTTATTTATTGTCCTCAAATATTTCAATATATGCTTACAATACAATTATAATAATAATATAATAATATTAAGAATAATGATTATTATTATTATTATTATTATTATTATTATTGCTATAGATGAGTAAGTGGAGTGGCCAAATTGATTTTGAAATTAAATTGATTTTGCCATGACATTTTCGGATTTCACAGTTGGCAAAGTTTCACTGGAAGTTTTCAGTTTAGCAGTTAAGAAATTTGCTTCCCCTTTATTTAGTGATACTGTGCAATTAGTTTTCTTATTTGGGGGGTCAATTTGGGTAGCTTAGTTTATTCTCTTTAGACTTTTTAGGATTTGTAACTTTTTTCTTACCTACATTTGTATTACATTGTTTACTGATACTTTTTACAGATACTTTTTTTTTTTTTTTACTTTTCTCTGTTAATTTTTTTTTCTTTTTGTGGAAAAAGTAATATAATGAGGCTATAGCCATATAAAGCTGATGCCTCCTTAAAACCACTACAAAAAAAAAAAATCCCCTTTATTCAGTGATCGTATGTAATAATTTTTCTTAGGGGGGGGGTCAATTTGGGTAGCTTAGTTTATTTTCTTTAGACTTTTTAAGATTTTTAACTTTTTTTCTTACCTATGTTTTTTATTACTTTGTTTACTGATACTTTCGATTTTTTTTTTATTTTTTTTTTCCTCTGTCAATTTCTATTTTTGTGAAAAAAGTTAAATAATGAGGCTAAGGAAAGGGACCTTTTTGGAAGAATATCAGGTCAATGAAAAATAAGCTTCTGTAACTTTCAAGAACCATATAAAGCTGATGCCTCCTTAAAACCACTACAAAAAAAAAAAATGTTTACCCTTTATTCAGTGGTAGTGTGTAATTATTTTTCTTATCGGGGGAGGGGGGGGGGGCATCAATTTGTATAGTCTAGTTTATTTCCTTTATATTTTTATAGATCTTTAACTTTTTTTGTTGCCTAGGTTTGTATTACTTTGTTTACTGATACTTTCAATTTTTTTTTTTCCTCTGTCAATTTCTATTTTTGTGAAAAAAGTTAAATAATGAGGCTAAGGAAAAGGACCTTTTGGCAGAATATCAGGTTAATGAAAAATAAGCTTCTGTAACTTTCAAGAACCATCCATATAAAGCTGATGCCTCCTTTATAGCCACTACAAAACCACCCTAAATCACCTAAATGCATGTTACCGTAAATACAAAATTTAATCAAAATCAAAATTTTTTGTTAATCAAAATTTTTAGGAAACAAAAACTTTAAGTTTCGCTTATTCTGAATAATAATATTCCATTTACTGAAATAAAATCCTTACATCAAAATAGTGCCCGCCCATCCAAAAAGTAAAAAATTGAGGCTAAATGTTGAAGGGCCTTTTATGGCAGAATAACAGGTCCAGGATATTTGAAAAAAGCATCTGTAACAATCAAGAGCCATTGTTAAAGCCCATACCCTTTAAAATCACAAAAAGACCACCGTAATTTCACCTAGATGCATGTTACCATAATGGCAACATTTCACCGAAATCTCAATTTTTTTACCAAAATTTTTGGGAACTAAAAACTTTCAGTTTCTCTTATTCTGAGTAGTAAAACTCCAAAAGAACACAAGTCATTACAAAAATTTTCCCAATTTTTTAAACCAGATTTTTAGGAAATTACCATTCTCAGTTTCATTTATTATTATTAATGTCAATTATTATTAATGTCAATTATTATTAATGTTAATAATAACATTCCATTTACTGCAATAGTACCATCCCATTAAAATAATATTATCCCATTAAAAAAAAAAGAAAACTAATGAAGGGCCTTTTCTTGCAGAATAACAGGTCCAGGACTTTTGAAAACATCTTCTGTAACTCTCAAGAGCCAAAATAAAGCCCTAGTTTTGTTTTAAAACATCCTAATTATTCCTAAATGCATGTTGTCATAATGTAAATATTTCACCTCAATAATATTTTTTTTACTCAAATTTTTTGGAAAGGAAAATTTTCAGTTTCACTTATTCCGAATAATACCATAAAAACACTTTAGGACATTACAAAAATCACCCCAACATTAATACTTAGAATTACATAAAATTCAAATTGTAACCACATTTTTTAAGAAATTAACATTTTCAGTTTCACTGATTGCAATAATAAAATTCTTCAAGAACACTTGAAGACATTGATGTGAAGTATTATCACTTTTACCGATGTCTATATTGTTCTTCTGTTTTTTTTATACACAAAAAAAAAATTTGACGCAAAAGAGAACACTTGAAGACATAAGACATGAGACACACAATCACAAGAGCCATGTTAAAGCCCATACCCTTTAAAACCACCCTAATTTCTCCTAACTGCATCTTTCCATAATGGCAAGATTTTACAGAAATCTCTATTTTTTTTTTTTACCAAAATGTTTAGGAAATAAAAACTTTCAGTTTCCCTTATTCTGAATTTTAACATTCCATAAAATTTCTTAAAGACATTACAAACATTCTCCCAATTTTTTTAAACATATTTTTTGGAATTTAACTTTTACATTTTCTTTTATTCTGAATAGCAACATTATATTTACTGCAATAGTACCATCCCATTAAAACAGTACCATCCCATTTAAAAAAAGAAAAATAATTTTCATTTTCTTTTATTCTGAATAACAACATTCTATTTACTGCAATAGTACCATCCCATTAAAACAGTACCATCCAATTTAAAAAAAAAAGAAAAATAATTTTCATTTTCTTTTATTCTGGATAACAACATTCTATTTACTGCAATAGTACCATCCCATTAAAACAGTACCATCCAATTAAAAAAAAAAAGAAAAATAATTTTCATTTTCTTTTATTCTGAATAACAACATTTTATTTACTGCAATAGTACCATCCCATTAAAACAGTACCATCCCATTAAAAAAAAAAAAAATAATAATAATTTTCTTTTATTCTGAATAACAACATTCTATTTACTGCAATAGTACCACCCCATTAAAACAGTACCATCCCATTAAAAAAAAAAAAAAGAAAAATAATTAATATTTTCTTTTATTCTGAATAACAACATTATATTTACTGCAATAGTACCATCCAATTAAAACAGTACCCTCCCATTAAAAAAAAAAAAATAATAATAATTTTCTTTTATTCTGAATAACAACATTCTATTTACTGCAATAGTACCATCCCATTTAAAAAAAGGAAAAGAAAAATAGCGAGGCTAATGAAGGGCCTTTTCTGGCAAAATAATAGGTCCAGGATTTTTGAAAAAATCTTCTGTAACTGTCACGAGCCAAAATAAAGCCCATGTCCCTTTAAACCCGTTTTTTTCTTTTTTTTTTTAATACACCCTAATTATACCTAAATGTATGTTGCCAAAATGTAAATATTTCACATAATTAATAGTTGTTTTACTCAAATTTTTAGGAAAGGATAAAATTTAAAAAACCATAAAAAATATACCTAAATACATGTTACTATAATGGCAATATTTTACCAAAATCTTTTTACTCAATTTTTTTTAGTCCATTTACTGCAATAGTACATTTCATAAAATTTTGGCCTCTTTTTCTTTTTACCGTTTTACCTTGAAACTTAGAATTTTTCTGTTTAAAATTTTAAAAGTTAAAAGTTTAAAATTTAGGTTTTTATTCATTTTTCCCTCAACATTTTGATAAGGAAATAATGGAAAAAAATGAATGTATATTTATTACTCTTATTATGGTTAGGAGAATCTGTGTTTCTATTCACATTTTCTTTGGATACTTAATCTGTTTGTCCAAGTGGAACAGAACCGCTTTGCAAAAAAAAAAAAAAAAAAAAGGGTCAAGTGAATAATACCCTATAGAAATTCAGAATGCCTGCACGTATCCACTAATCTAGCAACACATACTCCTTAGTAAAATGCAAATAGAAAGATTAATGGCTTCACTTTGACATCCAAGAGCCTTTTGGATGCTTTTAGTAGAAAATCACTTTATAAATCATTTTTAGAGCAAAGGTATTTTGCGAGTACTATTTAATCACATAAATTACAATAGAATACTGACAATATTTCATGTAATTTAATGTGCTTTAAATAGCTATTAGTAGGTCAGTAAATCTTGAGGTACTTTACCAATTCAGTTTTGCCCCAAACTTGCCGTATTGTTGTATGATTTTAGGCCATGAAGACTTTTTCACCTTCTCCTTTTTTTTTTTTTTTTTTTCAATGCCCTGATTTATATGATAAGTGAGAGAATTTATTAAATGAAAACCACTCCTATTTAAATAAAAGACACTGTAATTCAGCGGATGTCATACTGGTACATATTTAATAAGAGCTATCAATTATTTTTATAAAGTGTTGACAACTGACACGGCTCTGCATAAGGAACACTCGAGCTTTACCCTGAAGAGCTAACAGTCAAAAACGTTGGAGCCTGAAAGCTTAAATTAATTTTATTTTAATTTTCATGTACAATAAAAAAAATAATTGTTATTAGTAAATTTATTTTATTTTAATTTTATATTTTAATTTTCATGTACAATAAAACAAAATAATTGTTATTAGTAAATGTATTTTATTTTAATTTTATATTTTAATTTTCATGTACAATAAAAAGAAAAAATTGCTATCAGTAAATGTATTTTATTTTAATTTTATATTTTAATTTTTATGTACAATAAAAAAAATAATTGTTATCAGTAAATGTATTTTAGTTTAATTTTATATTTTAATTTTCATGTACAATAAAAAAAAAATAATTGTTATCAGTAAATGTATTTTAGTTTAATTTTATATTTTAATTTTCATGTACAATAAAAAAAAAAAAATTGTTATCAGTAAATGTATTTTATTTTAATTTTATATTTTAATTTTCATGTACAATAAAAAAAAAATTGTTATCAGTAAATGTATTTTATTTTAATTTTATATTTTAATTTTCATGTACAATAAAAAAAATAATTGTTATCAGTAAATGTATTTTATTTTAATTTTATATTTTAATTTTCATGTACAGTAAAAAATAATTGTTATCAGTGTAAAGAAAGTCTTTATGTGTGTGTGTTTGGGCAGGTAAAGGGAATCTAAACCATCTTTGAATGACATATACACAGATTCCCCGATCAGCCATACCTTTATGACCACACCTCTAATTTAGAGTAGGTCCCCCTTTTGCCACCAAAAAACAATCCTGTCCCACCTAGGCTTGGAGTCCACTAGTCCTCTGAAGGTACGCTGTGGTATCTGGCACCAAGCCGTCGGTAGCAGGTCCTTTAAGTCCTGTAAGTTGGGAGGTGGGGCCTTCATGGATCGGACTTGTTTCTCCAGCACATTCCACAGATGCTCGATTGGATTGAGATCCTGGAGAATCTGGAGGCCAAGTCAACACATCAAACATGTTGTGTTCCTCAAACCATTCTTGGACCCTCTTTGCAGTTTGGCAGGGCCAGGGGAGGACTGGGCAATTTCCCCCTGGGCTGCTCTGATGCCCTGCTTCTGCCACAGACATGCCTAAAGGATTCCTGGTGAAGAGAAGTAAAAAGACACCACTGCTGACCTCCTGAGTGTGGGATGAAGACAAGAAAAAAGCGCAGCCCCCCCACCGCCCAGCATGGATGGTGTAAACTGTGTCTGAGCAGAGGCCGGTTGCATGCCCCACTGGAGACTCCCCCCCCCAGCCAGCTCTGTCCGAGCTGTCCCAGCTCCCCTCAACTGCCCCATGCTGGCCAGACCTGGATTCCATCAGTAGAGAGTACCTGGAGCGGAGCTTCAGCCTGGAATGGAGGTCAGGAAGAGGCCAGGAAGAGGGAGGGGGCCGAGTCGCTGCACCATGGGCCTCTGGATTGTACTTGCCCCCTGGGCAAAAAGTTGCCAGTCAGCCCCTGGGCAGGGCGCATTATTCTGCTGAAGGAGGCCACTGCCATCAGGGAATACCGTTTCCATGAAGGGGGGGGGGACTTGGTCAACAATAATGCTTAGTTAGGTGGTACATGTCAGGTAACATCTACACGGCAGGAGCCAAGTTTCCCAGCAGAACATTGCCCAAAGCATCCCACTGCCTCCGCCTGGCTTGTATTCTTCACATACTGCATCCTGGTACCATCTCTTCCCCAGGTAAGTGACGCACACCCACCCGGTAATCCCCATGATGTAAAAGAAAACATCATTCATCAGACCAGGCCACCTTCTTCCATTGCTCTGTGCTCCAGTTCTGATGTCCACGTGCCCATTGTAGGCACTTTTGGCTGTGGACACGGGTCAGCATGGACATTCTGACCGGTCTGTGGCTATGCAGCCCCCATACAAAACAAACTGTGATCGCCATTTTTTCTGCTTTTAACACATCAGCTTCAGGGACAACATGCTCACTTGCTGCCTAATATATCTCACCCACATTCAGATGCCATTGTAACCAGTTAATCCATGTTATTCACTTCATATGTCAGTGGCCATAAGGCTATGGCTGATCGGTGTGGTTTCCCAAAGCGCCAGTGGCGGTTGGCGCATGATAATTTGGGGGGGAAGCCAAATCCACCACCCCCCCAGTGGGACAGAAGGCCGGCAGGCAAATACACCCCCCCCCCAGTGGGACAGAAGGCCGGCAGGCAAATACACCCCCCCCCCAGCGGGACAGACGGACAGACAAACCCCCCCTAGCGGAAAGGACGGACGGAAAATACACCCCCCCAGCAGGACGGAAGGACAGCCAGCATTCTTACCTTACCGCTGTGCGTCTCCTCCCTCTTCCTGGCCAATGGCCAGTAAAATCGCTTCTCTTTTCAGCCAATCAGGAAAGGGGTCTAACGACCCGCGTCCTGATTGGCTGGGAGGAGAATCAGTGTGATAATAGTTAATATTCATTTGCTATTGCCATACAACTGGGTGGGCTCGGGCGCAGTGCTCTGCGCCCTGAGCCCATCCTTTTTTTGAAGCCTATTAGAGCCTCTGGCTCTAATCAGGTGCTTAAAAAAAAAAAACCCTATTGGAATTCATGCATCCGGTGCCCTGCATTTAGATTAGGGGGTTGGATGCATGGATTGGGGGCGACGCCCCTGCGCTCCCAATAGACAGACCACCGCTGCAAAGCAAGGTATTATAAACATTTCCCATATTTAAAAACTGTTTTCACCTTTTTTCATCTTTTGTTGCACCTTCCTTGTAACTACTTCTTGTCAGCATTCACTCCAGCAATGGCTGCATGGTACTTCCTAGGTTGGGTTTCCTGATGATGACAACAGTAGACTGTGCCTTTCTAATGTATATTGACTTGTAACACAGAACCACAGCTGTCAGATCGGGACTGAGCATTGTTCCTCTATATGTCAGGACCCTGGCCTGAACCTGCAACCTCTGTTGTGTCTGGTAAAGTCTCTTCTTTCTGAGCCACCTGGGATGCTGGACACCTCCCTCTCTGATCCATTGGACAATCCTGCCTTGTGCCTTGTTTCTCTTGAACCTTGAACTCTTTGCTCCTCCCATGAACTTTCTATTTTCGCCATGCCTTTGCACTTTCTGTTTGCCAGATTATTGTGCTCTCTCCAGCCAAGATCTCTCTCTTATCACTCCTGCTGCTGTACATATATCCGCTACCACTCATTACTAGCTTGTTCCTCAACTACACTTTTGCTTAATCCCAACCTGTGACCACTTGTTACCGACCTTTGGCTTGTTTACTGACTACGCTTCTGCTTGATGCCAGCCTGCTATATCTGCTACTGGACCCTGGCTTGCTCACCTCCTGGTGGGGTGATCCTGAGGACCGTGACCTGGTACTAAAATGCTGCAAAACCCATCCTCACCATCAGGAACTCTGATGAAGACCAGTTGGGACTTAGACCCTGCACCTCAGTTGAGCCCGCGTCATCTGCCAAGGTGATCTGCTTGTATACCTATCCCACTAGTCCGTGGAAGTTTCTCTACTGACTTTATCAAGTCAAGACTTGATAAAGCGCATGCATGGGAAACGCGTTATCACGGCAACCCTAGGGCTTGCGTTCCAACCTAGCCCTCTGTGACTTACCTCCACCTTTCATGTTCAATACAGCCCATGTCATCTCCTGTATGCTGGCACGCCTGCCCAGTCTGCCGGCCTGGCATCTGTGCGACCCTGTGGATATCGTCACCCTCCATCTCAACACAGGCTCTTACCTACAGGAGGTTGTCTGTTTTCACATGAGCTGTACATTGAGGAGCGGCTGATTTCTCATACTGTCAGCGAGTTGGCCTAATTGGATTGCATGTCCTGGTTAGACATGGTTTTAAAGTTTATCCCTACGTCTCAATAAATGTGAAACTTTGGTACCTTAATGACAGTTTCTCTATTGATTACGGATAATACACATCTGGTGCAAGATGTTTGATCCTTTATGGACAATTCTCATTGCCTATCAGTCCCTGAGTGTTGTGAAGTTGTGTGTTTTTTAAAAGAATTAAGTGTTTTGAGTATAAGTCTACTGTAGGGGTCCTTAAAGGTGGTATGGTGAGAACAAGTTCACCCCTCCCATGTACCATGATGTTGTTCCAGGGGAGCAGGGGAGCACCCAATCCCCAGGCTTAAGTAGTGTCACTTAGGAAGCATGCCTAACCATCTTGTATGCAAATATTGACTTTCAGAAAGTCGGTCATGGCGTAAGGACTTTGGTAACACTCTTAGATAGCCCGTGTGTCATAGCCTTGGCTTGCTATACATTGCTTAGATACGTTTTTATTTTTATCTTGGTACAAGTTTACTGCCGTAAAGTAAATCTGTGTATAAATGGAAATCATTCAGATTTGTTGGAGGAACTCAAAGGTCTTGAAACAGGACTGCGTGCCAACCGCCTTTCTCAAAACACGTAGGCCCATTGGTACATATGTAGTTTGGAACCGATGACATTATTAAACTGGACCTTGGGTAAGGTGGGCCTTGGAGGTTAGGGGTCTATGGCAGGGGTGTCTTTTCAAGAAATAAATTAGGCTTCCACTTTCAAAAAGTTTGTTTTACAATTATGCAAACTTGAGGCATCACCCTATACGTAGTGGCACCAGATCCATTAAATGTGAAGGAAAAGAATGAAAAAAAAAAACCCTAAGGGTAATAGGACTTTGAAGGCAGCCACTGTTAATCCCATAAATAAAAAATCAGTACTCAGATATAAAAAAAAAATATACCAAATTTATTTAGACAGCATAATAGAAAAGTTAATTAAAACCATAGCATGAATAATGTACATGAAGGTGCTATACAGCATGCTCCTATAGCAAGAGAACCCATAAATTGCCCGACCTATGCCAGGGTCTGGTGTCTGTGAGTCACAAAGAAGAACGACCTCCTGTGTTTGGGCCAATAGGATTCTAATGTGTGGATACCAATGGATCACTCCGCTTTTCACTATACAGCTTCCTCAGGAGATCCTATTGGTGTTTTGGTGATAGACATAGAGCACCTAATATCTACTCAGTCTTGGTATACATGGTGATAATGATAACAGGAATATTCCTGATTGGAAATATCCAATGTGTGGATGTCCCACATCTGCATTGTCTCCCTGCCAGAGGGGCTATCCCCAGAAACCAGATCAACACTTGGAGGAGCAGCTGCTCCTGAACAGGAAGCAATCATTTATTTCCAATTAGGAATAATCCTGTAATTATAACCCTATATACCAAGACTGAGTAGATATTGGGTGCTCTATGTCTATTATCCAAACACCAATAGGATCTCCTGAGGAAGCTGTATAGCGAAACTCGTAGTGATCCATTGGTATCAACACATTAGAATCCTATTGGCCCAAACGCAGGAGGTCATTCATCTTTGTGACTCACAAATAGGGATGGCCTTGAGGTTCGCCCGGTGGTCAGTTCGCGGCGAACTTTGCTCGTTCGCAGTCCGCCGATATTGCGAACATATGGCAATGTTCGTGGCGACCATATTAGTTTACATTGGGGAGAACTTTGACCAATGACACATCCATCAGTTTGAACAGGACAGCCAATTGAGACATTTCAGCACATGGACATACCCCTACCTTATAAATAGACCTGACCTGGCGGCCATTTTATATTCTGCTTTTTGTCAGCGTAGGGAGAGGTTTGCTGTGTGCAGCAGAGACAGATTGTCAGTGAGAAAGATGGCTCTGTTATGTCCACAAAAGTCCTTTTAAGGACTGGTATTTGATATAGGTGTGCTATCTATATTGTCTCTTTTGTCAGTGTAGGGAGAGGTTTGCTGTGGGGAGCAGGGACAGATTGTCAGTGACACAGATCGCTCTGTTATAGGTCCACAAAAGTCCTTTCAAGGACTGGTATTTGGTATAGGTGTACTATTCTTTGGTGTGCACTATATAGGGGTGTAATACACTTATAATATACTTTCTAATATAGAAAGCATGTTATAGTGGATTTGTATTGTGCACTGTGCAGCATTGTGACTGGTGTGTTGAGCGTTTCTGCAACGATACTACAACTACAAAGAGTGACAAAAGCACTTTTAAAAAAGTATTATAATTGGTGTGATAGACCAGTGGCCCCCTAAACGACAGATTGAAGCGGGGTGTTATCTAACAATATACTTTTATAACAGTGTATTTGGGTCCTGCAAAAATATTGCCTCTTTTGCTGCGTTAACCCTGCTACACACAGTGCCAAACTTACTGGCCAATTTTTTGTATAACTGGTGTGATAGACCAGTTGCCCCCCAATACCACAGATTGAAGTGGGGTGTTATTTAAGAGTATACTTTTATAAGTGTATTTTTGTCCTGTAAAAATATTGCCCCTTTTGCTGAGTTAACTCTGCTACACACAGTGCCAAACTTACTGCCCAATTTTTTGTATAACTGGTGTGATAAACCAGTGGCCCCCAATACCACAGATTGAAGTGGGGTGTTATCTAACAGTATAGTTTTATAACATTGTATTTTAGTCCTGCAAAAATTTGGCCTCTTTTGCTGCGTTAACTGTGCTACACACAGTGACAACAGTTACTGGCCAATTGTTTGTAGAACTGGTGTGATAGACCAGTGGCCCCCCAATACCACAGCTTGAAGCGGGGTGTTATATACCTTCTTCCACGTATACTGCACTTCTCTAGAGACTTTGGTCATAGGGTAATTTAAAAAATGACAGGCAGAGAAAGAGGCAGGCCCTTACGCAGGGGTGGTAGGGGTAGGGCAGGATTATGACGCCGGATAACCCTCTTGCCCGTTGACTGCTGGCTTGTCGGAACTGATAGCCCGCCAACTACTGCCATATCAACTGGTGGACTTGGAGGCCTTTCGGAAATTTGTGCCCATTGGAACACCACAATGGAAGGTCCCAGGCAGGAAATATTTCTTGCAGAAGGGCATTCCAGAGCTGTATGGCCATGTTCAGCGGCAAGTTTATGTATTTCTTGCACACAGTGTCGTGCCAAGATACATCTGACCACAGACACATGGTCTAGCAGACACGGGCAGGGAAGGTATAAAACTTTTACTGCCCACTGGGTGAACCTTCTGATGGCCGTCAAGCATGTAACCCGTGTAGATTTGGTTTTACCGTCACGTATTGCATGCAGGCCTGCCTCTTCTTCTCCTCCTCCTACTCCATCCTCCCTCTCCTCCTCAGCTGACTCCTCCTTTTCCGCTGCTACCGTCTATTCCGCTGCGCCGCCCAAGATCCCCAGAACCTATTCCACATTCCAGGTGAGACTTTGCCATGCTGTGCTGCGTCTGTTGTGTCTGGAAGCCAAGAGCCCCATTGGTCCTGCACTCCTTTCAGCTTTACAGTCACAGGCAGTGGCTGACACCGCTCAATTTGACAGTTGGTTAAGTGGTGTGCGACAACGGTGTCAATCTGCTGAGTGCACTGAAACAAGGCAAAATTACACACGTGCCATGCATGGCACACGTCCTGAACTTGGTCGTGCAGCGATTCATTGCCAAATACCCTGGGGTCCAGGACGTCTTGCGGCAGGCCAGGAAAATCTCGGGCCATTTCATAAGATCTTACACAGCCATGGCTCGCCTTGCTGACATTCAGTGGCGACACAACCTGCCCGTCAGGCGTCTTATTTGTGACTGCCCAATGTGATTGAACTCAACCTTGTATATGCTTGATAGGCTGCTCCAGCAGAAATGTGCAGTTAACGACTACCTGTACGAACTCTGCAGCAGGATAGGTTCTGGGGAGCTTGGGTTTTTTTCACAGCGACAGTGGCTGCTCATCCGCGACGCATGCAGACTTCTGCGGCCATTTGATGAGATCATCAAACTGGTCAGTCACGGCCAGGGTGCCATCAGTGACATTGTACCTTACACCTTCTTTCTGGAGCATGCATTGCGTTGTGTCATTGATCAAGCCGTCGAGGAGCAGGAAGATGAGGAAGTCGCAATGTTGGATGAATTCCCAGGGGGTGCTACTCCATCTGAGGCAAGTCAACAACAGGAGTCTGAAGAGGAGTCAGAGGAGGATGGTGCCGGGGCGGATGAGGAGGAGCAAGAAGAGCATGCTTTAAAGCTTTCTGGAATCCCTGGTGTTTTCCGTGGATGGGGGGAGGAGAACGAGGACGACATTATAATGGATGATGAGCTGGAGGCAGGCCACTACACTGCTTCCAGTTTAGTGCGAATGGGGGCTTCATGCTCCAGTGTTTTAAGGGGGACCCCCGTATAAAAAGTATAAAGGGCAAGGACCAGTACTGGATGGCAACGTACTTAGCCCCCGGTACAAACAAAAAATGGCGGAAATGTTACCAGCATCACAGAGGGTGGTCAGAATGCAGCACTACCAGGCCTTGCTTCAAGAAATGCTGCATTCTGCTTTTGCGTGCGCTGGAAGAGGAATTTCCACTCACAGAGTAACAGTTATGGGTAGCAATCCAACAGCGCCTGCAAGAAGAGGGTGGTTTGAAGATGTCTTGGTCAATTCAGATATGAGATCATTCTTTCAGCCGACCCATTGACAGCTGTACTCCTGGTCCAGCATCAGGGAACACCTAGACCGACAGGTGTCCAACTACATCAGGTTAATGGCCGATGTGGACGCTCTGAGGAGTTATGAAAACCTGGACTACTGGGTGGGCAGACTTAACCTCGGGCCAGAGCTTGCACAATTTGCAATGGAACTTTTGGCTTGCCCCCTGTCCAGTGTCCTGTCCAAAAGGACGTTCAGCGCAGCAGGGGGGATCGTGACAGATAAGCGCACTCGCCTAGCTCATGACAGTGTTGACTACTCACATTTATAAAAATTAATGAGGCATAGATCTCAAAGGAATTCATCACATGGGACCAGTAGAACATGTTTGATTAAAATTCCTCATGACAGGCCACAAATATCCGCCAGACCGCCATCCACCCATAACAATTTATGGTCCTTGTCTTCGTTAAATACAGCGGCATAAAAGGCATTTCATGTCCATTGAATGCCTAATTTTTGGGGCCTTTCATGGCTTACAATTATTTTTCCTGTCAATGCCTAATGTTCCTACAGCCACAGAATACAACGTTCTTAGCTGTCGGGTGACTGCATGTGGGCTAATTTTTGGGGCCTGTAATGGCCGGGCGACACTTACTTCTGTATCCTGTAAAATGCCTAATGTACCCTCAGCAACAGAATACAACGTTCTTAGCTGTCAGGTAAATGCATGTGGGCTAATTTTTGGGGCCTGGAATGGCCGACACTTACTTCTGTATCCTGTGAATGTCTAATGTACCTTCCACCACAGAATACAACGTTCTTAGCTGTCAGGTAAACGCATGTGGGCTAATTACTGGGGCCTGGAATGGCCGACACTTACTTCTGTATCCTGTAAAATGCCTAATGTACCCTCAGCAACAGAATACAACGTTCTTAGCTGTCAGGTAAATGCATGTGGGCTAATTTTTGGGGCCTGGAATGGCCGACACTTACTTATTTATCCTGTGAATGCCTAATGTACCTTCAGCCACAGAATACAACGTTCTTAGCTGTCAGGTAAACGCATGTGGGCTAATTTTTGGGGCCTGTAATGGCCAGGCGACACTTACTTCTGTATCCTGTGAATGCCTAATGTACCCTCAGCCACAGAATAAAACGTTCTAAGCTGTCAAGTGAATGCATGTGGGCTAATTTTTTTGGGCCTGGAATGGCCGACACTTACTTCTGTATCCTGTGAATGTCTAATGTACCTTCCACCACAGAATACAACGTTCTTAGCTGTCAGGTAAACGCATGTGGGCTAATTACTGGGGCCTGGAATGGCCGACACTTACTTCTGTATCTTGTGAATGCCTAATGTACCTTCAGCCACAGAATACAATGTTCTTAGCTGTCAGGTAAACGCATGTGGGCTAATTTTTGGGGCCTGGAATGGGCGACACTTACTTCTGTATCCTGTGAATGCCTAATGTACCTTCAGCCACAGAATACAACATTCTTTGTTGTCAGGTAAACCCATGTGGGTTAATTTTTGGGGCCTGGAATGGGCGACACTTACTTATTTATCCTGTGAATCCCTAATGTACCTTCAGCTACAGAATACAACATTCTTTGTTGTCAGGTAAACCCATGTGGGCTAATTTTTGGGGCCTGGAATGGCCGACACTTACTTCTTTATCCTGCGAATGCCTAATTTTTTTCAAATTGGAATTGAAAATCAATGGGTCTATAAACGTTCCGCCAAATTGTGGAACAGATGGGGACCCATTTTACAGATGTGTGAATGGACCCTATATGTATTTGACATGTATTTGCTGTCAGTTCTGGCTGATTTAGAAAAAAAAAAAAACATTTTTTTTTTGCTGAAAAAAAAACAAATAAAAATGTTTAGGGCAACTTTTCCAATAGCAATACTTCTGTTATGACATTGTCCATGTTGTGGGACTATTTGTGCACAGCTAGTAGGTATTTTGTGGCTGCAAATATGACCTAAAAGTTTTTAAAGTTAGCCTGCCATTAAAGTCAATGGGGCCCGCCGCGAAATTGCGGTTCGCAAACTTTTGAGAAAGTTCGCGGATAACGTTCGCGAACCGCCCCTGTTCGTCCATCACTAACTCACAGACACCAGACCCTGACATACGTCGGGCAATTTATGTGTTCTCTTGCTATAGGAGCATGCTGTATAGCACCTTCATGTACATTATTCATGCTATGGTTTTAATTAACTTTTCCATTATACTGTCTAAATAAATGTTGTATATTTTTTGTATATCTATTTGTATATTTATATTTATATATAGATTATTTCTTTATGGGATTAACAGTGGCTGCCTTCAAAGTCATATTACCCTTAGGGTTTTTTCTTTGTTTTAGGATTCAAGGCTGTAAATTCATTACACATTTTTTGTAAAGTATAGTATTTCAGTTTTAAAATATTGTCTTTGTTTTATGTTATTGCCCTATTTCTCTGGTCCAAGGTTGGAAGTCTGTGATGTTTTGATGCTTTTTGTTATCTCTTTTCATCATTCTTGGCTTCCCTTGTCTTCTCTAGTGTAGAGGTCTTTAAATCTTTGCTGGTGTTAATGAACCAATATAAAAAAAATAATCATATTTATCAGTAAAGATTCTTATAATTTCTCTTAAGTCACGGATGGATTTTCCTATCATTGTCACCACACTGAATGGCCCATCCCAATTGGCCGTGCCACGCAGGCATTGCCGAAATGCAGTTATACATGTACAAATTATAAAAATAAAAGTCTATGTTTATTGGGAATAGATGGAGATAGTGATGCTATAGTGCCCAAAAATAATCTTTATTTTTAATGCAATATAAATGAATGTATCACCTATTGGTAAAGGTTTCTTACACTGGTGCCACATGGTGCTTGACAATCTATAACAGGGGTCTCCAAACTTACTAAACAAAGAGCTAGTTTACAGTCCTTCATATCTTAGAGGGGTCAGACTGTGGAAATTGGGAGTAGAAAATGCCCCAGCATCAGTAGGAGTAGACATTGTCTCAGGCTTGGTGGTCAGTGGGAGTAAAGAAAACGACATAGCACTTGAGGTCAGTAGGAGATAGAATAGTACCCCATCTCTGGTATCAGTGGGAGGAATAGTTCCCCATCATTGGTGTCAGTGGGAGGAATAGTGCCCCATCATTGGTGTCAGTGGGAGGAATAGTGCCACATCGTTGGTGTCAGTGGGAGGAATAGTTCCCCATCATTGGTGTCAGTGTGAGGAATAGTGCCCCATCATTGGTGTCAGTGGGAAGAATAGTGCCCCATCATTGGTGTCAGTGGGAGGAATAGTGCCCCATCATTGGTGTCAGTGGGAGGAATAGTGCCACATGATTGATATCAGTGGGAGGAAAAGTTTCCAATTATTGGTGTCAGTGGGAGGAATAATGTCCCATCATTGGTGTCAGTGGGAGGAATAGTGCCCCATCATTGCTGTCAGTGGGAGGAGTCGTTTCCTATCATTCAGCTTCGGGTGTGGCTGCTGCAAGGTTCTCTGGCTGTGTGTCTGGAGCTGCTCCAGATGATCTGTTTGAGAGGGGAGTCTGGTAAAATCTCTCCTAGCCCTGCTGGCCCCTATCTGGGGAGGCCATGCAGGCCAGCGGGGCCTCTCCTGCTGGATGCTCTCAGTCATCCCCTGGGCGGATGGATGGCATGCATGCTCCTGTGCAGCCCGTGATTGGTGATCTCTCTGCACCTGGTGAGGATGAAGATGCTGGATCCATTCGGGAGCGAGTGGTGGCCGGGATCAAAGTCCTCAATAAGGAAAGAGACAAGCTCTACAAGCTTAGAGTGGATTTGAAACGCCTGAGAAAGCAGCGTGAAGGCTTGTTCAGCAAGAACCGTGGATCCATGGATTCAGAGGTCCAATTAGCTAAAGTCCGTGTGGAACATCAAGAAACTATCGTAACCATGATGGAAGGCAGGGATGGTCCCTTCAGGGAGAAGTTTTGCAATGAACGAAGGTTTGCAAAGATGGAGGAGGAGACCCCCAGTTCTGACCCCCTTCCCCCTTAAGGTGAGGTAAGCAGCCCATTGCCATCTCAGGGCTCAGGAGGCATGCTGAAAGTCATACAGGTAATGGAGTCTCCAATGCAAGAAGATCAGCTGGTGTTTGGTGGTGTGGAGGACTTACCTGACAGTGTACCTGATAAGATAAAGGCTATAAAGCCCCAGGTAAAAGATAAAACAGTTTTTGTGCCTTTTAGCACCTTGCCTAGTGATGGGTTTCCTAATGACACTCAGTGTGATTCCCCTATGCTCAGCAATGTTGTGCCTGCTGCTGATGTCTCTAAACAGGAAAAGTTTTGTTTAAAAAAATGACATTTCTGCTGAAGAACTACAAAACCCAGAAGAGCCGATTAACCCCCCTTCTGCTGAGCTTAAAACTATTTTAGTCACTGTTGAACAGGACTCTACAGCGCAGCAGCAGGAAGCACCTGGTACTGCATCAGAAACAGTTATTCCTAATAACATTGCAGGCGTGGTTGAACCCATCATTGTGTGTGGAACTGATAATGCTGCTTGTTCAGGCCAAGCTGGTAAAAATAATAATAGTAGTGTACCTGATAATGTGACATCAGTGTGGGGTCTTGGCCCTAATAAACCTACATTTGCACAGGTGGTAAGCTGTGCTCCTGGCTATGTCAACAAGCCAGGGTTACAATCAAGGAGGAGCTCTGCTTCTAATCGGGGTTTTCCCTCGCAGGCTGCCACTATGAGCACCATTGGATCTGGTCTTGGATCTATGGCTTCTGCTGGGGGTCCAAGGCGGAACATAGTCCTCCTTAAATGGGAAGGTGGTGCAGTCCCTCTAGCAAGGCGTATGGTGGTGGACCTGATTTTAGATATGGGTTTTGGAGCTGATGACCTATATGCCCTGATACATGTGGCTGGAAGCCCGGAATACACAGTTAGTTTCACCAGACCAGAGGGTCTTGACTTGTTCTGGGAATGATATATGGCTCGGTGCAGGTCAAGACCTGAATGGGAAGGTCTGGTGCCAGTGGCAGTTTCCCAAAGGTCAACAGTAAATAAAATTACTATTATCCTAACAAATTAGAGTGTTCCTACTCGGGACTTAGAGGTCTGGTTGAGAAATTATGGGGATGTTTTGACCAGGCCGGATAAAATTCATGACGAGCGTGGCATCTGGACCGGGGGTTGGTCGGTAACGGTCAGGTTGGCTAGGGATGGGAATTTTGGCCGTCACCTGCCCTCCTCTGCCTTTATAGGGAGGGATAGGATGACTATTTTTTATCCCGGTCAGCCAAAACTGTGTCACCGCTGTGGAGAAAAGGGGCATTTTAGCTCCTCTTGTTCAGCACTGATCTGTTCAGTGTGTCGGGGACAGGGTCATGTGGCCAGGGACTGCACCCTGGCCATAAGGTGCAACCTGTGCCTGCGCCTTGGTCACCCCTACAGCCGATGTCCTGAAGCCTGGCATAATATGGATAGAGAGGTGATAGATGACCTGTTAAGGCTGGACAGGATGGAGGATGAGGCCCCTGGTGTACCATCCTCCCCTGCAGTGACTGACCCCCCTGGTCTTGTTCAGGATCCCTCCCTAGTCCCTGTGCCCACCCCTCCTGTATCTGTAAGTATTCTTTCTGTGTCTGTCCCTGTGTCCCCCCAGCCTACTGTACCCGCTCCTCTTGTGTCAGAACCTTCCAAGTCTGTTCCCCCCAAGTCAGTTATTCCCGATCAGTCTTCCCTTCCTAAGTGTAACCTTAAAGAAGCCCCCCACCCACCAGTGGTAGAGGGTACCAAAAAGGGTGCTGCTGCGGCTTCCTCTGTAAAGAAGTCTTCTGTGAAGACTTCAAAGAAGAAGAAAACAAGAGATGAAAGCATCTCTGAATCTGACCTGCAGTACCTGGAGGAGAGAAGGAAGGTTGTGAGGCGGAAGAGACAGACGGGGAGGATGGAACAGGGACAGGATGTCCCAGTGACTGTCTCTAACCGGTATAGGGCTTCTGATTGGGATATTTCCTCATCTGGGGATTCTTCTGAGCAGAATTCAGAAATTGAAATGGAGTTGGAGGAGGCTTCAAGAAAGAGAGAGGCTTCTGGTGATGAGCAGCAGAGGGGAGCTAAGAAGCAATCCACCCAATAACCCAAATGGCGGTTCCCCCTCCGTTAAAAGTGGTGACAATAAATGTCGCCAGCATTAAGTCGGTAAGAGCTCGTTCTATGGCCTTCTTTTTGTTCAGCCAATTAGATGCTGAAATTTTATTTTTGCAGGAGACTAGGCTCACCTCCTTGGCAGATATTCATATGGCCAAGAGAGAGTGGAGGTATGGTCCATCTTACTGGTCTCTTGCGGCCGAGCCTTACAGCAGGGTGGCGGTGTTGTTTAAAACCGGCATGGTAACTGTCCGGCGGGTTATTGAGGTGGAGATTGGGAGATGTATGGTCTTAGACGTTCTTGTGGGAGGGCAGGACCTGCGCCTAATTAATATTTATGGGCCGCACACAAAGTGGGACAGGAAATGCCTTTTTACAAGGATCAAGCCATTTCTTTTTACATCCCAGCAAGTGGTTTTTGGAGGTGACTTTAATACTGTGACTAGGCCCAAGGACAGGAAGGACTTCAATGACAGGCTGGGATATGATAGCGTTTTTTTAAATAGTATGGTTAGGGATGCTGGTCTTGTGGATGTGCACATTAAGCACCTTCCGGATGACACAGGGTTCACCTTTCATCGAGGTAATAGTCAGAGTAGGATAGATAGGTTTTTTTTTAAGGAGGCCTCTGCTTTCTCACCCCCAGTGGTGCAGGCAGTGGAGTTCTCTGATCACTGTATGCTATCTGTGGTCTTGAATGCTTCAGACTTCCCTCAGAGGGGCAAAGGCATCTGGAGATTAAATTCGACTCTCCTTGAGGAAGAACATGTTAGACAATCCTTTGAGGAATTCTTTCAGGCACAGGTGACCATCCTGGACTTTTGTAGCAGCAAGGCTGAGTGGTGGGAGCTGACCAAAAAGAGGATTGCTGGATTCTTCAGGGGCCTAGCCAATAAAAAACTGTTTAATAGATACATGACCTACCAACGTTTGCGGAGGAAGCTGGATATTCCTGTTTCGAGAGGAGGAGATCCTGGGGCAATCTCTGAAGTGAAAATCCTCCTCAGGAAGTGTCAATATGACCGGCATACCTCTTTGTTCTGGAGCGGGACTATAGGAAATACCACTCGCCTGACCCTTACCAGAACTGCAAACAGGGTGTAGCTGTTAAGATGGTCGTTGGCCTTAAGGATAGTACAGGTTCCTTGACAAAGTCCAGGTCAGGGATCCTGGAGGTCGTGAGGTCTTTTTATGCTGAACTTCTTGGGAGGAAAGAGCTTGACCGAGACAAGATGGAAAGCTTTTTAGACTCTACTCCAGGTCTAAATGGTGGAGATGTCCCTTTGATGAATTTGACAGAAGAGATCACAGTTGAAGAGGTGACGAGGGCAATTGAACAGCTTGCCATCAAGAAGTCACCTGGACCGGATGGTCTGACGGCTGAGTTTTACAAAGTCTTTAAGTCTATTCTGGCCCCACATTTGGTAGAGATTTTTAACAGTTGTCTTGCTGAGGGGGTGCTTCCCCCTTCCATGAGACACTCAGCTGTGATTCTTCTTTCAAAAGGTAAAGATCCTTCAATGATTGAGAATTGGCGCCCTATCAGCCTTCTCAATGTCGATAGAAAGGTGCTGGCGAAGATACTTTTCTGGCGCCTATCGGCAGTAGCAGAGTCTTTGCTTTCTCGCCATCAGCACTGTTCGATCCAGGGTAGGAGCACCTTCACAGCGGTTTTAGCTGTCCGGGAGGCCTTGGAGCAGGGCTGCAGGCTGGGGAAAGTATTTACTGGCATTGGATCAGGCAAAGGCTTTTCAACCATGAGTACCTGTGGTTGCTCTTTAGTAAGTACGGTTTGCCGGGTGGTTTTGTCGATTGGTTAAAAGTCTTGTATAAGGGGACAGAAAGCTTCCCTCTTGTTAATGGTTGGGTTGGACAGTCCTTTGATGTTGGCTCTGGGGTGCGCCAGGGTTGTCCCCTGTGTCCCCTGCTCTATGTGTTTGCAATTGACCCCTTCATCAGGAGGCTAGAGAGCAGCATGTTGTGTGGGGTACCAGTGGGAATCCCGGGTGAGCCGCCTTTGAGGGTTGTTGCCTATGCGGATGATGTGTCAGTGATTGTCACTGGGACGGATGAAGCGGAGGAGGTGGTCTCTCTGACATCACAGTACTCTGAAGCATCAGGCACCAAGATCAATCAGGAAAAGAGTGAAGTTTTTTGGATGGGAAAGGAAGGTGAGGGGTTTGATCTCCCAGACACCTTTCCAGTGCACCAGGAAAAAATTAAGATATTAGGCATTGAATTTGGACCTGGCGATTATGGCCTCAAAAACTGGGAAGGCAGGCTGGAAGTTGCCAATACTAAGGTGGTCAGCTGGAAGAGATGGAAGTTATCTCTGAGGGAAAGGGTTGATCTGATTAAGACTTACCTGATACCGATCTTCTTGTATGTCAGCCCTGTCTGCATCTTGCGAGTGTCTCTCTATGCTAGGATCTATAGTGTGTTCTTCCAGATGCTGTGGGGGAACAGACTGAACCCCATCAAGAGGAATGTCACCTATCTATCCAGGAGGGAGGGTGGCTTAGGTATGGTCAACCCCGTTCTTTTCTTTTCACTGCTATTTCTCAAGTTTAACATTGGTAGTATGCTTGCAGTGGAACCTCCTGGATGGGCAGGCATGTTTAGATCTTGGTTTAGGCCTTTTCTGCGACTTTGGGAAGAAGGTGGCCAAGTGAAGAATCTCAGGGGTCATCGTGGTCAGCTCCCAGCCTATGTCGCTCCGTGTCTGAAGTTGCTGCGGCAGTGGCGACTGTCGGCTGAAGATCTCAGATCCGCTCAGAGGAAAGTCCTTATGAGCCGAGTCTTGAGTGAAGTCTTTCATGACCCACTGGCCTTAAGGGATTGCCCAGGCCCAATTTTGAGGGAAGGGTTAAGACTGATTAATTTGGCTAGAGTCCCCCTTAAATTCAGGGATCTGGCCTGGTTGTGCTTCCACGGGAGGCTCTATGTTCGGGGCAATTTGAAATTCCGCAGTGGGATGGATCGTGGTTGTCCTCGGGAGGAATGTACAAGTGAGGAGGAGACTATGGACCATTTTCTGCTTCGTTGCCCTTTTAACATAGAGGTATACAAACAGGTGGGGCAGGCCCTCGGTGTTCCTTTCCTCTCCAGGCTGGGTTATGCTGAGTGGGTGTACTGGGCATTCAATACTGGTGGGGGCTTTTGTTTGGATACACTTTTTTTAGTTAGTTTAGTAGTCCGTTATTACACATGGAATGCACGGTGTCAGGTCACCCTTCGGCGTAAAATCCTTCCTGTTCAGGTGGTGGTGTGTGACATTCTGCATGAGGTGGGGAAGATTCGGGCGCTTGAGAGAGACAAGTGGGGTCAGAGGGCTTGGTTGAAGGCGTGGAGGGGTTTCAAGCCTCCCTGACTGCCAGGAGTCTCTTTCCCGGGTGTGGCTTTCTGTCTCTTATCACCCTAGATTTTTTCTTAATGCTCAGTTTTTGATAAATGGCTGCGTACATAGGTGATGGGTTGTGCCTCTTAGGCCCTCTCTGCTGCTTTATGTAAATAGTTTTCTAAGAATGTTGGAAGTGGATTATGTATATATTGTATATATTCTGCACATGGATGTGTATTCCTTTGTTTTCGGTTGGAATATTGTACTATAGTTCTGTTTTTTACTTTTGTATAAAATATGTTGCTTGATTCTTTTCAATAAAAGATCAATAGAGCCCAATCATTTGTATCAGTGGGATGAAAAGTACCGTATCATTGGTGTCACTTTGAGGAATGGTGCTCAAATGTTTATATCAGCAGGAGACATTATACCTAATTGTTTGTATATGTAGAAAGTTATAATAGTGCCCCATCATTGGTATCAGTGGGAGGAATAGTGCCCCAACATTGGTGTCTTTGGGAGGAATAGTTTCCAATTGTTGGTGTCAGTGGGAGGAATAGTGCCCCATCATTGGTATCAGTGGGAGGAATAGTGCCCCATCATTGGTATCAGTGGGAGGAATATTGCCCCATCATTGGTATCAGTGGGAGGAATAGTGCCCCATCATTGGTGTCAGTGGAATGAATAGTGCCCCATCATTGGTATCAGTGGGAGGAATACTTACATTAAACAGGATTTCCTGAAAACAATGAATATTCCCAGACTGTCACATACACAAATGAAAGCCTTTCCTTCAACCCATGGGTCTTTTTAGCAGAGATTGCTATTAATTCAGATTTTACTTCCAGTGCACCTGCTGGTAAGAGTTGGTATTGCAGTATGACCATACTCATTGGTGGGAATCATTGACTCCTGCTTTTGTTTATTTGGGGGATGTGAATTTTGGGGGCGTCTCTAATAAGAAACCAATTAAAATAAAGATTTTCATTTTTATTTTTTTACTTTAAAATGTCTTTAAAGGAGATCACATCCAAATATAAAGCTAAAACAAATAGTCTCTATTTTCATGATCCAGACTTATTTTTTGTGCCCTTCCCCTGAAGCATTAAAAGAAAAAAAAAACACACACACACGCTAATACAGGTCAAAAATATTCCCTGTCAAACTGGATTCAATTAGGAAAGTTCAGGGTTCATGTCCTTGGACAATTTGGCTTTAAAAAATATTATGCGGTTTATACCATTCAGGGGAATCAGACTGAAAACCTGTCCAATTACAAGCTAAAATATAGATCTTTCTGTTGTTCACACCTAACTTAATCTTCTTTTTTTTTTTTTTTTTTTATTCTTAAAAAGAAAAAAAAAAAACTCTTTAAAAAAATCCCCCTCCCCTTTTTTTCGGTTTGGTTGATGGGCGTTTAAATGGGACCACTTTACAAATCATAAACAATCATTTCTGTTTTTCTTGATAGGGTATACGGAGCGTGGTTACTTTTGACATGTAATTAAAACGAGGCCGTGCACAATTTCTCATACGGCTCCTCCAATGCACTTCATTAAAACAGATTGCCCTGTGCTCTTTTTTTTTTTTTCCCCCTTGTGCACATATTGCTGAACTCTGCTGAATAGCTTTAAATTATGTGGTGATACCGTGATGTGGCCAAAGCTTTTCCTACGGACTTGGGAAAAATAGACCACCAAATTCATGTCGCGGGGGAGCTGGTCCGGGATTTTTTTTTATTTTATTTTTTTACTCTATTTTTAAATCAGAACTTTAGAACTAAAAGGTAATACACTAATCCATACCAAATGTAGCACAGATCTCCTAGGTACGGCTGACTATGCTAATAAGAAATGGTCTACTGTACTTGGCAACAGACCTGCTTATACCACCAACTATACATCATCACACCGCAGGATTAGTGAGTTTATTTGGTAAGCAGATTGGGTTTTTTTGGGCATCGGACTAAATTCTGGAGAGCTTCACAAGGAGCCTAGAGGTCAACCTGCACAGAGAGATCAAGGCCAAACTTCTACTTGCTTAGCTACTTCAAAAGTGTTCACTTTTGCAACATGGTCTTGAATGAATTTGTTAGAAAAGAAAATACTTTTTTTGTGTGTGCAAATTAACAAATCTTGGTTGCAATCAATGGGCTGCATTTGTGGGAGTATTTTGTAGTATAGTGTCCCACAGAAAATGTTGATTCTGTAAGGAAAGTAAAGGTTTTCAGACAAATCTGTTGGGGTGTACTCATTTATGCTGAGCACTGTATATATATTCCCCAAAGACAACCTCTGGATATGACGCTGAGCACGTGCACTCAACTTCTTTGGTCGACCATGGCGAGGCCTGTTCTGAATGGAACCTGTCCTGTTAAACTGCTGTATAGTCTTGGCCACCGTGCTGCAGCTCAGTTTCAGGGTCTTGGCAATCTTCTTATAGCCTAGGCCAGTACTCCCCAACCTTTTTATCGTCGCGGACCGGTAAACGTTTGATAATTTTTCCGTGGCCCGCTTGTTTTGATTGCCCTTTCAATGCAGAGATACCAGCGTGCCCCCTTTCAATGTAGAGATACCAGCGTGCCCCCTTCAATGCAGAGATCATCGTACCCCCTTTCAATGCAGAGATGTCAGTGTGCCCCCTTTCAATGCAGAGTTGCCAGCGTGCCCACTTTCAATGCAGAGATACCAGCGTGCCCACTTTTAATGCAGAGATGCCAGCGTTCCCCCCTTCAATGCAGAGATACCAGCGTGCCCACTTTTAATGCAGAGATGCCAGCATTCCCCCTTTCAATGCAGAGATACCAGCGTGCCACCTTTCAATGCAGAGATGCCAGCGTTCCCCCTTTCAATGCAGAGATGCCAGCGTGCCCCCCCGCCGCAAGACCAGTGCACTTACCTCAGGCAGCGGCGGCTTCTCCTCAGTCCCCCGGCGTCTCCTTCGAGTTCTCAGTCCTCCCGCCTCCTCCTCGGCATGGGGTTTGCCTTTCGGCCAATCAGGAAGCGGGAGGACCCGCTTCCTGATTGGCCAGGAGGAGGATCCATGTGGCAATAGCAAATTTTTATTCGCTATTGTCACACAATGGGTGGGCTCGGGCGCACTGCTCTGCACCAGCCACCACTGCCGAGACAGTAAAATAATTTAAAGTTCCTCGGGCGGCCCGGTACCGTTTGATCCACGGACTGGTACCGGTCCGCGGCTCGGGGGTTGGGGAACACTGGCCTAGGCCATCTTTATGTAGAGCAACAATTCTTTTTTTCAGATCCTCAGAGAGTTCTTAGCCATGAGGTGCCATGTTTGAACTTCCAGTGACCAGTATGAGAGAGTGAGAGCGATAACACCAAATTTAACACACCTGCTCCCCATTCACACCTGAGACCTTGTAACACTAACGAGTCACATGACACCGGGGAGGGAAAATGGCTAATTGGGCCCAATTTGGACATTTTCACTTAGGGGTGTACTCACTTTTGTTGCCAGCGGTTTAGACATTAATGGCTGTGTGTTGAGTTATTTTGAGGGGACAGCAAATTTACACTGTTATACAAGCTGTTCACTCACTACTTTACATTGTAGCAGAGTGTCATTTCTTCAGTGTTGTCACATGAAAAGATAGAATAAAATATTTACAGAAATGTGGAGGGGTGTACTCACTTTTGTGAGATACTGTAGATATATATATATATATATATATACAGTGCCTTGCAAAAGTATTCGGCCCCCTTGAACTTTTCGACCTTTTGCCACATTTCAGGCTTCAAACATAAAGATATAAAACTGTAATTTTTTCTGAAGAATCAACAAGAAGTGGGACACAATCACGAAATTTATTGGATATTTCAAACTTTTTTAACAAATAAAAAACTGAAAAATTGGGTGTGCAAAATTATTCAGCCCCCTTAAGTTAATACTTTGTAGCGCCACCTTTTGCTGCGATTACAGCTGTAAGTCGCTTGGGGTATGTCTCTATCAGTTTTGCACATCGAGAGACTGAAATTTTTGCCCATTCCTCCTTGCAAAACAGCTCGAGCTCAGTGAGGTTGGATGGAGAGCGTTTGTGAACAGCAGTTTTCAGTTCTTTCCACAGATTCTCGATTGGATTCAGGTCTGGACTTTGACTTGGCCATTCTAACACCTGGATATGTTTATTTGTGAACCATTCCATTGTAGATTTCACTTTATGTTTTGGATCATTGTCTTGTTGGAAGACAAATCTCCATCCCAGTCTCAGGTCTTTTGCAGACTCCATCAGGTTTTCTTCCAGAATGGTCCTGTATTTGGCTCCATCCATCTTCCCATCAATTTTAACCATCTTCCCTGTCCCTGCTGAAGAAAAGCAGGCCCAAACCATGATGCTGCCACCACCATGTTTGACAGTGGGGATGGTGTGTTCAGGGTGATGAGCTGTGTTGCTTTTATGCCAAACATAACGTTTTGCATTGTTGCCAAAAAGTTGGATTTTGGTTTCATCTGACCAGAGCACCTTCTTCCACATGTTTGGTGTCTCCCAGGTGGCTTGTGGCAAACTTTAAACAACACTTTTTATAGATATCTTTAAGAAATGGCTTTCTTCTTGCCACTCTTCCATAAAGGCCAGATTTGTGCAGTATACGACTGATTGTTGTCCTATGGACAGAGTCTCCCACCTCAGCTGTAGATCTCTGCAGTTCATCCAGAGTGATCATGGGCCTCTTGGCTGCATCTCTGATCAGTCTTCTCCTTGTATGAGCTGAAAGTTTAGAGGGACGGCCAGGTCTTCGTAGATTTGCAGTGGTCTGATACTCCTTCCATTTCAATATGCACAGTGCTCCTTGGAATGTTTAAAGCTTGGGAAATCTTTTTGTATCCAAATCCGGCTTTAAACTTCTCCACAACAGTATCTCGGACCTGCCTGGTGTGTTCCTTGTTCTTCATGATGCTCTCTGCGCTTTAAACGGACCTCTGAGACTATCACAGTGCAGGTGCAATTATACAGAGACTTGATTACACACAGGTGGATTCTATTTATCATCATTAGTCATTTAGGTCAACATTGGATCATTCAGAGATCCTCACTGAACTTCTGGAGAGAGTTTGCTGCACTGAAAGTAAAGGGGCTGAATAATTTTGCACGCCCAATTTTTCAGTTTTTTATTTGTTAACAAAGTTTGAAATATCCAATAAATTTGGTTCCACTTCATGATTGTATATGTGGGTTTTTTTTCTTTTTTTTTTTTTTTTTAGTGTTAAAAAAATATTCACAATCAAGATTCTTTCTGTAAGGGGATTCTTTGATTTATTCTCTTTATATATTTTTCTTTTTTTCATTTTTTTTTTTTTTAGAATGCTGCATTCCAGTAATTGTGGAATGTGGAATTTCTTTCCTAAGGAACTAAAAACACTATTTTTGAGTCAGACATTTGGTAAGTTCTATTTGTTCATTGAACATAGTATTCCCAGTATATATAAATCCATTTATTTCACACACGCATTTAAATTCAAAGCACTGTACTTTGCCCTATAAACGGTGCCTATTAAGTAACACAAATCAGTGTTATCCCAGGAAAGCACAGCAGGATGCGATTTTGGTTTCAAACGTGCAAACTTTATTTGTACAACCTTGCAAAACCGTAACGAGTCCGTGATTAGGTCACTAGCTCCACCCAGTGCCTTCCATTTCTGCCTTACTATGCAAATGTTTTCTTGACCTGCTATTGCCACTTTTAATCAGGATAAAATAGCATTCAGTTATGTTACTGAAGAAAATTCCTATAAAAAAAAGATAAAAAGGAGTTGTGAGGATAAAATGAGAAACTGAATGTAATTGTTTATTTAAAGGTTACACAAGTAACATTAATGCAGAGCTTCCATGAAAATGAAGGGTCTGCTTTACGTACAGCTGATGCCCCATCCACCAAATGCAAATAGCCTAAAAGCCCCTAGAAATATGAGGATTAGACAAAAAAAAATATACAACAGCCCCAATGCTTCTGGGGTGATGTCACTGTGCCCCCACCCGGGTGCCTAAAATCAGGGGCGGCCCGTCCATTGTGGGCGTAGGGGCGCCGCCTCCCCTACCAATGTGTCCGGCCCCCTAATCTACATCCAGGGCGCCGGACGCATGGATTCCAATATAGGGGATTTTTTTTTCTTCATGAAGCACATGATTAGAGCGAAAGGCTCTAATAGGCTTCAAAAAAGGGTGTGCTCGGGGCGCAGATCACTGCGCCCTGAGCCCACCCAGTCGTATGACAATAGCGAATGAATATTCGCTATTGTCACACTGACTCTCCTCCCAGCCAATCAGGAAGAGGGTTGTGAGACCCCTTTCCCAATTGGCCAAAAGTAGAAGCGATCTTACTGGCCAGTGGCCAGGAAAAGTCAGAAGACACATGGTTGGAGGAGGACAGCGGCTCAGCCACTCCATCAGCTTATCAGGGGAGCCTGATCTGTTAGGCCTGTTATTTGTGTCCAGGTGTGAGTCACTTGGTTTGTGGGAGTGTCCCCACTGTATCCAATAGGGGAACCTGTTGGACAGTGAAGGAAACCCAGCCAGTGACACACAGGCTTTTGTGGCAGTCCCAGTGGGAGGGCACCACCGCAGTGCATCCTGGGATTGATCATAAAAACTGAGGGCACATGTGACAGGGTGTCTTTGGCAGGAAGCAGAGTCCCAGGAGGAGGGTGACGGCTGTCTCTCCTCCTGTATGCTGAGGAAAGTGGTCACAGGCTGTCGGCCTGGTGACCCAGGTGTGGAGCTGAGCCATAGAGGTCCTGAAAAAGCTGACAGTGGAGCTGCAGGCAGATCTACCTGGGAAAAACTGTGTCTGTGAGTACCAGGGGGCTTGCCAAGGGGTCTGCCCAGGAAGGGGACCACTCCAGTGAAGTCAGTGGATGGAAGGCTAGCGCACACAGTTAGAGAGAAAGGGGGTGCCAAGTAGAACCCTGAAGAGTAATTTCCAAGTAGTTTGCTTTTCAAATACTTCACTTCAGTGGTAAGGTGAAGCAGCGGCCTTGCCGCATTCAGCACAGCTAGAAGTCCTCAAGATTGTGCACAGTTTATCCCACTCATCCCTTCTCCCATCCCATCATAAAATAAAAATAACAAAAAAACAAATTCCCCTGGACTGTTTACTGACTGAGCCAAGCACCTAAAGTACTAAGAATTTACAAGTCGTTGCTATGGGTAACCCAGGGGAATCCGCTTTAACCACTTAAGCCCCGGAAGATTTTACCCCCTTCCTGACCAGGGGGTATTTTGCGATTCGGCACTGCGTGACTTTAACGGACAATTGCGCGGTCGTGCGACGCTGTACCTAAACAAATTTGACGTCCTTTTTTTCTCACAAACAGAGCTTTCTTTTGGTGGTATTTGATCACCTGTGCAATTTTTTGATCATGCGCTATAAACAAAAAAGAGCGTCAATTTTGCAAAAATAACAATATTTTTCACATTTTTTTATATGAAATTCCCCCCCAAAAAAATGTAAAAATCTAAATTTTTTAACATTTTCGGCCAATTTGTTTTATGCTACATATGTTTGGTAAAAAAAATCGCAAAAAGCGTATTTTGATTGGTTTGCGCAAAAGTTATCGCGTTTACTAACAAAGGGAAAGATTTTTGTCATTTTTGTTGTTTGACATTTTTGACACTTTTGGGGTTACCAGTGACATTACTGCAGTAATCAGTGCTATACATATGCACTGTTACTGCAAAATTACACTGGTAGTGAAGGGGTTAACTTTATTTGAGAGGGAGGGGCTGTGTGTGTCCCTAGGGGCGTGATTCTTACTGTGATTGACTGTCTGTTGAGCTGTAGAAAAAGTGATCAACGGTTCTACATAGTGACCTGGAACACGCTGTCGAATACGTCGATCCAGGGCATCCCAAACATGCCCAATGGGTGACATGTCCGGTGAGTATGCTGGCCATGCAAGAACTGGGATGTTTTCAGCTTCCAGGAATTGTGTACAGATCCTTGCACCATGGGGCCGCGCATTATCATGCTGCAACATGAGGTGATGGCCGTGGATAAATGGCACAACAATGGGCCTCAGGATCTCGTCATGGTATCTCTGTGCATTCAAAATGCCATCAATAAAATGCACCTGTGTTCCTTGTCCATAACATATGCCTGCCCATATCATAACCCCACTGCCACCATGGGCCACTCCATCCACAACGTACACCTGCCCATACCATAAACCCACCGCCACCATGGGCCACTCCATCCACAACGTACGCCTGCCCATACCATAACCCCACCACCACCATGGGCCACTCCATCCACAACGTACGCCTGCCCATACCATAACCCCACCACCACCATGGGCCACTCCATCCACAACGTACACCTGCCCATACCATAAACCCACCGCCACCATGGGCCACTCCATCCACAACGTATGCCTGCCCATACCATAAACCCACCACCACCATGGGCCACTCCATCCACAACGTACACCTGCCCATACCATAACCCCACACCACCATGGGCCACTCCATCCACAACGTACGCCTGCCCATACTATAACCCCACTGCCACCATTGGCCACTCCATCCATAACGTACGCCTGCCCATACCATAACCCCACCGCCACCATGGGCCACTCCATCCATAACGTACACCTGCCCATACCATAAACCCACTGCCACCATGGGCCACTCCATCCAAAACGTACGCCTGCCCATACCATAACCTCACCGCCACCATGGGCCACTCCATCCACAACGTACGCCTGCCCATACTATAACCCCACTGCCACCATGGGCCACTCCATCAACAATGTACACCTGCCCATACCATACCCTCACTGCCACCATGGGCCACTCCATCCACAACATACGCCTGCCCATACCATAACCCCACCGCCACATGCTTACCCACACAACGCCATAGACGCTGTCTGCCATCTGCCCTGTACAGTGAAAACTGGGATTCATCCATGAAGAGAACACCTCTCCAAAGTGCCAGGCGCCATCAAATGTGAGCACTCGCCCACTCAAGTCGGTTACGACGAGGAACTGCAGTCAGGTGGAGACCCCAATGAGGATGACGAGCATAGGCGTGCGCACAGGGTGTGCCGGATGTGCCTGGGCACACCCTAATCACCTAGGGCACATAGCATTATCGCTCTGTTTGCCAGTGAGGAGATGGGAAAGATCTCCCTCGGACCTGCTCTGCTCTATTTCACTTTGCCAGCAGGGAGAGTAATGTATCGGGGCCATGTACATGTAGGCAAACACATGCATGTGTATTTCAACTTTGGGGTGCACACCCTAATGCAATAGGCTGCGCACACCTATGATGACGAGCATGCAGATGATCTTCCCTGAGATGGCTTCTGACAGTTTGTGGAGAAATTCTTTGGTTATGCAAACCGATTGTTGCAGCAGCTGTCCGGGTGGCTGGTCTCAGATGATCTTGGAGGTGAAGATGCTGGATGTGGAAGTCCTGGGCTGGTCTCAGACCATCTTGGAGGTGAAGATGCTGGATGTGGAGGTCCTGGGCTGGTGTGGTTACACGTGGTCTGCGGTTGTGAGGCCGGTTGGATGTACTGCCAAATTCTCTGAAACGCCTTTGGAGACGGCTTATGGTAGAGAAATGAACATTCAATTCACGGGCAACAGCTCTGGTGGACATTCCTGCAGTCAGCATGCCAGTTGCACGTTCCCTCAAAACTTGTCACATCTGTGGCATTGTGCTGTGTGATAAAACTGCACATTTTAGAGTGGCCTTCTATTGTGGGCAGCCTAAGGCACACCTGTGCAATAATCATGCTGTCTAGTCAGCATCTTGATATGTCACACCTGTGAGGTGGATGGATTATCTCGGCAAAGGAGAAGTGATCACTAACACAGATTTACACAGATTTGTGAACAATATTGGAGAGAAATCGGCCTTTTGTGTCCATAGAAAAAGTCTTAGATCTTTGAGTTCAGCTCATGAAAAATGGGGGCAAAAACAGAATTGTTGTGTTTATAATTTTGTTCAGTGTATAATATTATTATTATTATTATGATTATAATTGGTATTTATTTATTTTTCTATATCATGAGGAAGTGCTGTTGACATTTATTTCAACCCGTATTTATAAAACAATTTTTTTTAAATATTAATTATTATATAATTGATATTAATATGATAGATTGACATATATGGTGAATGTGACTCTGAAATGCAGGGTGAATCCCATTAAATGTCACATGGGCAATTAGCAGTAAAGGATTCCCTAAGTGAATTTTTCAGTGAATCCTAATAAAATTAAACCCACAATTATTGAATACCATATTAAAATGTGAAAGTATTTTCATTTTGTATAATACAATTATTATTATGATTAATATTTGTATGTATTTTTTTATCTGTGTATATATATATATTATGAGGTTGGAACAAAAAATTGTCAACCCATATTCATAAAATATAATAAAAATAATATTAATAATTATTATATAAATAATAATAATATGATATATTATCATATATGGTGAATGTGACTCCAAAATGTAGAGTGAATCTCATTGAATATCACATGGGCAGTTAGCAGTAAAGGATTCCCTAATTGACCACCTTATTATTGAATACCAATAATAAAATGTGAAAATATTTTAATTTTGTCTAATAAAATTATTAATATGATTATGATTGTATTTATTTATTTATTTTTCTATATCATGAGGAAGTGCTGTTATAACACAAAGCGTACCAATAAACAAGGGGGTTGACATTTATTTCAACCCATATTCATAAAAAATAAATTTTTAAATAATAATTATTGTTACATAATTAATAATAATAATATGATAGATTGACATATATGGTGAACTTGACTCTGAAATGCAGGGAGAATCCCATTGAATGTCACATGGGGGGTTAGCAGTAACTGATTCCCGGCGTAATATTTTTCAGTGAATCCTATTTAATTGAACCCCTATTGAATACCCATTTTAAAATGTGAAAATAATTTAATTTTGTATAATACATTTATTATTATGATTATTATTTGTATGTAGTTATTTATTTGTGTGGATATATATATAATATGAGGAAGTGCTGATGGAACAAAAAACTTGTCAACGAACATGAGGGTTGATATTTATTTCAACCCATATTCATAAAAAAAAAATAAAACTAATAATAATTAATATATAATTAATAATAATATGATATATTATCATATATGGAGAATGTGACTCCAAAATGTAGAGTGAATCTCATTGAATATCACATGGGCAGTTAGCAGTAAAGGATTCCCTAATTGACCACCTTATTATTGAATACCAATAATAAAATGTGAAAATATTTTAATTTTGTATAATAAAATTATTAATATGATTATGATTGTATTTCTTTATTTATTTTTCTATATCATGAGGAAGTGCTGTTATAACACAAAGCGTACCAATAAACAAGGGGGTTGACATTTATTTCAACCCATATTCATACATTTTTTTTTTTTTTTAAATAGTAATTATTACATAATTAATAATAATATGATAGATTGACATATATGGTGAATGTGACTCTGAAATGTAGGTTGAATCCCATTGAATGTCACATGGGGGTTAGCAGTAACTGATTCCCAGCTTGATTTTGTATAATACATTTATTATTATGATGTAGTTATTTATTTGTATATATATATACAGTATATAATATGGGGAAGTGCTGTTGGAACAAAAAACTTGTCAACGAACATGAGGGTTGATATTTATTTCAACCCATATTCATAAAAAAATAAAAATAATATTAATTGATATATAATTAATAATAATATGATATATTGACATACAGGTATATGGTGAATGTGACTCTGAAATGCAGGGTGAATCTCATTGAATGTCACATGGGCGGTTAGCAGTAAAGGATTCCCTAACTGACTCCCCCCCCCCCCTTATTATTGAATACCCTTATTAAAATGTGAAAATATTTTAATTTTGTATAATAAAATTATGAATATGATTATGATTGTATTTATTTATTTATTTTTCTATATCATGAGGAAGTGCTGTTGGAACACAAAGCCTACCAAGAAACATGGGGGATAACATTTATTTCAACCCATATTCTTAAAAAAAAATTAAAAAAATAATAATAATTATTACATAATTAATAATAATATGATAGATTGACATATATGGTGAATGTGACTCTGAAATGCAGGGTGAATCTCATTGAATGTCACATGGGCAATTAGCAGTAATGGATTCCCGGCGTGAAATTTTTCAGTGAATCCTAATTAATTGAACCCCTATTAAATACCCATATACAAAAATGTGAAAATAATTACATTTTGGTCATTTCTCTTAAATTGCAGCTGGGTCAGATATGAAAAGTACATAACTGGGTACACACAGAGTTCAATGTACTCTGGGCAGTCCCATGGGAAAGGTGCGATGTGGAAGTCAAGGTGTTGCTAACAAGCCTGAATGTTTGTGGGTACGGTCTCAGCATTTACCTCCTATGTGTCACGCGCTGGATGCCTCCATTGAACCACCTGTAATTGGACAGCAATCGCGCCATTGTTTGTTTTCTCAATGGGGCCGCCACACTCTCCCCCAAACCAACTGAAAGGCAAACTTTCCAGTCCATAATATATAATTGTGACGCACCCAACCAGCAAGAGCATGAATAATACATGGACCTGGATTTGCAGAGTGTTAACTAGGATTCCGCCAACTTAGCAGCCAACACGTTACAAATCAAAGGCTGAATATTTTCATGTGAAGGGAGGGAGCTAAAAATGAAATTTCACATTAATTTGTTTATTTTTTGCATGTTTTTTTTTTTTTTTTTTTTTACTTGCAGCGGATTACTCTGGAGGATATGAACTGAACTCTGGTACTATATCTGGAGGTTTTTTATTTATTTATTTATTTTTTCATTGTTTCATTTTGGAAGTTATTGGACAAATTTATTTTATTATTATTTTTAATTATATAACATGTCTTAGCTAACCGAACATTCTAATATATTTCTTTTATGGCTTTATAGTAACAATAATGAGATGTTACCAGAGGCGGGACCGTATTGAAGCCTATGCTGCTAGAATTCACTGAGTCCAATTTATTAAAGCAAATGATAGAGATGAGGGATGAGGAATCAGTGGGGTCAGTGAACGGTAAGTGGCTTCAAACATGTCTGGGACAAACATTCATCTATAAACAGAGAAAAAGTTAACAAAAAAAAAATACAAAAACGTATAAATAGAACAAAATGGGGCAGATTCGATGGCAGTGGCATTGCATGGGCAAGGGAAGTGATTTGTTAGCGCCCGGGGCAAGGGAAGTAATTTGCATCCCTTAACCCATGAACATTTAGGTGCCCCTCCAATCCCACCTCCAGATACCCCCCCCCCCCACTCTGATCACACACCCCAGATACCCCTCACTCTGATCACACCCCCTAGATATCCCCACTCTGATCACACTCCTCAGATACCCCCCATCCTGATCACACTTCCAGGTACCCCCCCCCCCCCTCTGATCACACCCCCCAGATACCTCTTCCACTCTGATCACAACTCCCGGACATCCCCACCCTGATCTAACCCCCCAGATACCCTCACCCTGATCACACTCCTAAATATCCCTCCCACTCTGATCACATCCCCAGATATCTCCACCAGATTCCTTCACTCTGATCACACCCCCCCAGATTCCCCCCACCCCTCCAGATTCCTCCACTCTGATCACACCCCCAGATTTCCCCCCACCCCCCAGATTCCTCCACTCTTATCATGCCCCCAGATTCCCTCCACTCTAATCACGCCTCCAGATCCCCCCTCCCCATCCTTTCACTCTGATCACACCTCCAGATACCTCCACTCCGATCACACCTCCAAATTCTCCCAGATCCCTCCACTGTGATCACACCTCCAGATCCCTCCACTCAGATCATACCAGCAAATACCCCACCAGATCCCTTCCACTCTGATCACACCTCAAGATACCCCACCAGATCACTCCACTCTGATCACACCTCCAAATTCCCTCCATTTCCCTCCACTGTGATCACACCTCCAGGTACCCCCAGATTCCTCCACTCTGATCACACCTCCAGGTACCCCCAGATTCCACCACTCTGATCACATCCCCAGATCCTCCCCATCCCTTCACTCTGACCACACCCCCAGATCCCCCCTATTCCTCCACTCTGATCACACCTCCAGATACCCCACCAGATCCCTCCACTCTGTTTACAACCTCCAGATACCCCCAGATTCCACCACTCTGATCACATCCCAAGATCCTCCCCATTCCTCCACTCCGATCACACCTCCAGATCCCCAGATCTCTCCAATCTGATCACACCTCCAGACCCCCCCCCCCCCCCCCCCAGATTCCTGCACTCTGATCACACCTCCAGATAGCCACATATCCCTGCACTCTGATCACACCTTCATATATCCCACCAGATCCCTCCACTCTGATCACAACCCCAAATCCTCCCCATCCCTCCACTCTGATCACACTTCCAGATCCCTCCACTCTGATCACACCCCCAAATCCTCCCCATCACTCCACTCTGATCACACCTCCAGATCTCCCAGATCCCTCCACTCTGATCAAACCTCTATATCCCCCCAGATCCCTCCACTCTGATCACCCCTCTAGATCCCCCCAAATCCCTCTACTCTGGTCATACCCCCAGATTCCCTCCACTCTAATCACACATCCAGATCCCCCACCAGACACCTCCACTCTGAACAAACCCCCAGATCCTCCCCATCCCTCCACTCTGATCATACTTCCAGATCCCCCACCAGATCTCTCCACTCTAATCACACATCCAGATTCCCTCAGATCCTTCCACTCTGATCACATCCCCAGATCCTCCCCATTCCTCCACTCTGATCACACCTCCAGATCCCTAGATCCCTCCACTCTGATCTCACCTCCAGATCCCTCCTCTCTGATCACACCCCCAAACCCTCCCCATCCCGCCATTCTGATCACACCGTTATTTAGAGCCGGCGGTCGGCTTTCCGGCAGGAATGACCGATGCGGCTCGGGAGCCGCTCGATCGTTACCCCTGCGAGCGGGAGGGGACGTCCCCTCCCGCCGCCTTCCGCTGCTCTGCCTGGGTCTTCTGTCCCCCGGGAGACCCGAGCAACCAGCTGGCACGTCCGCTGGCTAGATGGAGTCCCAATCTAAGCCAGGTGCGGCTTCCATTGGGTCTCCGATGACATAACACGGAGGTGGCGTCCATGCAGTTTTTGGTGTTTTGAATACATGGAAGTGCAGTGGAGGGGTTTGATGTCTTTTAGACACCTGATTCTTCCATAAAGAGTACCTGTCACTGCCTATTGCTGTCACAAGGGATGTGACAGCAATAAAAGTGATCAGATTTTTTTTTTTTTTTTTTAAAAACCTGTGTTAAATTAAAAAAAATAAAAATAAAACAAATAGGAAAAAAAAAATGAAATTCCCCCAACCCCCACCCCGTCGCAGTGAGCTCGCATACGCAAAAAAAAGTATACGGAACAGGGGATGTTTAAATTGCTTGTGACAGCAATAAAAGTGATCAGATTTTTATTTTTTTTTTAAAAAGCTGTGTTAAATTAAAGTTAGAAAAAACGTGTGTCAAAGCTGGCGGGAAAAAGCAGCTGTCAAACGTGCTTTCGGTAGCTTTTTCCATTTGCGTTATAGCACGTTTGGCCACGTTGCTTTTAGCAGCATTTTTTCTGCCTCCATTCAAAATCAATGGTTCCCTATGGGAGCCTATTGATTTTAATGGAAGTCGCACCGCAAGACGGATCAGGATGATCCGACTTGCGGCGCGACTTGCACTGTGAGAATCTTGAGGGGGAACTCCACGCCAAAAATGGGAAAAAAACTGCGTGGGGGTCCCCCCAGGTTCCAAACCAGGCCCTTCAGGTCTGGTATGGAATTTGAGGGTAGCCCCACGCCGGAAAAACGGCGTGGGGTTCCCCCCAAAATCCATACCAGACCCTTATCCGAGCACGCAGCCCAGTAGGGCAGGAAGGGGGAGGGGACGAGCGAGCGGCCCCACCCCCCCTGGACCATACCAGGCCAAATGCCCTCAACATTGGAGGGTGTTGGTGCTTTGGGCCAGGGGGAGCTCTGCACCCCCCACCTCAAAGCACCTTGCCCCCATGTTGATGGTGACAAGGGCCTCATCCCCACAACCCTGGCCGGTGGTTGTGGGGGTCTGCGGGCAGGGGGCTCATCGGAATCTGGAAGCCCCCTTTAACAAGGGAGCCCCCCAGATCCCAGACCCCCTCCCTATGTGAATGGGTATGGGGTACACTGTACCCCTACCAATTCATCCCATAAAAGGCAGTGTATGGAAATAAAGACAGGAGACGTTTTGGAAAGTTTATTAAAAATCTTCATCCGGACTTCTCCGCTCTGGTCTTCTCCCTCTCCGCTCTTCTTGTTTTCTGCTCTTTTGCTGTCCGCTCTTCTGCTGTCCAATCTTCTGCTCTTTTGCCCTCGGCTCTTCTTCTTCCTCCGGTCCTCCTCCGACGCTGTCCCCGGTGATTATGCCGGTCTCCGGTCTCTGCAGCTTGTTATATAGCCATTAGGGGCGTGGCCTCCCGATGACGTCATCTGTGACACGATGGGGCGGGGTCTCCTGATGACATCATCAGGAGGCCACGCCCCTAATGGCTATATAACAAGCTGCAGAGATTTTAACTTGTAAACAAAATGTTCAAAAAATGGGCCCGGTCCTTAAGTGGTTATGGTAAACTCACCCCACATAACAAAGAGAACTATATAGAAATTTTCCTTGTTAGATGTTTAAGGAAATAGGATGTAAAAAGGTAAGCTGTACATTTTAAATATTATTTTAGGTTTTGCTATGCAAATTACTGCATGTAACAAATATAAAGTCAGGGTTATCCCTATTTGGCTTCCTAAGTGGAAATACCCTTTATAGAATATATACATTTCTTTATGATCCCAGCAGCATTATTCTTAGTGATTCTGTGATTCTAATCTACATACGCTTTTGGTATTTCTGCTCAGACTCCAGGCTAAGATGGGAGCCCAGAGCATCTTCTGTAACAGCTGAAGATTATTTAAAAAAAAAAAAAAAAACTAGGGCAACCAGAGACCACAATAGTGAAAACCACATGAAAAGAGGAGAGTTTTTTAAAATATATAATTTCACTTTAATCCAAAACCAAAATCTATCCTAAATTATGGTGTGCCAATGTTCAAATTTAAACTTTGTTTATACAAAGTTACTCTTTGCCGAGTTGAAGTGTATAGCTTGCATCATCCGCTTTGCAAAAGCTTTTATGACCCTATAGGAGGAAGAAACAAATATACCGCTTATATTCCTTCATCAGTTATTTTTTTTATTTTTTTATTTTATTTTGCTGAATAACAAATTAAACCATTACAGTTTGTTGTCTGTTAATTCGCAGCTTTCACTGCACCGAATTAAATACTTTAAAATCAAAGGACTTGCTGTTTTTAACCACTTTACCAACGGAGGATTTTGCTGTCTTACGTCCAGGCCACTTTTTGCGATTCGGCGCTGTGCGACTTTAACAGACAATTGCGTAATCGTGCGACACCGTACCCAAACAAAATTTATGTCCTTTTTTTCCCACAAACAGAGCTTTCTTTTGGTGGTATTTGATCACCTGTGCGATTTTTACTTTTTGCGCTATAAACAAAAAAAGAGCGTAAATTTTGAAAAAATAACAATATTTTTCACATTTTTTTATATGAAATTCCCCCCCAAAAAATGTAAAAATCAAAATTTTTTTAAATTATTGGCCAATTTGTTTTCTGCTACATATGTTTGGTAAAAGAAATCACAATAAGTGTATTTTGATTGGTTTGCGCAAAAGTTATTGCGTTTACTAACAAAGGGAAAGATTTCTGTCATTTTTGGTGTTTTTTTTTAACGAGTAATGGCGGCGATCTGCGATTTTTTTTGCGGGACTACGACATTGCGGCGGACAGATCGGACCCTTGGCTGACATTTTTGACACTTTTGGGGGTACCAGTGACATTACTACAGTAATCAGTGCTATACATATGCACTGTTACTGTAAAAATGGCACTGGCAGGGAAGGGGTTAATTTTATTGGAGAGGGAGGGGTTAATGTATGCCTGGTGCTTACTGACGTGTGTGGGGGGAGGTGACTGAGTGACACAGGGACAGATCGCATGTTCAGCTATGCTGAACCCTGCAATCTGTCACTGTCTGTCACTTAGGAGATCCACGCGCTTTGTTTACACATGTAGGCGGATCTCCACACTAGATCCCCGACGATCGGGGAAGAGCAGCATCAATCGCCGCCGCTCCTCCCCTGGCCCGACTCCCGCTGTGAATGAATACAGTGGGAGCGAGCCTCCGGCGCCGCCCACAAGGGGAGGAGTCCAGCGACGTAGGTCTAACTAACCACTTTGCCGCAGTAGAGCTCGAGTGAGCGGTCGGCAAGTGGTTAATCAATTTTTTTTTATATAAAAAAAAAAAAAATAGTTTTTTACTGTTATAAAGCAGAAATAAAAGAAGCATCAATATTTCTGCAATATCCTGAAAATTGTCTGGCCAATAGTCTGTTATTTTTCAATTCCTGCAGTTTGCAATGCATGACATAAAATACTGTATTTATGAATTCAAAATGTATCTAAACTCACTTTTATTGTAATTTTAAAGGCTAAAAAAACAAAAAAACAAAACAAAATGGAATATATTGCTAGCTCTTAGCTTTTGTAATTGTATTATTTTTATTTTTTATTTTTTTTATTTTCACCCAGTGACCCTGCCTGTAATACACTTTCTGTTCTAGGGTGACAACATTCACTCTGGGCTGAGATTTACTAAAACCGGTGCACTCAGAATCTGGTGCATACTAACCAATCAGCTTCCAGGTTTAATTGTCAAAACGTAACCACTTGACTTCCAGATTTACCCTTCATGACCAGGCCATTTTTTGCGATGTGGCACTGCGTTACTTTAACTGACAATTGCGAGGTCATGCAACCCTGTACCCAAATAAAATCGATGTTATTTTTTCCCCAAAAATAAAGCTATCTTTTGGTGGTATTTGATCACCTGTGCCTTTTTTATTTTTTGCGCTATAAGCAAAAAAGTAAAGACAATTAAAAAAAAAATGTATATATATATACAGTGCCTTGCGAAAGTATTCGGCCCCCTTGAACTTTGCGACTTTTTGCCACATTTCAGGCTTCAAACATAAAGATATAAAACTGTAATTTTTTTGTGAAGAATCAACAACAAGTGGGACACAATCATGAAGTGGAACGAAATTTATTGGATATTTCAAACTTTTTTAACAAATAAAAAACTGAAAAATTGGGCGTGCAAAATTATTCAGCCCCCTTAAGTTAATACTTTGTAGCGCCACCTTTTGCTGCGATTACAGCTGTAAGTCGCTTGGGGTATGTCTCTATCAGTTTTGCACATTGAGAGACTGAAATTTTTGCCCATTCCTCCTTGCAAAACAGCTCGAGCTCAGTGAGGTTGGATGGAGAGCGTTTGTGAACAGCAGTTTTCAGTTCTTTCCACAGATTCTCGATTGGATTCAGGTCTGGACTTTGACTTGGCCATTCTAACACCTGGATATGTTTATTTGTGAACTATTCCATTGTAGATTTTGCTTTATGTTTTGGATCATTGGCTTGTTGGAAGACAAATCTCCGTCCCAGTCTCAGGTCTTTTGCAGACTCCATCAGGTTTTCTTCCAGAATGGTCCTGTATTTGGCTCCATCCATCTTCCCATCAATTTTAACCATCTTCCCTGTCCCTGCTGAAGAAAAGCAGGCCCAAACCATGATGCTGCCACCACCATGTTTGACAGTGGGGATGGTGTGTTCAGGGTGATGAGCTGTGTTGCTTTTACGCCAAACATAACGTTTTGCATTGTTGCCAAAAAGTTTGATTTTGGTTTCATCTGACCAGAGCACCTTCTTCCACATGTTTGGTGTCTCCCAGGTGGCTTGTGGCAAACTTTAAACAACACTTTTTATGGATATCTTTAAGAAATGGCTTTCTTCTTGCCACTCTTCCATAAAGGGCAGATTTGTGCAGTATACGACTGATTGTTATCCTATGGACAGAGTCTCCCACCTCAGCTGTAGATCTCTGCAGTTCATCCAGAGTGATCATGGGCCTCTTGGCTGCATCTCTGATCAGTCTTCTCCTTGTATGAGCTGAAAGTTTAGAGGGACGGCCAGGTCTTCGTAGATTTGCAGTGGTCTGATACTCCTTCCATTTCAATATTATCGCTTGCACAGAGCTCCTTGGGATGTTTAAAGCTTGGGAAATCTTTTTGTATCCAAATCCGGCTTTAAACTTCTCCACAACAGTATCTCGGACCTGCCTGGTGTGTTCCTTGTTCTTCATGATGCTCTCTGCGCTTTAAACGGACCTCTGAGACTATCACAGTGCAGGTACATTTATACGGAGACTTGATTACATACAGGTGGATTCTATTTATCATCATTAGTAATTTAGGTCAACATTGGATCATTCAGAGATCCTCACTGAACTTCTGGAGAGAGTTTGCTGCACTGAAAGTAAAGGGGCTGAATAATTTTGCACGCCCAATTTTTCAGTTTTTTATTTGTTAACAAAGTTTGAAATACCCAATAAATTTCGTTCCACTTCATGATTGTGTCCCACTTGTTGTTGATTCTTCACAAAAAATTACAGTTTTATATCTTTACGTTTGAAGCCTGAAATGTGGCAAAAGGTCGCAAAGTTCAAGGGGGCCGAATACTTTTGCAAGGCACTGTATGCATTAGGGGGGGGGGGGAACCATTTCTGCTGTGATTATACTTGATGCCTGCAAGCTCCTGCCAGTCATCGGGCAGAGTCTCAAATTGGAGCTCTGTACACAAGGCAGAGTTCTGAAAGGGGGGAAGGGATGGATTTTGGGTTCCTGCAAAGGAAATCCATCTCTTCCCTTAGTAAAAGTACCTTCCACAGTACACATAAACACTGGCTAGGCACACAGTTAACCCTCTGATCACTCCTGATGTTAACCCGTACCCAGCCAGTGTCATTAGCACAGTTACAGTGCATATTTTTAGGACTGAGCACTGCAGCTCAGTTTCAGGGTCTTTGCAATCTTCTTATAGCCTAGGCCATCTTTAAGTAGAGCAACAATTCTTTTTATCAGTTCCTCAGAGAGTTATTTGCCATGAGGTGCCATGTTGAACTTCCAGTGATCAGTATGAGAGAGTGAGAGCGATAACACTAAATTGAACACACCCGCTCCCCATTCAAACCTGAGACCCTGTAACACTAACGAGTCACATGACACGGGGTGGGGGAAAATGGCTAATTAGGCCCAATTTGTACATTTTCTCTTAGGGGTGTACTCACTTTTGTTGCCAACGGTTTAGACATTAATGGCTGTGTGTTGAGTTATTTTGAGGGGACAGCAAATTTACACTGTTATACAAGCTGTACACTCACTACTTTACATTGTAGCAAAGTGTCATTTCTTCAGTGTTGTCACATGAAAAGATAGAATAAAATATTTACAAAAATGTGAGGGGTGTACTTACTTTTGTTAGATACTGTAAAAAGTATAATCCAGAAATAAGGTCCAAAGAAAAAAGTCCATAAAATGGTGATCCAGAGTGCTAAAAAAAACTCTTTTAGTCGTTCAGTGAGATAACAGAAGACGTCTATGATGACGAAACGTATGTCAGGCAAGGCAAAGGAAATAGCGGTGATGTCAACACGCCCATGGACGGATTGTGTCTTTTCCAATGCTTGTTTTATCTTTATTGGTGTAAGTAGATTTTAAATAAACCTCTTATTGATTTTACTGGACGTTGCGCAATGAGCTTTCTTTTCTCGTTGTTATATTGATCTGGTCTGATGCTGCTGAGGATAAGTCTTTGCGGTGCTTCCCAATATTGACATCGTAAGGGTGGCTGGATAACGGAGAGGTAGCCCACACTTGGTGCCGGTTCACAATAGTGTGATGCCAGACATTGCATGTGATTCGCCCGTATTGCTGTGCAAATCACATGCGATGTCTGTGCGATGCGATTTCAGCCATACAGATTGTATGGGTGTATTTGCTTTGCATTGGAACCAAACTCGTGCAGGATGCTTTTTTTGATCTGCACCAGAATCGGATAGCACGGGTGTTCCTTGGGCAACTAAAATGTCCATTTTCAAAAAAACAATACAATAAACGTAGGCTTTAAAGCGGATCTCCCTTACCCTTGGCCTTGAAATCTTTAACCACTTAAGCCCCGGAGGATTTGGCTGCTCAAAGACCAGGCCCTATTTTGCCATTCGGCACTGCGTGAATTTAACGGACAATTCTGCGGTCGTGCGCCGCTGTACCCAAATTAAATTGACGCCCTTTTTTTTCCCACAAACAGAGCTTTCTTTTGGTGGTATTTGATCACCTGTGCGATTTTTATTTTTTGGGCTATGAACAATTGAACGTCAATTTTGAAAAAGTAACAATATTTTTCAAATTTTTTTATATGAAATTCTCAACAAAAAAAAAGTAAAAATCAAACTTTTTTAACATTTTAGGCCAATTTGTTTTCTGCTACATATTTTTGGTAAAAAAAATCGCAATAAGCGTATTTTGATTGGTTTGCGCAAAAGTTATTGCGTTTACTAACTACGGGAAAGATTTTTGTCATTTTTATTGGTTTTTTTTTAACGAGTAATGGCGGCGATCTGCGATTTTTTTTGCGGGACTGCGACAATGCGGCGGACAGATTGGACCCTTGACTGACATTTTTGACACTTTTGGGGGTACCAGTGACATTACTATACATATGCACTGTTACTGTAAAAATGACACTGGCAGGGAAGGGGTTAACTTTATTGGTGATCAAGGGGTTAAGTGTGTCCCTAGGGGCGTGATTCTAACTGTTAGGGGGCGTGGCTAGTGAAGTAATCACAGAGACATACAATCCTATATAGCAGGATCCGTACAGTCTCTGCAGTTACACCAGGGAGAATGACAGACGGCTGTGTTTACATCAGCCGCCTGTCTTTCTCCCTCTCCTGAGGGAGATTGCGAGTGGCCGGCAGACATCAGAGCCACCGGTCACTCGCGCAGGCTAGGCAGGGAACGAGCGGGGGCGGGAGTGCGCCGGCGGCGGCGCGTGCTCACCCCCTACAGGCTCTCGGGCGAGCGACGTACCCATACGTCACTTTGCCTGTCCGGGGCTGACTGACGCAGTATATAGTCGTGCGGCGGTCGGCAAGTGTTTAAAGGGTAACTCCACTTTTGTGGGGAAAAAAATAGCAAATAAAGAGAAAACAATATAGCGTAAATAATTGCGACACAAATCATATTGTAATTGAATGTTATTAAAAATGAAATAAAATTACGGCACTGCGTTATTTTTTAATGACAATTGCGCGGTCATGCAACTTTAAAATTCAAAGGGTAATTCCATTTTCGTGGGGGAAAAATCAGTAAATAAAGAAAAAACAATATAACGTATACAATTGTGACACAAATCATATTGTAATTGAATGTTATTAAAAATGACCTTTCCTTTTCAATCTGCAGCTGTTGTAATTTTCTGAAAATGCAATACAATATGGCCGCCTGGAGCTGTTCTGTACACAGAATGTATACTGACCACACCCCCAGAAACATCATTTCCTGCTTGTGTGATTGGCTCACCAGTTTTCCCAGAAGTCTGCACTAAGATACAAGTCAGATTTCTGGCATTCCCCTGCAACAAAAATGTTATTTTTGGTGAGATCCTCCCAATAGGAACACGTCTAAATGGATGCAGGCCCAGCAGATTTCATCATTAGTGCCCTGCAGCTGTCACAGCTGATAGATAATTATGAAACCACTCCCGTTAGACCCACTCAGCACAGAGGAACAAACAATGATTTCTTCAGAATAATAAAAGGTAGAAATTTGCAACAAAGTTTGTTATAATCCCTGCAATGTACAGAGATCACCCAGAGGGGAATGTTTTTTTTTCTCAACAAAAGCGGAGTTACGCTTTAAGACCAACCGGAATTGAATAGGGTGGCCTATAGAAAGGGTTGGCTTTAGAAAATCATTATGTATTTTGTGAAATGGGAATTTGTTGTTTCTTTCCATTTCCAGTCCCCACAAAGATCCTGCGAGGGGTCCTCTCAATGTAAGAGTGGAACAATGTTTAGGGTAAGATTACTCCGTCCTGATTGAGTGTTTGAAATGCGGCACTCCTGTTCAGCATCATTCTTTATTTAGATAATCTACACATGTTTGCAAAACATACTCAGTTTTGTTTGTTGCAGTAATTAACGGCATACAACAGCATGTGCCTCAATTTCCTGCGCTCATGTTGCAATAAATAAAATGATTTCTCAAAAGTGCAAAGAGAGGAACTGGGAACAGTGAGGGCAAAAAGATGGAATGTTAAAATGTATGTGTGTGTGTTTATATATATATATATATACTGTACCTACACACTATATACATTTCTATAGTTCCTCTATGCAAGTCCCTTAGCATACATTATAAATATATGCATATATATATACACAGTATCTCTCAAAAGTAAGTACACCCTCACATATTTGTAAATATTTTATTCTATCTTTTCATGTGACAACACTGAAGAAATGACACTTTGCTACAATGTAAAGTAGTGAGTGTACAGCTTGTATAACAGTGTAAATTTCCTCTCCCCTCAAAATAACTCAACACACAGCCATTAATGTCTAAACCGCTGGCAACAAAAAATAGTACACCCCTAAGTGAAAATGTCCAAATTGGGCCCAAAGTGACAATATTTTGTGTGGCCACCATTATTTTCCAGCACTGCCTTAACCTCCTTAGCGGTAATCCCGAGCGTGACTCGGGGTGGAGTTTTCATTGCAGGAGCGGTAACCCCCGAGTCACGCTCGGGGTGGATTGCAGAGAGCGCAGCGGTGTTCTCTTACCTTATCCTGGCGATCCAGCGATGATCTCCCATTGCTGAGATCGCCAGCCGAGAGTCCCGCCGCTCCTCCGTCCCTCCGTCGGTTTGATCACTTCCTAGTTCCGTTCCCTGCAGCAGCAATGCTGCATGGGAGCGGAACTAGGGAGGGAAATTCAAAAAAAAAAAAAAACGTTGCACAAAACACAAAACACATTTTATATTATATATATATATATATATATATATATATATATATATATATATATATATATATGCATATATATATATATATATATGCATATATACATATATATATATATATGCATATATATATATATATGCATATATACATATATATATATATATATATATATATACATATATATATATATGCATATATATATGCATATATATATATACATATATATATATATATATATATGCATATATATATATATATATATATATATATATATATATATATGTGTGTATATATATATATATATATATATATATATGTATATACCGGTATATATATATATATGTGTGTGTATATATATATATATATATATATATATATATACACACACACACATATATCTATATATAATATATAATGCATGAATTATAATCTAATCCATAATATAATTTTATTATATATATTATATATTATATAATAAAATTATATTACTGATTAGATTATAATTCATGCGTTTGTGTTTAAAATTTATCACATCTGGAATGTCTACTAGACTCTTGTTTTGGTCAGGTTTAAGTCAGTAATTACTAAGAATTGTAGGCCTATAATACATAACGCCAAATTTCCATGAAAACAATTGTACCGCTTTTGGTATGTAATTCCGGACATAATCATACCGCCAGGGAGGTTAAAGCGCTTGTATACTCAAAAAAAAAAAAAAAAACCCTGCATCGCATACTAGCTCATTATGAAATACTTACCTTAAAACGAAGCCCCGACATGGACCCACGGAGCGGGGGGAGCGGATATGATCCCTCGGTGTCTCTTCCGGGTTCGGCGGCTCCGTCGCTGTGAGTGGCTGGAGCCGCGATGACGTCACTCCCGCGCATGTACATGGGGGATTAACATTCCGGCAACTTCCCGGCAAGGAACTCTGAAAGTCTGCCGGACCTTCAGAGCGCATGCACCGCTAGCGTCAGTGGCTGCATGCAGTGCAAATATCTCCTAAACCGTGCAGGTTTAGGAGATATTAATTGTACCTACAGGTAAGCTTTATTATAAGCTTACCTGTAGGTAAAAGTCACAAAAATCGGTATACTACCACTTTAACCCTCTTGGGCATGGAGATCACCAGAGCTTCACAGGTTGCCACTGGAGTCCTCTTCTACTCCTCCATGATGACATCACAGAGCTGGTGGATGTTAGAGACCTTGCGCTCCTCCACCTTCTGTTTTAGGATGTCCCACAGAAGCTCAATAGGGTTTAGGTCTGGAGACATGCTTGGCAACTCCATCACCTTTACCCTCAGCTTCTTTAGCAAGGCAGTGGTCATCTTGGAGGTGTTTGGGGTCGTTATGTTGGAATACTGACCTGTGGCCCAGTCTCTGAAGGGAGGGGATCATGCTCTGCTTCAGTATGTCACAGTACATGTTGGCATTCATGGTTCCCTCAATGAACTGTAGCTCCCCAGTCCCGGCAGTACTCATGCAGCCCCAGACCATGACACTCCCACCACTATGCTTGACTGTAGGAAGACACACTTGTCTTTGTACTCCTCACCTGGTTGCCCCCACACACGCTTGACACCATCTGAACCAAATAAGTTTATCTTGGTCTCATCAGACCACAGGAGATGGTTCCAGTAATCCATGTCCTTAGTCTGCTTGTCTTCAGCAAACTGTTTGTGGGCTTTCTTGTGCATCATCTTTAGAAGAGGCTTCTTTCTGGGATGACAGCCATGCAGACCAATTTGATGCAGTGTGCGGCGTATGGTCTGAGCACTGACAGGCTGACCCCCCACCCCTTCAACCTCTGCAGCAATGCTGGCAGCACTCATACATCTATTTCCCAAAGACAACCTCTGGATATGACGCTGAGCACGTGCACTCAACTTCTTTGGTCGACCATGGCGAGGCCTGTTCTGAGTGGAACCTGTCCTGGTAAACCGCTGTATGGTCTTGGCCACTGTGCTGCAGCTCAGTTTCAGGATCTTGGCAATCTTCTTGTAGCCTAGGCCATCTTTATGTAGAGCAACAATTTTTTTTTTCAGATCCTCAGAGAGTTCTTTGCCATGAGGAGCCATGTTGAACTTCCAGTGACCAGTATGGGAGAGTGAGAGCGATAACACCAAATTTACCAATCTGCTCCCCATTCACACCTGAGACCTTGTAACGCTAACGAGTCACATGACACCGGGGAGGGAAAATGGGCCCAATTTGGACATTGTCACTTAGGGGTGTACTCACTTTTGTTGCCAGCAGTTTAGACATTAATGGCTGTGTGTTGAGTTATTTTGAGGGGACAGTAAATTTACACTGTTATACAAGCTGTACACTCACTACTTTACATTGTAGCAAAGTGTCATTTCTTCAGTGTTGTCACATGAAAAGATAAAATATTTACATCATTCTTTTTAACGAGTGTTAGCGGAGATATGGACAGCACCAGGAGTGATAAGGGAGAGATATTGGCTGGAGAGAGTATAATAATCTGCCAAACAGGAAGTGCAAAGGCATGGCGACAATAGAAAGTTCATGGGAGGAGCAAAAAGTTCAAGGTTAAAGAGAAACAAGGCACAAAGCAGGATTGTCCAATGGATCAGAGAGGGTGCTGTCCAGCATCACAGGTGGCTAAGAAAGAAGAGACATCACCAGACACAACAGAGGTCGCAGGTTCAGACCTGGGTCCTGACATATAGAGTGACAACGCTCAGTCCCGATCTGACAGTTGTGGTTCTGTGTTGTCACCCTTCACGTGAGTTTTCAGTGGAGACTACAAGTCAATATACATTAGACGGCACAGTCTACTGTTGTCATCATCAGAACACCCAAAATGGGAAGTACCATGCAGCCATTGCTGGAGTGAATGCAGACAAGAAGTGGTTACAAAGAGGGTGCAACAAAAGATGGAAAAAAGGTGATAACAGTTTTTAAATAAACAATATGGGAAATGTTTATAATACCGTGCTTTGAGAAACCACACCGATCAGCCATAGGCTTGTGGCCAGATGAACCAGTTAACATGGATTATCTGGTTACAATGGCATCTAAATGTGGGTGAGATATATTAGGCAGCAAGTGAACATGTTGTCCTTGAAGCTGATGTGTTGAAAGCAGAAAAAATGGCCAACGCAGTTTGTTGTGTATGGGGCTGCGTAGCCGCAGACCAGTCAGGGTGTCCACAGCCAAAAGCACCTACAATGGGCAGCAGTGACAGCAGCCACTTGGGACATTGATTCAGGATATCGCACTGGGTTAGCACTGATTTATATCTTGTATATTGTTGTCTATGGGAATGTTTGACCATTCTTCCAACAGCGCATTTGTGAGGTCAGGCACTGATGTTGGAAGAGAAGGCCTGGCTCGCAGTCTCCACTCTAATTTATCCCAAAGGTGTTCTATCCGGTTGAGGTCAGGACTCTGTGCAGGCCATTCAAGTTCCTCCACCCCAAACTCTCTCATCCATGCCTTTATGGACCTTGCTTTGTGCACTGGTCCATATCATTTGGTGGAGGGGGGATTATGGTGTTGGGTTTGGCCCCTTAGTTCCAGTAAAAGGGAACCCTTAAGGCGTCAGCATACCAAGACATTTTGGACAATTTCATGCTCCCAACTTTGTGGGAGGAGTTTGGGGATGGCCCCTTCCGGTTCCAACATGACTTCACACCAGTGCACAAAGCAAGGTCCATAAAGACATGGATGAGCGAGTTTGGGGTGGAGGAACTTGACAGTCCTGACCTCAACCCGATAGAAGACCTTTAAGACTGGGATGCCATTAAAGTTTATGTGCGTGTAAAGGCAGGTGTCCCAATACTTTTGGCAATATAGTATATGTGTTTTACTGCATGTTATGTCACTTATATGAAAAGATAAAAGAATAATGTGTTTGGAAAATATGAAAAAACCTAAACTGAGGAAATAAGAGGAATCTGTGAAAAAAAAAAAAAAACACTCTACTTATGCCTCGTACACACGCAACGATTATCGGCCGGCCGATCGGCCGTCTTTTGTCCAGTGTTGTTGTGTTGGTTGAAGTGTGCTCTAGACTGCACACGAATTTTCTCGGCCAACAAAAATCTACTTCAGAAGTGATGTCATGTGATGGTTTACTTTCCGTGTGTTTTTTCTTCTCTGAGCATACCCAGTCTTGCTCATCAGATTTTTGTCTGCCGAAATCTGTACTGACTGATGGAAAATTGGCCGTTGTGGTGACAGCCAACAAAAATTTTATAGCCTGCACACCAGATTTTGTTCGGCCGAAAAGTCGGAGTCGGTTGTCGAAAGCATCGTACTAACAAGCCGAAAATCGGCAGATCGGACGTTGGCCGAAAATTCACGGCCAACTATCGACGCGTGTGTACGAGGCATTAGGCTCGAATCTTGGGCTGTTCAGCAGGAACTGGTCGAGATTCGAACTGTTATTGGGCAGGCTGAATGTACCAAGTTGATTGATTGATCAACTTGGGTACAACCAGCCTGCCATTTTCTCATGTGATTAAACAATTAGATTTTTATATATTTTTTTGGGAATGTTATATAGCAGAATGTGAAAAATTATTATTTTTTTTTCTGAATTGTCGCTATTTTATGTTTATAGCACAAAAAATAAAAATCACAGATGTGATCAAATACCACTAAAAAAAGTCTCTATTTGTGGGAAAAAAAGGACATCAATTTTATTTTGGTACACGACCGCCCAATTTTCCATTAAAGTAACACAGTGCTGAATCGCAAAAAATTGCCTGGTCACTAAGGGGGAAAATCCTTCCGGTCCAGAACTGATTAACCACTTTATCACCGGAGGATTTTGCTGTCTTACGTCCAGGCCACTTTTTGAGATTCGGCACTGTGCAAATTTAACTGACAATTGCGTGGTCGTGCGACGCCGTACCCAAACAAAATTTACGTCCTTTTTTTCCCACAAACAGAGCTTTCTTTTGGTGCTATTTGATCACCTGTGCGATTTTTACTTTTTGCGCTATAAACAAAAAAAGAGCGACAATTCTGAAAAAATAACAATATTTTTCAAATTTTTTTATCTGAAATTCCCCCCAAAAAAATGTAAAAATCAAAATTTTTTAACATTTTAGGCCAATTTGTTTTCTGCTACATATGTTTGGTAAAAAAAATCGCAATAAGCTTATTTTAATTGGTTTGCGCAAAAGTTATTGCGTTTACTAACTAAGGGAAAGATTTTTGTCATTTTTATCGTTTTTTTTTTTAAACGAGTAATGGCTGCGATCTGCGATTTTTTTTGCGGGACTGCGACATTGCGACGGACAGATCGGACCCCTAACTGCCATTTTTGACACTTTTGGGGGTACCAGTGACATTACTACAGTAATCAGTGCTAGAAATATGCACTGTTACTGTCAAAATGACACTGGCAGGGAAGGGGTTAAATTTATTGGTGATGCAGGGGTTAAGTGTGTCCCTAGGGGCGTGCTTCTAACTGTAAAGGGGTGTGGCTAGTGATGTAACCACAGAGACATACGATCCTACATAGCAGGATCGTATGATCTCTGCAGTTAGATCAGGGAGAATGACAGGCGGCTTTGTTTACATCAGCCGCCTGCCTTTCTCCCTTTCCAGCGGGAGATCGCGAGTGACCGGCGGACATCGGAGCCGCCGGTCACACGCGCGGACATGTTAGGGAACGAGCGAGGGCGGGAGTGCGCCTCCGGCGGCACGCGCTCGCCCCCTAGAGGCTCTCAGGCGAGCGACGTAGTCCTACGCCACTTTGCCTGTACGGGGCTGACAGCCGCAGTAAATAGTCGTGCGGCGGTCGGCAAGCGGTTAAGGAGGCAAATCCTTCCGGTCCAGAACTGGTTAAAGTTGATGTGCGTGTAAAGGCAGGCGTCCCAATACTTTTGGTAATATAGTGCGTCTGTGGGAGTGGATAAAGTTTTCCTATAAAAAAATATTTTGCTAAGTGCATAAAACCATTGAGTCATTTTTGCAACTAAATTGTGTTTTTTTTTTTGTTTTTTTCCCAGATTCCTCTTATTTCCTCCATTTGGGTTTTTTTTTTTATATATTTTCCAAACAGAATATTCTTTAATCTTTTCATATAAGTGACATAAGATGCAGTAACACACATGAGTGTATTTGTATGGCGGGGAAACACAAATAGGCTCTGAATGTTGTAAATGAGGTTGGATGAACGTTACCAAACATTCTCCAAAGCGTTTGTAGGTCGGCGCGCGGAATGACGGTAAACATGCACTTCTATATGTTTGTATAACCCGTAATTACCTGCGTGGGGTCAGCATGACGCCACTCCATGTTTTGCAATCAGTAAAGGTAGAACGTTCACAGCTCTGGATGCAAACAAAAAAAAAAGGAAAGAAAAAGATTTTGAGCGGTTGTGTTTTCCCCGATGTAATAAGAATAATATTCTGATGTAAAATTGTGATGGGGAAAGTTAATAATAGCTGACAAAGGAATCCCAGCGCTCCCGAGCAGATAATGGAAGAATGTTACACAAATGACATAATTAGAGAAAGCGCAGATATTACTTTGTTATCTTTTATTCCAGAAATTCATCGGCGTTCCCTTCATTTATTCAGAAGATTCCATCACTGACAATTTTGGGTATAATTTGTGTGCGGAAATAATGAATATGTTCTTTATTGGTATGCGTTGTGTAATGCTGGGGTCTCCAAACCTTCTAAACAAAGGGCCATTTTATTGTCCCCCAGACTTTAGGGGGCCGGACTGTGGCCAGAGAAAGTGGAAAATGCCTCAGGCTTGTTGGTCAGTGGGAGAACAAAAAACAATTACATATGACCTGTGGTCAACAGGAGGAGGAATTGTGCCCCATCATTGGTGTCAGTGGGAGGAATAGTGCCCCATCATTGGTGTCAGTGGAAGGAATAGTGCCCCATCATTGGTATCAGTGGGAGGAATAGTGCCCCATCATTGGTGTCAGTGGGAGGAATAGTGCCCCATCATTGGTGTCAGTGGAAGGAATAGTGCCCCATCATTGGTATCAGTGGGAGGAATAGTGCCCCATCATTGGTGTCAGTGGGGGGAATAGTGCCCCATCATTGGTGTCAGTGGGAGGAATAGTGCCCCATCATTGGTGTCAGTGCGGAATAGTGCCCCATCATTGGTGTCAGTGGGAGGAATAGTGCCCCATCATTGGTGTCAGTGGGGGGCATAGTGCCCCATCATTGGTGTCAGTGGGAGGAATAGTGCCCCATCATTGGTATCAGTGGGAGGAATAGTGCCCCATCATTGGTATCAGTGGGAGGAATAGTGCCCCATCATTGGTATCAGTGGGAGGAATAGTGCCCCATCATTGGTATCAGTGGGAGGAATAGTGTCCCATCATTGGTGTCAGTGGGAGGAATAGTGTCCCATCATTGCTGTCAGTGGGAGGAGTCGTTTCCCATCATTCAGCTTCGGGTGTGGCTGCTGGAAGGTTCTCTGGCTGTGTGTCTGTTGCTGCTGCAGGTGATCTGTGTAAGAGGGTGTGAGGTGAAATCCCTCCCAGCTCTCCTGGCCCCCTTCTGGGGAAGCCATGGAGGCCAGCAGGGCCTCTCCTGCTGGAGGCTCTCAGACATCCCCTGGGCGGATGGATGGCACCCCTGCTCCTGTGCAGCCAGTGGTTGGTGATCTCTCTGCACCTGGTGAGGATGAAGATGCTGGATCCATTCGGGAGCGAGTGGTGGCCGGGATCAAAGTCCTCAATAAGGAGAGAGACAAGCTCTACAAGCTTAGAGCGGATTTAAAGCGCCTGAGAAAGCAGCGTGAAGGCTTGTTCAGCAAGAACCGTGGATCAATGGATTCAGAGGTCCAATTAGCGAAAGTCCGTGTGGATCATCAAGAAACTATCGTGGCCATGATGGAAGGCAGGGATGGTCCCTTCAGGGAGAAGTTTTGCAATGAACGGAGGTTTGCAAAGATGGAGGTGGAGGAGGAGACCCCCGGTTCTGACCCCCTTCCCCCTCAAGGTGAGGTAAGCAGCCCATTGCCATCTCAGGGCTCAGGAGGCATGTTGAAAGTTATACAGGTAATGGAGTCTCCAATGCAGGAAGATCAGCTGGTGTTTGGTGATGTGGAGGACTTACCTGAGAGTGTGCCTGATAAAGTAAAGTATATAAAGCCCCAGCTTACAGATAAAACAGTTTTTGTGCCTTTTAGCACCTTGCCTAATGATGGGTTTCCTAATGACACTCCGGGTGATTCCCCTATGCTCAGCAATGTTGTGCCTGCTGCTGATGTCTCTAAACAGGAAAAGTTGTGTTTAAAAAATGACATTTCTGCTGAAGAACCACAAAACCCAGAAGAGCCGATTAACCCCCCTTCTGCTGAGCTTAAAACTATTTCAGTCACTGTTGAACAGGACTCTACAGCGCAGCAGCAGGAAACATCTGGTACTGCATCAGAAACAGTTATCCCTAATAACATTGCAGGCATGGTGGATCCCACCATTATATGTGGAACTGATAATGCTGCTTGTTTAGGCCAAGCTGGTAAAAATAATAATAGTAGTGTACCTGATAATGTGACATCAGTGTGGGGTCTTGGCCCTAATAAGCCTACATTTGCACAGGTGGTAAGCTGTGCTCCTGGCAATATCACCAAGCCAGGGTTACAATCAAGGAGGAGCTCTGCTTCTAATCAGGGTTTTCCCTCGCGGGCTGCCACTATGAGCACCATTGGATCTGGTATTGGATCTATGGCTTCTGCTGGGGGTCCAAGGCGGAACGTAGTCCTCCTTAAATGGGAAGGTGGTGCAGTCCCTCTAGCAAGGCGTATGGTGGTGGACCTGATCTTAGATATGGGTTTTGGGGCTAATGACCTATATGCCCTGATACATGTGGCTGGAAGCCGGGAATACACAGTTAGTTTCACCAGACCAGAGGGTCTTGACTTGTTCTGGGAACGATATATGGCTCGGTGCAGGTCAAGACCCGAATGGGAAGGTCTGGTGCCAGTGGCAGTTTCCCAAAGGTCAACAGTGAAGAAAATTACTATTGTCCTTACAAATGAGAGTGTTCCTGCTCGGGACTTAGAGGTCTGGTTGAGAAATTATGGGGATGTTTTGACCAGGCCGGATAAAATTCATGATGAGCGTGGCATCTGGACCGGGGGTTGGTCGGTAACGGTCAGGTTGGCTAGGGATGGGAATGTTGTCCGTCACCTGCCCTCCTCTGCCTTTATAGGGAGGGATAGGATGACCATTTTTTATCCCGGTCAGCCAAAACTGTGTCACCGCTGTGGAGAAAAGGGGCATTTTAGCTCCTCTTGTTCAGCTCTGATCTGTTCAGTGTGTCGGGGGCAGGGTCATGTGGCCAGGGACTGCACCCAGGCGATAAGGTGCAACCTGTGCCTGCGCCTTGGCCACCCCTACAGCCGATGTCCTGAAGCCTGGCATAATATGGATAGAGAGGTGATAGATGATCTGTTAAGGCTGGACAGGATGGAGGATGAGGCCCCTGTTGTACCACCCTCCTCTGCGGTGACTGACCCCCCTGGTCTTGTGCAGGATCCCTCCCTAGTCCCTGTGCCCACCCCTCCTGTATCTGTAAGTTTTCCTTCTGTGTCTGTCCCTGTGTCCCCCCAGCCTACTGTACCGGCTCCTCTTGTGTCAGAATCTGCCAAGTCTGTGCCCCCTGAGTCAGTTATTCCCGATCAGTCTTCCCTTCCTAAGTGTGACCTTAAAGAAGCCCCCCACCCACCAGGAGTGGTAGAGGGTACCAAAAAGGGTGTTGCTGCGGCTTCCTCTGTAAAGAAGTCTTCTGTGAAGACTTCAAAGAAGAAGAAGAAAACAAGAGATGAAAGCATCTCTGAATCTGACCTTCAGTACCTGGAGGAGAGAAGGAAGGTTGTGAGGCGGAAGAGACAGACGGTGAGGACGGAACAGGGACAGGATGCCTCAGTGACTGTCTCCAACCGTTCTAGGGCTTCTGCTTGGGATATCTCCTCATCTGGGGATTCTTCTGAGCAGAATTCAGAAATTGAAATGGAGTTGGAGGAGGCTTCAAGAAAGAGAGAGGCTTCTGGTGATGAGCAGCAGAGGGGAGCTAAGAAGCAATCCACCCAATAACCCAAATGGCGGTTCCCCCTCCGTTAAAAGTGGTGACAATAAATGTCGCCAGCATTAAGTCGGTAAGAGCTCGTTCTATGGCCTTATTTTTGTTCAGCCAATTAGATGCTGAAATTTTATTTTTGCAGGAGACTAGGCTCACCTCCTTGGCAGATATTCATATGGCCAAGAGAGAGTGGAGGTATGGTCCATCTTACTGGTCTCTTGCGGCCGAGCCTTACGGCGGGGTGGCGGTGTTGTTTAAAACCGGCATGGTAACTGTCCGGCGGGTTATTGAGGTGGAGATTGGGAGATGTATGGTCTTAGACGTTCTTGTGGGAGGGCAGGACCTGCGCCTAATTAATATCTATGGGCCGCACACAAAGTGGGACAGGAAATGCCTTTTTACAAGGATCAAGCCATTTCTTTTTACATCCCGGCAAGTGGTTTTTGGAGGTGACTTTAATACTGTGACTAGGCCCAAGGACAGGAAGGACTTCAATGACCGGCTGGGATATGATAGCGTTTTTTTAAATAGTATGGTTAGGGATGCTGGTCTTGTGGATGTGCACATTAAGCACCTCCCGGATGACACAGGGTTCACCTTTCATCGAGGTAATAGTCAGAGTAGGATAGATAGGTTTTTTTTGAAGGAGGCCTCTGCTTTCTCACCCCCAGTGGTGCAGGCGGTGGAGTTCTCTGATCACTGTATGCTATCTGTGGTCTTGAATGCTTCAGATTTCCCTCAGAGGGGCAAAGGCATCTGGAGATTAAATTCGACTCTCCTTGAGGAAGAACATGTTAGACAATCCTTTGAGGAATTCTTTCAGGCACAGGTGACCATCCTGGACTTTTGTAGCAGCAAGGCTGAGTGGTGGGAGCTGACCAAAAAGAGGATTGCTGGATTCTTCAGGGGCCTAGCCAATAAAAAACAGTTTAATAGATACATGACCTACCAACGTTTGCGGAGGAAGCTGGATATTCTTGTCTCGAGAGGAGGAGATCCTGGGGCAATCTCTGAAGTGAAAATCCTCCTCAGGAAGTGTCAATATGACCGGCATACCTCTTTGGTTCTGGAGCGGGACTATGGGAAATACCACTCGCCTGACCCTTACCAGAACTGCAAACAGGGTGTAGCTGTTAAGATGGTCGTTGGCCTTAAGGATAGTACAGGTTCCTTGACAAAGTCCAGGTCAGGGATCCTGGAGGTCGTGAGGTCTTTTTATGCTGAACTTCTTGGGAGGAAGGAGCTTGACCGAGACAAGATGGAAAGCTTTTTGGACTCTATTCCAGGTCTAAATGGTGGAGATGTCCCTTTGATGAATTTGACAGAAGAGATCACAGTTGAAGAGGTGACGAGGGCAATTGAACAGCTTGCCATCAAGAAGTCACCTGGACCGGATGGTCTGACGGCTGAGTTTTACAAAGCCTTTAAGTCTATTCTGGCCCCACATTTGGTAGAGATTTTTAACAGTTGTCTTGCTGAGGGGGTGCTTCCCCCTTCCATGAGACACTCAGCTGTGATTCTTCTTTCAAAAGGTAAAGATCCTTCGATGATTGAGAATTGGCGCCCCATCAGCCTTCTCAATGTCGATAGAAAGGTGCTGGCGAAGATACTTTTCTGGCGCCTATCGGCAGTAGCAGAGTCTTTGCTTTCTCGCCATCAGCACTGTTCGATCCAGGGTAGGAGCACCTTCACAGCGGTTTTAGCTGTCCGGGAGGCCTTGGAGCAGTGCAGGGCTGCAGGCTGGGGAAAGTATCTACTGGCATTGGATCAGGCAAAGGCTTTCGATCGTGTCAACCATGAGTACCTGTGGTTGCTCTTTAGTAAGTACGGTCTGCCGGGTGGTTTTGTCGATTGGTTAAAAGTTTTGTATAAGGGGGCAGAAAGCTTCCCTCTTGTTAATGGTTGGGTTGGACAGTCCTTTGAGGTTGGTTCTGGGGTGCGCCAGGGTTGTCCGCTGAGTCCCCTGCTCTATGTGTTTGCAATCGACCCCTTCATCAGGAGGCTAGAGAGCAGCATGTTGTGTGGGGTACCAGTGGGAATCCCGGGTGAGCCGCCTTTGAGGGTTGTTGCCTATGCGGATGATGTGTCAGTGATTGTCACTGGGACAGATGAAGCGGAGGAGGTGGTCTCTCTGACATCACGGTACTCTGAAGCATCAGGCTCCAAGATCAATCAGGAAAAGAGTGAAGTTTTTTGGATGGGAAAGGAAGGTGAGGGGTTTGATCTCCCGGACACTTTTCCAGTGCCCCAGGAAAAAATTAAGATATTAGGCATTGAATTTGGACCTGGCGATTATGGCCTCAAAAACTGGGAGGGCAGGCTGGAAGTTGCCAATACTAAGGTGGTCAGCTGGAAGAGATGGAAGTTATCTCTGAGGGAAAGGGTTGATCTGATTAAGACTTACCTGATACCGATCTTCTTGTATGTCAGCCCTGTCTGCATCTTGCCAGTGTCTCTCTATGCTAGGATCTATAGTGTGTTCTTCCAGATGCTGTGGGGGAACAGACTGAACCCCATCAAGAGGAATGTCACCTATCTATCCAGGAGGGAGGGTGGCTTAGGTATGGTCAACCCCGTTCTTTTCTTTTCACTGCTATTTCTCAAGTTTAACATTGGTAGTATGCTTGCAGTGGAACCTCCTGGATGGGCAGGCATGTTTAGATCTTGGTTTAGGCCTTTTCTGCGACTTTGGGAAGAAGGTGGCCAAGTGAAGAATCTCAGGGGTCATCGTGGTCAGCTCCCAGCCTATGTCGCTCCGTGTCTGAAGTTGCTGCGGCAGTGGCGACTGTCGGCTGAAGATCTCAGATCCGCTCCGAGGAAAGTCCTTATGAGCCGAGTCTTGAGTGAAGTCTTTCATGACCCACTGGCCTTAAGGGATTGCCCAGGCCCAATTTTGAGGGAAGGGTTAAGATTGATAAATTTGGCTAGAGTCCCCCTTAAATTCAGGGATCTGGCCTGGTTGTGCTTTCACGGGAGGCTCTATGTTCGGGGCAATTTGAAATTCCGCAGTGGGATGGATCGTGGTTGTCCTCGGGAGGAATGTGCAGGTGAGGAGGAGACTATGGACCATTTTCTGCTCCGTTGCCCTTTTAACATAGAGGTATACAAACAGGTTGGGCGGGCCCTCGGTGTTCCTTTCCTCTCCAGGCTGGGTTATGCTGAGTGGGTGTACGGAGCATTCAATACTGGTGGGGGCTTTTGTTTGGATACACTTTTTTTAGTTAGTTTAGTAGTCCGTTATTACACATGGAACGCACGGTGTCAGGTCACCCTTCGGCGTAAAATCCTTCCTGTTCAGGTGGTGGTGTGTGACATTCTGCATGAGGTGGGGAAGATTCGGGCGCTTGAGAGAGACAAGTGGGGTCAGAGGGCTTGGCTGAAGGCGTGGAGGGGTTTCAAGCCTCCCTGACTGCCAGGAGTCTCTTTCCCGGGTGTGGCTTTCTGTCTCTTATCACCCTAGATTTTTTCTTAATGCTCAGTTTTTGATAAATGGCTGCATACATAGGTGATGGGTTGTGCCTCTTAGGCCCTCTCTGCTGCTTTATGTAAATAGTTTTCTAAGAATGTTGGAAGTGGATTATGTATATATTGTATATATTCTGCACATGGATGTGAATTCCTTTGTTTTTTTTGTTGGAATATTGTACTATAGTTCTGTTTTTTACTTTTGTATCAAATATGTTGCTTGATTCTTTTCAATAAAAGATCAATAGTGTCCCATCATTGGTATCAGTGGGAGGAATAGTGCCCCATCATTGGTGTCAGTGGGAGGAATAGTGTCCCATCATTGGTGTCAGTGGGAGGAATAGTGCCCCATCATTGGTGTCAGTGGGAGGAATAGTGCCCCATCATTGGTGTCAGTGGTAGGAATAGTGCTCCATTATTGGTATCAGTGGGAGGAATAGTGTCCCCTTGTTGTTGTCAGTGAGAGGAATAGTGTCCCCTTGTTGTTGTCAGTGGGAGGAATAGTGTCCCCTTGTTGTTGTCAGTGGGAGGAATAGTGCCCCATCTCTGGTGTCAGTGGGAGAAATAGTGCCCCCAGGGCTGGATAAGTGCAAGGAAAGGGTGGCATTTGGCCCGCATGACACAGTTTGGAGACCCCTGGTCAAAAGGCTCATAAACAAGAGTACTAAGGACTAGATCACACATGCAGTGTGCTCTCGAAAAGGATCCCCGTTGAATCACTCTTCAGGGGGCATTTGACAGGTAAGTAAAGCTAAGTAAGTAATAGGGCAGTAGAGGATGATAAGGCGGGCAGTAAAATAACTTAAAGAGATTGTAAATATAAATTCCTTTTCTTTTTAAATAACAAGCATCTATATAATACCCTGCTCTGTGCAATGGAAGTGCACAGAGTGGCCCTAACCTGCCTCTTCTTGGGTCCCCCGCCAGTGATCCTGGCCCCTCCTCTCTGTCTAGTGCCCCCATGGAAAGCCGCTTTCCTTGGGGGCACTCGTTCACACTATTCCGACCACTGACACCAATGATGGGGCATTATTCTTCCTACTGACACCAACAATGGGACACTTTTCTTCCCACTGACACCGATTGGGCATTATTCCTCCCACTGACACCAACGTCTGGCCCCCCTAAAGTCTGAAGGACAGCAAAATGGCCCTTTGTTTGGTAAGTTTGGGGACCCCTGCATTAGGGTAAAAAAATGTTTAAGTTTTGGAACCACCGCCATACATGGCTCAATTTTTTTTTCACATTCCGCTGGCGGGCTTTAATGAGAGAAAATCAATGGATTTATCCACTGCCGGCTAGTGCATTCAAACTTGAGTAGAAGAATAGTACTGGGACTTTATCTTTTGCCTCTAGGACTTGTAATTAAGTTGGCTTGAGAAAGCCAACTTACTGAAATCCTATTTAAACTTCTTCTTCTTATTATTATTATTTTTCTGGCCGCAAAATTTTTGGACACTAACTCCTCCTAGACCGTTCAAGCTACATACTCCAAACTCGGCACAGACCTTCATACTGTTCTGACTCGGTGTGCTATATCTTTTCAGACTGGTTTGAGTTACGGTTTTCCTAAAAATTAAAATTAAAAATCATAAAAATGCCCATAGACTTTCATTGACAGGATGTTCAGATGACCCAAGCTCCAAATCCCATTAGACTCAATCAACATGCTAGTAACTTTGATAATCATGCTAGCGACATGGCTAGTCACTTGCTAATTATGCTAGCGACATGCTAGCAACATGCTAATCATGCTAGAAACATGCTAGTCACATGCTAATTATGCTAGAAACATGCTAGTCACATGCTAATCATGCTAGCAACATGTTAGCCGCATGATAATCATGTTAGAAACATGCTAGAGAAATGCTAGTAACTTGCTAATCATGCTAGCGACATGGCTAGTCACTTGCTAATTATGCTAGTGACATGCTAGATACCTTGCTAATCATGCTAAGTACATGCTAGTCACTTGCTAATCATGCTAGCAACATGCTAGCAACTTTGCTAATCATACTAATGATGGTAGTCACTTGCTTGTAATGCTAGCAATATGTTTTAAACTTCTTAAACTTTTAAATCTTTTTAAACTTTTTAAACTTTTCACATTTTCAAACTTTTCAAACTTTCTAAACTTTCTAAACTTTTCAAACTTTCTGGTCAGGCTTTCTCAAGCCAACTTAAAGTTTGTCTCGACAAACTTTTTTTTCTAGTTATATTTGAACTAGGTATCTGGAATTAGGACTGGTAGCTTCTAAGCACCAAAGGATATCCACCTGTCTCCTTTGTTTCCTGCTGAAAATCTCTAAGATTGATCCTTGTGGCCCCTCAAAACGCATTGGCTTTGCAATAAAATCTTTCATGCTATTTTGGAATAAATTTGCCTGGATGCTCAACTTCCAGTGCGGTGCCTAAATCTTTCTCGGCAATTGCATTCAGTCGCGGTACCCATGGTTGCCTAGATACAGAAATTCTGCCAGATTGATGATAACCAGGGCCGGGACAAGGGGTTGGCAGGAGGGACGTCTGCCCTGGGCACAATGGTTTATTGAAGGGATGGGGGTGGCCCTGACTCTAACCTTAAGGGAAGGGGGGGGTGCAGTGTGGCATCTTTGCCCTGGGCACAGGATGACCTTGTCCCGGCACTGATAACTTTCCCATTGCTTGTAGTGTCAACCACAGGTCAGATTTCAGCTGATTCAGCAGGTATTGGCTGAAATTCATGCCGTCTATGGTAGGGGTGTCAAACTCAATTTCATTGTGGGCAGCATTTGCATTATGGTGGCCCTCATAGGGCCGGTTGTATCTGTAGGACTATATAAATGTATCTACTCGTAATCATTGAATAATTGCCTTTGCATTCGATTATTGCTAGTTTTAGTAATAACTTAACTGCTTCTCGGCCGCCGTATAGTAAAACGATGGGCGGGTGGGAGGACATATGTCATATGATGTCCTCCTATTCTGATCAGGCAGCGCAGCGATTGGTGGTGCACCGTGTCTCTGGGACACAGGGCATCACCAGTCATGGTAAAGAAACTATGATGTAGGCTCTTTACCATGCAGTCAGCTGTGTCCAATCACAGATTATCACAGTGAAAATAGGAAATGCCAGTTATCGGCATTCCTCTCCTCATGCCGGCAGAGCGTGAGGAGAGGACAGCCGGTAAGTGGCATTCCTCAGCGGGGACATCTGCACTGATCATCAGTGCAGCCCAAACAGTGCCCACTAGTGCTGCCAATCAGTGCCCATCAGTGAAACCTTTCAGTGCCTATCAGTGCCGCTCCTTAGTGCCTATTATTGCCTACCATTGCCACCCAGCAGTGCCCATCAGTGTTGCCAATCAGTACCTTTCAGAATGTTTTTTTACCTTCATGCATAGAATGCATCAGATGTCAAGAACCCCACCACCATCAGATGTCAAGAGTCCCCCACCCTCTCTTACATCACAGTGCACCCGCTTTACCTTGTGCTGCTGCCAGGAAGAAGCCGGGGGCAGAGCTGGGAAGTAGAAAGTGTAGGGTCTGGAGGAGGACCAGAGTAAGACAGGAGTCAGCTGCTGGAGTCTGCTGAATGCTAATACCAGGGGAGTCAGAGACGAGGTTGCAGCTGCAGAGAGAGGTGCAGGATCTAAAGGAGGAATTCTGTCCGACTTTCTGTTGCCGACTGCTGAGATGTGATTTCAGTGTCTCTGTTGTTCATTTTGAAGATTTGAAGATGAATTTCTCCACCTTGGCTGCAGCTACAGAGGTCAGTGAGGGTTTGTTTTGAAACTGGTTAGGAATATGTAAATACTTCAAGAGGAATTAAACTTAGCCAAACAAATCCTGAAAATGAACATAGCCACTACACAAAAGCTTTTTAAATCATTCCATCTTATAAATAAACCTCCTTGGTCCCTTCTTACTTTTAGGCAGCTTATTTTTGTTTCCATGCCTCCAGTCTGAAGCAGGCGCTATTTTTCACAGTTGTCTTCCGCACCTGTGCACTGTAAAACTTCTGCCCTTTGTTGTGGCAATGGCCGGAATCTCGCGCATGCGCATTGAGTGATAGCCAAGCCTCATTTTCATTCTAGGATCACTATGGCAACGAAGTCCGTCATGTCTACAATTTGCACCCCTGCACCTGTTTTCTGAACAAAGGTACTAATAAAGGTGAAAAGAAATATCACATTGTGGGATATTTGCTGTTTCGGTGTTGTTTTTTTTTTTAAAGTTGCATTATCTCGTCGCTGTAACTACCGTGATCGGTGCCGAGGTTTACACTCCCATGTGACGTAGCAAGTCACATGGGGTGTCTCAGGAAGCCGGGCACGGGGCTGTACTCTTAATGCAATGCCGCAGAGAGTGGGTGACAGAGGCACGGCATCGGCTGGAAGAGAGCGACGGCACACACCTCATGACATAAATAGCCACAAATCTGCGCATGCGCCAATGATGTCATCAAAGTGATTCTGGCTCGGTTTCTACGGAATGGCAAAGGTTAGAAACATTGTAACAAGAGCACTATGTACATCGATTAGAAATGATTTTGTTGCAGCAAAGTGGTAATGTTGAGTTTACAACCACTTTAAAGTGGTTGTAAAGGCAGAAGGTGCGTTCTATGCATTAACCTCCCTGGCGGTATGATTCTTTCCGATTTTAGGTGCTGAAAGCGGTACAATTATTTTGCATGTAATTCTTAAGAATGAGCAGCCCAAACCAACTATTTACATATGATTTTATTTTTTACTGTGCGTTCTTCTTTATAACATCTCGGGTATGATAAAGTTTGAAACACAAAATCAAAAATTATAATATAATAAATGACTATAAATAAGTTAAAGTATGTATGTATACATATATATATATGTGTGTATATATATATATATATATATATATATATATATATACATAAAAAGTACAGTAAAACTGCAGGAAAGGGCACTGGGGGGGGGGGGGGGGGCAAACTAATGTGAACTTATTTTATTTTGCAATGTATCAGTGTGTTTGGTGTGTTTTACTTTTGAATTTGCCTCCGGTTCCACCCCCCTGCAAGCGTTACGTCGCAGGAGATGGAAGTCAGGGGACAGAGAGCATCGGGAGGAAGATCCGCCGCCGCACACCGCCGGGATACATCGCTGGATCCCGGGGACAAGGTAAGTAACCTCTACCAGGATCCAGCGATGCTTCTGGCGGTACCCCGAGTGTGGCTCGGGGTTACCGCTTTTGGCACTGAAATTTAACCCCGAGCCACACTCGGGAATACCGCTAGGAAGGTTAAGATAAAAAAACCTCCTGTGTGCAGCAGCCCCCCTCAGCCCCCCTTATACTTACCTGAGCCCCATCTCTATCTAGCGATGTTGCAGGAGTTTCTCAGCTCCCCATTGGCTGCGACAGTAGTGCAGCGCGATTGGCTCCCGCCGCTGTCAATCAAAGTCAGTCAGCCAATCAGAAGAGAAAGGGGGCGGGGCTGGGTCACGGCTCCGTGTCTGAATGGACACAGGAGGCTGTGATTTGGCTCGGGTGTCCCCATAGCAAGCTGCTTGCTGTGGGGGCACTCAACAGGAGGGAGGAGCCAGGAGCACAGAAGAGGGAGGGGCCAGAAGCACAGAAGAGGGAGGAGCCAGAAGCACAGAAGAGGGACCCAAGAAGAGTAGGATCCAGGCTGCTCTTTGCAAAACCAACTGCACAGAGGAGGGAAGTATAACATGTTTGTTATAAAAAAAACTTTACAATCACTTTAACCACTTGTCGATCGCCACAAGTACATATACTGCGGCGGTCAGCCCCGTGCAGGCAAAGTGATGTATGGGTACGTCACTAGCCTGCGAGCCAATAGGGGGCGAGAGCGCGCCGCCAGAGGCGCGCTCCCGCCCCCGCTTATTCACAGTGACTCCCACGTGTGTGACCAGCGGACCCGATGTCCGCCGGCCACTCGCGATCTCCCTGGAGAGGGAGAAAGGCAGGCGGCTGATGTAAACAAAGCCACCTGTCATTCTCCCCTGTGTAACTGCAGAGATCATACGGTCCTGCTATGTAGGATCTTATATCTCTGTAGTTACACAAACAGCCACATCCCATAACAGTTGGAAGCACGCCCCTAGGGACACATTTAACCCCTCCTTCTCTATTAAAGTTAACCCCTTCCCTGCCAGTGTCATTTTTACAGTAACAGTGCATATGTATAGCACTGATTACTGTAGTAATGTCACTGGTATCCCCAAAAGTGTCAAAAATGTCAGTTAGGGGTCCGATCTGCCCGCCGCAATGTTGCAGTCACGCAAAAAAAATCGCAGATCGCCGCCATTACTCGTTAAAAAAAAAAACAATAAAAATTACAAAAATCTTTCCCTTAGTTAGTAAACGCAATAACTTTTGTGCAAACCAATAAAAATACGCTTATTGCGATTTTTTTTTACCAAACATATGTAGCAGAAAACAAATTGGCCTAAAATGTTAAAAAAATTTTGATTTTTACATTTTTTTTTTGAGAATTTCATATACAAAAATTAGAAAAATATTGTTATTTTTGCAAAATTGTCGCTCTTTTTTTGTTTATAGCCAGGGCCGGTGCAAGGATTTTTGCCGCCCTAGGCAAAATAAAAATTGCCGCCCCCCCCCCAATATGCTCTCCTACCCCCCATCCCAATTTGCTGAAGGGAGTTAAAACCAGTGGCGGCTGGTGCTCCATTGGTCGGGGGGGGGGGGGTTGGCGTCAGACGGACCTGGCCACAGACCCCCCCCTCACTCCAGAGTCCAGTCCACACCATATCCCCCCTGGGCACCAGTTCATTTACCTTGAGCAGGTAGCAGTATACAGGGGGGGGAGCAGTTGGCAGTATACAGGGGAGAAGTTAGCAGTATATGGGGGGCAGCGAGCAGTATACGGGAGAGAGCAGTGGGCAGTATGCAAAGGGTGGGGGACAGTGGGCAGTATACAGAGAGAGAGCAGTGGGCAGAATACAGGGGGGAGCAGTGGGCAGTATACGGGGGGCAGCGATCAGTATACATGGGGAGAGTAGTGGGCAGTATATGGGAGGAAGCAGTTAGCAGTATACGAGGGGGGTACAGTAAGCAGTATACAGGGGTAGAGCAGTGGGCAGTATACAGGGGCAGTATACAGTGGGGGGGAGAAGTTGTCAGTATATGGGGGGCAGCGAGCAGTTAAAAGGGGGAGAGTAGTAGGCAGTATACAGGGGGGAGCAGTATACTGGGGAGCAGTTAGCAGTATATGGGGGGGCAGCGAGCAGTATACAAGGGGGGGGCAGTGACCAGTATACAGGGGGAGAGCAGTGGGCAGTATACAGGGGGGCAGTGGGCAGGATATGGGGGCAGTATACAGTGGGGGTGGAGCAGTTAGTAGTATACAGGGGGGCAGCAAGCAGTATACAGGGGGAGAGTAGTGGGCAGTATATGGGAGGGAGCAGTTAGCAGTATATGGGGGATACCGTAAGCAGTATACAGGGGTAGAGCAGTGGGCAGTATACAGGGGCAGTATATAGTGGGGGGGAGCAGTTATCAGTATATGGGGGGCAGCAAGCAGTATACAGGGGGAGAGTAGTGGGCAGTATACAGATGGGAGCGGTTAGCAGTATACAGGGGGAGAATAGGGGGCAGTATAGAGTGGGGGAGCAGTTAGCAGTATACGGGTGGTGGCAAGCAGTATACAGGAGGGAGCAGTTATCAGTAAAAGGGGGGAGGGGTACAGTAAGCAGTTTACAGGGGGAGAGCAGTGGGCAGTATATACTGGGGGAGCAGTTAGCAGTATATGGGTGGTGGCAAGCAGTATACAGGAGGGAGCAGTTATCAGTAAAAGGGGGGAGGGGTACAGTAAGTAGTTTACAGGGGGAGAGCAGTGGGCAGTATACAGTGTGTGTGGGGGGAGGGCAGTGAGCAATATACAGCAGAGCAGTTTACAGGGAGGAGGGGGAGCTGAAGAATTGAAGATGGAGGAAATTGCTGCAGAAGTCACTTACCTTATGGCTGTAGGTGAAGACTCCTAGGGTCACCATACATGCTCTTCCTCCGAGAATCCTCTACCATTTTCAGCATGGGCAACTGCCTACTAAGTGAAAGTAGCCACACCCCTGCCCCGCCCACCAGCTCAGTCGGCCAGTGGAGAAGCTTCTCAGTCGGCCAGTGAAGAAGCTTCCAGGCTTTCAGAGAGAGAGAGACCATCAGGTGACAAGTCTGCCAGCCACAGGAGGCTACACGTGCAAAAGCTGCACTCTGCACTCTGGGGAGAAAGCAAATGGTCAGGTCCTCCAGTGGATAGGAGGGGCGGCATAAGTAAAAACCGTTCCGTCCATTTCTCTCCTGCCGCCTCTGGATGCCTGGGGGAGGGGTAGGAGGAGAAGAAGAAGACTCTCAGTGGCCGCAGGAGAGATATGGATGGATTGATTCCTACATATGCCGCCGCCCCCCCTGGTAAGTTGCGCCCTAGGTGGCCGCCTAGGTCGCCTTACTGGTAGCACCGGCCCTGTTTATAGCGCATGATCAAAAAATCGCACAGGTGATCAAATACCACCAAAAGAAAGCTCTGTTTGTGGGAAAAAAAGGACGTCAAATTTGTTTAGGTACAGCGTTGCATGACCGCGCAATTGTCCGTTAAAGTCACGCAGTGATGAATCGCAAAATAGGGCCTGGTCAGGAAGGGGGTAAAATCTTCCGGGGGTTAAGTGGTTAATCTCCATAATTTGTTGCACTGGCTACATTGTTTTAGCACCAACCATCTGAGAGCACTTGATAGATATAAAGGAAAATCTGTACTGGGTACCCATATGTAGGGGGCCTAAAGACATAACCAGTACCTGAAATATATTTTAAAGTTTTTTTCGGCAGGAAAATGTGAGCACTCATCAACTTACCTCCTAAATGCAGGTTTCTTCCTTGTGGAGCTGCTCAGTCTCTTTTTATAACCATTATAAGCGAGGCCTTGGAATTCCAATCGTAAACTAAGATCTGATCAGTTGCATTGGGTTACCATACAATGCAAATAGTGTTACTGTTCTGCACCTTTTTTTATTGGGCAACTAGTTTCCCATATGCATTTATTACTGCATTAATGCATGCAACTATCCTCAAGCTGCAACGTCTGATTTGGAGGCTGTATTCTCTTCATCCTCTGTTGTTTCGGTGGCGCTCTTTATTTCTTGGGTACAAATAAAATATTGCATGTCTGTTTAGTACTATAATATATATGAGTTTCACATAATTCCCCCCTTTAACCCCCTCCTGCCCAGCCCCCAGCATCCTGTATAACTGGTTCTTTACATGTAACTCAGACACAGGGCATCACCAATCACAGTAAAGAGTCTACGTCACAGGCTCCTTACCATGTGATCAGCTGTGATCAATCAGACAGCGTGTGAGGAGAGGAGAGCCGATAGGCATCATTCCTCGGTGTGGTCATCTGCCCAGACAATCAGTGACATGATTATCAGTGCAGCCCCATTAGTGCTGTCCTTCAGTGCCCATCAGTGCTGCCAATCAGGGCCCATCAGTGATTCCTGTCAGTGCCCATCAGTGCCGCCTATCATTGCAGCCTATTAGTTCCTATCAGTGCTGCCTATCAATGCTTATCATTGCTGCCAATCAGGGCCCATCAGAGATTCCTGTCAGTGCCCATCAGTGATGCCTGTCAGTGTCTACTAGTGCCTTCTCATCAGTGCCATCTATCAGTGACACTCATCATTGTCCATCAGTGCCGCCTATCATTCCTGCCTATTAGTTCCCATCAGTGCTGCCTATCAATGCTTATCATTGCTGCCTATCAGTGCCCATCAGTGCCACCTATCATTGCTGCCTATCAGTTCCCATTAGTGTTGCCTATCAGCATTTATCATTGACGCCTATCAGTGCCCATCAGTGCCACCTATCAGTGCCAACAAGTGCTGCCTATCAGTGCCCATCAATGCCACCTATCAGTGCCTATAAGTGCCAACTATCAGTTCTGCCCATAAGTGGTGCCTATCAGTGCCCATCAGTGCCATCCATAAGTGGTGCCTATCAGTGCCCATCAGTCCTGCCTATTAGTGGCACCCATAAGTGTCCATCAGGGCTGCATATCAGTGCCGCCTCATCAATGCCCATCGTTTCCTCCTCGTCAGTGCTGCCTTTCAGCGCCCGTCAGTCCCACCCATAAGTGCTGCCTATCATTCCCCTTCAGTGTCACCAATAAGTGCTGCCTATCAGTGGCTCCTATCAATGTCCATCAGTGCTGCAAATCAGTGACGCCTCAGCAGCCCCCATCAGTGCTGCCTATTAGTGCCCATCAGTGCACATCAGTAAAGGAGAAAAATTACTAATTTATTATTTTTTTTTTTAACAGAAACTAAGAAAACTTTTTTTTTTTTTTCAAAACTTTCGGTCTTTTTTTGTTTGTTTATCAAAAAAAAAAAAAAAACAGTGGTTTTTAAACACCACCAAAAGAAAGCGTATTATTGTTTATCAAAAATGAATAGAAGTTTCATATGGGTACAGCGTTGCGTGACTGCGCAATTGTCATTCAAAGTGTGACAGTGCTGAAAGCTGAAAATTGGCCTGGGCAGGAAGGGGGGTAAAAGTGCCTATCTAAACCCTAAAAAAAAGTTAAAGAATATACACCTGCTTCGAAAACTCCTTGTCAGCTTGAGTTGGAGTCTTGCTATTGATATATGTATTGATATACTATATATACTTATATTGATATATGTATTGATATACTAGATGCATTTATATTGATATTTGTATTGATATACTATATGTACTTATATTCATATATGTATTGATATAATATATGTACTTATATTGATATATGTATTGATATAATATATGTACTTATATTGATATATGTATTGATATACTATATGTACTTATATTGATATACTATATGTACTTATATTGATATATGTATTGATATACTATATGTACTTATATTGATATATGTATTGATATACTATATGTACTTATATTGATATATGTATTGATATAATATATGTACTTATATTGATATATGTATTGATATACTATATGTACTTATATTGATATATATGTATTGATATACTATATGTACTTATATTGATATATGTATTGATATACTATATGTACTTATATTGATATATGTATTGATATACTATATGTACTTATATTGATATATGTATTGATATACTATATGTACTTATATTGATATATGTATTGATATACTATATGTACTTATATTGATATATGTATTGATATACTATATGTACTTATATTGATATAAGTATTTAGCACACATAGGAGACCAATGTATATAAAATGCTGAATTCTTTGAAGGTGTTTTGAAGACCCTTGTAAAAAAAAAAATGTGAATTTTTTTTTTTTTTCCCAAAGTTAATTCGGTCCTGAAGCAAAAACATTCTTGCTCAGTTGGCCTGCATCTCAAAACCTTAAATAAACCGCCCTCTGGACCTTAAAGCATGACTATGTGGCGTCCAAGCAAAGGAGAATAGAGTTTAACATATTTGACCCGTGTTTCAAACCACCGCGAGCTGGAACCGGACCGAAAGAAAAATCAACCTCGTCAATTCTATTTTCAACATTCCTTATGCCAACAGCAGCTGCCATTCATCCCCTTTCTGGAGATTTGGCCCTAAAAAGTAGTGTATATACGACACAAAAAAATGTGGGGGGTGCTACAAAAGACATCATTTTTAGAAGGAACCTGGAAAAGCCCGAATTCCCCTCAGACCCAGTTAGACAGATTAAGGGCCGTGGTAAAACAAACATATTACTTCAGGGCTCAACTGGACATTTGAAACAACCACGGCAGTCAACAATGTCTTCTTTAATAGACTTCCCGCTATGTACGACGTTCCCTATTAACCAACCAGAAGTCAGCTGTCAGCACTCCTGTGCAAGTGAAAGGGTTAAATCTGTTTTCCTATTGGATGGTGCAAACTATTTCTTTTAGGATTCTTAAATCACAAAATGAATGAATATTACACAAAGATAAACAATGTAACTAAAATAAGTTGTCAAGTCTGTAAGTCCCATTAGCCTGGTAGGTATTACAACTTCAAATTGTCTAATATTGCTACAAATTTTACCAGAATATAATTATTATTTAGTGATGGCTGAATTTCAACAATTATTATGAGTTTTTTTAAAGGCACTTTTTGGAGATAGATATTTTTTTTTAATAATCTTTATTTAGGTAAACAAAAAATGTATACATAACAAACCAGAACAGAAGACAGTTGCAGAGATAAAACACGTATGGCAATTGTCCTAATATCGGTTAAGTTCCAAAACCACAAGTAGATTTAACTTTATAGGCCAAACAGAGTGTAACCTCATGATATTTTCTGTTTAAATTTGTTAAAAAATGCTACTGAAAATTAATAATAATATCAGACAAGGCATACATAACATAACACACACGGTTCTTTTATTTTTATTATAATATAATATATATTGTGCAAAAATAAATGTATACCGTTCCAGCTCAGTATTAAAAATGTAAAGTAGATATTTTCTGTTTAAATTTGGTAAATAAAGCTACTGAAAATTTATAATAATATTAGACAAGGCATACATAACATAACACACACGGTTCTGGTATTTTTTTTATTATAATACAATATATTTTGTTACTAACAAAAATGTATACCGTTCCAGCTCAGTATTAAAAATGTAAAGTAGATATTTTTTGTTTAAATTTGGTAAATAAAGCTACTGAAAATGAATAATAATATCAGACAAGGCATACATAACATAACACACACCATTGTGGTATTTTTATTATAATATAATATATATTGTGCAAACAAAAATGTATACCGTTCCAGTTCAGTATTAAAAATGTAAAGTAGATTTTTTTCTGTTTAACTTTCCTAAATAAAGCTACTGAAAATGTATAATAATATCAGACAAGGCATACATAACATAACACACATGGTTCTGGTATTTTTATTATATAATATATATTGTGCAAAAATAAATGTATACTGTTCCAGCTCAGTATTTAAAATATAAAGTAGATATTTTCTGTTTAAATTTGGTAAATAAAGCTACTGAAGATTAATAATAATATCAGACAAGGCATACATAGCATAACACACACGGTTCTGGTATTTTTTATTATAATATAATATAATATAATATATATTGTGCAAACAAAAATGTATACCGTTCCAGCTCAGTATTAAAAATGTAAAGTAGATATTTTCTGTTTAAATGTGTTAAATAAGACCCCGTTCACACTGGGGCGACCTGTCAGGCGACCTGGTCGCCTGACAAGTCGCCGTAGGTTGCCTGCCATAGAGCAGCAGAGGACCCGTTCTAATAGGAGCGACACAAGTCGCTCCGACTTAGAAAAAGGGTCCGGAGCTTCTTTGGGGCGACCTGGAGCGGCCTGCATTGACTTCAAGTCCGTGCCAGCCGCTCCGAGGTCGCAGTGCGAGCTGCACACCGCGACTTCACAGGTCGCCCGGCAAAGTCAGGTCGCCCCAGTGTGAACGGGGTGTAAAGCTACTGAAAATAAATAATAATATTAGACAAGGCATACATAACATAACACACACCATTCTGGTATTTTTATTATAATATAATATATATGTCCGCCGGTCACTCGCGATCGTCCGCTGTGAAGGGAGAAAGGCAGGCGGCTAATGTAAACAAAGCCGTCTGTCATTCTTCCCTGTGTAAAAGCACGGATCTAACGGTTCTGCTATTTAGGACCGTTGATCTCTGCTGTTACACACACAGCCAGTGCTGTATTTTGGCCTAGGCCAACAAGGCCCAGGCCTAGGGCGGCACTTTGCAGGGGGGCAGCAACAAAGCCACCCCCCTCCACCTGAGACTCTATTTGCCACTGGTTGCTAGAGCCACCTCTCTCACCCCCCTCTCTCTCACCCCCCTCTCTCTCTCTCTCACCCACCCCCTCCCTCTCTCTCCCCCTCTCACCCCCCTCGTGAGATCTCAGGAGTTCATGCTGGGACTTGTAGTCCTTCAATTTTGGAGGGAGTCACATCCGTTAAAATAGAAGTGGGACAAATTTACATGGGGGGGGCACCCAATTTTAGTCTTGCCTAGGGCAGCACAAAACCACAATACACCACTGCACACAGCCACATCCCTGCACAGTTAGAAACACGCCCCTAGGGACACACTTAACCCCTCCCTCTCAAATAAACTTAACCCCTTCCCTGCCAGTGTCATTTTTACAGTAACAGTGCATATGTATAGCACTGATTACTGCAGTAATGTCACTGGTACCCCCAAAAGTGTCAAAAATGTCAGTCAAGGGTCCGATCTGTCCGCCGCAATGTCGCAGTACCGCAAAAAAAACAACAAAAATTGCAGATCGCCGCCATTACTCGTTAAAAAAAAAACAACAAAAATTACAAAAATCTTTCCCTTAGTTAGTAAACGCAATAACTTTTGCGCAAACCAATCAAAATACGCTTATTGTGATTTTTTTACCAAACATATGTAGCAGAAAACAAATTGGCCAAAAATGTAAAAAAATTTTGATTTTTACATTTTTTTGAGGGGGAATTTCATATAAAAAAATGTGAAAAATATTGTTATTTTTGCAAAATTGTCGCTCTTTTTTTGATTATAGCGCATGATCAAAAAATCGCACAGGTGATCAAATACCACCAAAAGAAAGCTCTGTTTGTGGGGAAAAAAAAGGACGTCAAATTCGTTTAGGTACAGCATCGCACGACCGCGCAATTGTCCGTTAAAGTCTCGCAGTGCCGAATCGCAAAATACCCCCTGGTCAGGAAGGGGGTAAAATCTTCCCGGGGCTTAAGTGGTTAAAAATGGTTAGCTTTCACCAACCTAGAGAAGCTATCATAATCCTAATAATGAATAAAATTAGGAGACCTGAAAAAAAAAATTAGAAATACATTTTGTGGGAGAGGGATAAATGGGGCTGGCAAAGCAGAAGGGTTTCTTTAAGCAGATTTTACACTCTTCGGTTTTAGTAAATCAACTTGTGATCGCGGGCCTGTTACATCCCAGCAGAGGGGTAATTCTTGCATTTTATGTGCATTTTACAGTGTTGCTTTAATACTTTTCCGACCCTAAAATTGAATTTTTGAAAGTATTTTATAAATATTTTACAGAACTGAGCAGACACTTCTAATGATAAAAATATAATAACCATGAAAAGCTTAAAAACTGTGAAGTTTTACTAGGGAGGAATGTTTCCAGCAGCTGATGGACTATAATCTTTAAAAAAATATATATATATTTTTTTTTAATTACAAAAACCCAAGTATGGGTGTCTATCTACAAATATTAGAGTCTTTGTACAAATTCATGTCTCACTCAATCACTTGCAAAGGGTTAACATTACCTGTATTGACTTGATCACTTTAATCAATGCATTTATTTAGAAATAATTGTAGAACATGCTAAACATTGTATACCTTTTATTGTATATATTTACAACATAGCGGTTAAGGAAAAATAATGTTTTTTTTTATATAAATTATTATTACAATTATATAAAATTATATTTAAATTATTTGGGGTATACTTAACCACTTAAGCCCCGGAGGATTTGGCTGCTCAAAGACCAGGGCCTATTTTGGGATTTGGCACTGCGTGACTTTAACGGACAATTGTGCAGTCGTGCGACGCTGTAACCAAATGAAATTGACTTCCTTTTTTTCTCACAGAGATTTCTTTTGGTGGTATTTGATCACCTGTGCGATTTTTACTTTTTGCGCTATAAACAAAAAAAGAGCGACAATTTTGAAAAAAACAACAATATTTTTCAAATTTTTTTTATGTGAATCCCCCCCCCCCCCCCCAAAAAAAAATGTAAAAATCAAAAATTTTTAAACATTTCAGGCCAATTTGTTTTCTGCTACATATTTTTGGTGAAAAAATAAGTATATATTGATTGGTTTTGCGCAAAAGTTATCGCGTCTACAAAATAGGGGAAAGATTTATGGCATTTTTATTTATTTTTTTTTTTTACTAGTAATGGCGGCGATCTGCGATTTTTAGCGGGACTGCAACATTGCGGCGGACAGATTGGACCCCTAACTGACATTTTTGACACTTTTGGGGGGACCAGTGACATTACTACAGTAATCAGTGCTAAAAAATATGCACTGTTGCTGTATTAAAGACACTAGCAGGGAAGGGGTTAACACTGGGACGTTCAAAGGGTTAAGTGTGAGCCTAGGGGGTGTTTTCTAACTGTGGGGGGATGAGCTTGTTACATCAGCACAGAGACCTCTGTTCCTAAATAGGAGGATCACAGGGGCTCCGTATTAATACCAGAGAGAACAACGGTCTGCTGTGTGTACAACAGCAGACCACAGTTCTCTCTTCACGGGGAGCGATTTCGGGTGCCCAGCAGCAATCGCAGCCACCGAGCCCTGCACCTCGGCTTCCCCGCTGTTGAGTGGGAACGGGCGCACTCCTCTGGTGGCGCATGTGCGCTTCCGGTGGTGCGAGTGCACCCACAAGAGCGCTCCCACGAACCGCTGTACAGGTACGCTGATTCGCGGGAACCTGCCGCCGCTGGTCGGCAAGTGGTTAAGGGTGTAAATCCTTCTGGCCCAGAAGCGGTTAAGCTTAGATGATAAATCCTGAAAGCGGATTGGTTTCTATGAAGAGCTGCACCAGATTTTGAACTCTCCAGCTTTAGTAAATCAACTTGAACAGAGGGGTGGCTGTGGACGCGGTATACTTGGACAGAGGCGTGGCTGTGGACATGGTATACTTGGACAGAGGGGTGGCTGTGGATGTGGTATACTTGGACAGAGGGGTGGCTGTGGTTGTGGTATACTTGGACAGAGGGGTAGCTGTGGATGTGGTATACTTGGACAGAGGGGTGGCTGTGGATGTGGTATACTTGGACAGAGGGTTGGCTGTGGATGTGGTATACTTGGACAGAGGGGTGGCTGTGGACGTAGTATACTTGGACAGAGGGGTAGCTGTGGATGTGGTATACTTGGACAGAGGGGTAGCTGTGGATGTGGTATACTTGGACAGAGGGGTGGCTGTGGATGTGGTATACTTGGACAGAGGGTTGGCTGTGGATGTGGTATACTTGGACAGAGGGGTGGCTGTGGATGTGGTATACTTGGACAGAGGGGTGGCTGTGGACGTGGTATACTTGAACAGAGGGGTAGCTGTGGATGTGGTATACTTTGACAGAGGGTTGGCTGTGGACGTGGTATACTTGGACAGGGGGTTGGCTGTGGACGTGGTATACTTGGACAGAGGGGTGGCTGTGGATGTGGTATACTTGGACAGAGGGGTGGCTGTGGACATGGTATACTTGGACAGAGGGGTGGCTGTGGATGTGGTATACTTGGACAGAGGGTTGGCTGTGGATGTGGTATACTTGGACAGAGGGGTGGCTGTGGATGTGGTATACTTGGACAGAGGGGTGGCTGTGGACGTGGTATACTTGAACAGAGGGGTAGCTGTGGATGTGGTATACTTTGACAGAGGGTTGGCTGTGGACGTGGTATACTTGGACAGAGGGGTGGCTGTCGACGTGGTATACTTGGACAGGGGGTTGGCTGTGGACGTGGTATACTTGGACAGGGGGTTGGCTGTGGACGTGGTATACTTGGACAGGGGGGTGGCTGTGGATGTGGTATACTTGGACAGAGGGGTAGCTGTGGATGTGGTATACTTGGACAGAGGGGTGGTTGTGGATGTGGTATACTTGGACAGAGGGTTGGCTGTAGATGTGGTATACTTGGACAGAGGGGCGGCTGTGTATTTGGTATACTTGGACAGAGGGGTGGCTGTGGATGTGGTATACTTGAACAGAGGGGTAGCTGTGGATGTGGTATACTTGGACAGTGGGGTAGCTGTGGATGTGGTATACTTGGACAGAGGGGTAGCTGTGGACATGGTATACTTGGACAGAGGGTTGGCTGTGGACGTGGTATACTTGGACAGAGGGTTGGCTGTGGACGTGGTATACTTGGACAGAGGGGTGGCTGTGGACGTGGTATACTTGGACAGAGGGGTAGCTGTGGATGTGGTATACTTGGACAGAGGGAGGGCTGTGGATGTGGTATACTTGGACAGAGGGGTAGCTGTGGATGTGGTATACTTGGACAGAGGGAGGGCTGTGGATGTGGTATACTTGGACAGAGGGGTAGCTGTGGATGTGGTATACTTGGACAGAGGGGTAGCTGTGGATGTGGTATACTTGGACAGAGGGGTGGCTGTGGATGTGGTATACTTGGACAGAGGGGTAGCTGTGGATGTGGTATACTTGGACAGAGGGGTAGCTGTGGATGTGGTATACTTGGACAGAGGGGTGGCTGTGGACGTGGTATACTTGGATTTTGCAAAAGCGTTTGACACAGTTCCCCACACACGGCTAATGTGTAAGGTAAAGTCTACTGGCTTGGAAAAATCAGTTTGTAATTGGATAGAAAATTGTCTAAAAGATAGAATTCCGAGAGTAGTGGTTAATGATTCTTACTCTGAATGGTGTAAGGTTATCAGTGGTTTACCCCAAGGTTCAGTGTTGGGACCCTTACTTTTTAATATCTTTATAAATGATATCGGGTCTGGGATTGAAAGTATAATTTCAGTCTTTGCAGATGACACTAAGCTTTGCAGTGGAATAACTTCTTTACAGGATGTCTCCAACTTACAAGCCGACCTCAATACACTGTTTCATTGGGCGACTATGTGGCAAATGAGGTTTAATGTTGATAAATGTAAAATTATGCACTTGGAGGCTAAGAATTTGCATGCATCATACATACTAGGTGGAGTAGAACTGGGGGAATCCATAGCAGAGAAGGATCTGGGGGAATCCATAGCGGAGAAGGATCTGGGTATTCTGGTAGATCATAAGCTTAATAATAGCATGCAATGCCAAGCTGCTGTTTCCAAAGCAAGCAAAGTCCTTTCTTGTGTTAGGAGAGGCATGGACTCCAGAGAGAGAGATATCATTTTGCCCCTCTACAAATCATTAGTAAGACCTCATCTGGAATATGCAGTTCAGTTTTGGGCTCCAGTTCTTAAAAAGGATATCGGGTAACTGGAGAAAATGCAGAGAAGGTCAACCAAACAGATAAGAGGCATGGAGGAGCTCAGCTATGAGGAAAGATTAGAGGAACTGAATTTATTCTCTCTTGAGAAGAGGAGATTAAGGGGGGATATGATCACCATGTATAAATACATAAGGGGGGATATGATCTCCATGTATAAATACATAAGGGGGGATATGATCTACATATATAAATACATAAGGGGGGATATGATCTCCATGTATAAATACATAAGGGGGATATGATCTACATATATAAATACATAAGGGGGGATATGATCACCATGTATAAATACATAAGGGGGGGATATGATCTCCATGTATAAATACTTAGGGGGTCCATATAGTGAACTTGGGTTTGAGTTGTTCACTTTAAGGTCATCACAGAGGACAAGGGGGCACTCTTTACGTCTAGAGGAAAACAGATTTTGGCTCCAAATACGGAAAGGTTTCTTCACAGTAAGAGCTGTGAAAATGTGGAATAGACTCCCTCCAGAGGTGGTTCTGGCCAGCTCACTAGATTGCTTTAAAAAATACCTGGATTCTTTCCTGGGTGTACTTAATATAACTGGGTACTAATATTTATGGGTAAAGTTGATCCAGGGAATATCTGATTGCCTCTCGGGGGATCAGGAAGGATTTTTTTCCCCTGCTGGAGAAATTTGGATCATTCTTTGCTGGGGTTTTTCACCTTCCTCTGGATTATCTGCGGGTATAGGATTGTGTATATGGGATTGTATGGTTGGGTTTACTTTACTGTTTTTTGTTTTCTAGTGGTTGAGACAGATGGACTTGTGTCTTTTTTCAACCTGGCTATGTAACTATGTATTTATGTGGTGATCATACTCATTCCCTTATGTATTTTTATTAGAGATCGACCGATTATCGGCAACACCGAAATATATATCGGAATCAGCCCCGGAGGTTACCAATATTGCCGATATTTAGGGAAAGTGCATGTACCGGGGAGATGCCTGCAGCTAGAGACATCACCCCAGTACTGGTGTCCATAGCCGATGGTTGGCTGACTTATAATGACAACCGATGCGACTCAGAAGCCGATCGGCTGTCATTACAAGGAGCGGGAGGGGATGTCCTCCTCCCACCACCTTCCACGGCTCACCCACGGGAGACCCGGGCATCCTACCTCCACCGCCGCCACCGCCGTAGAGAACAACCGGTGTAGCATGAAGATGTGTCCCCGTGATAGATGGTATCCCTGCCGCAAGTGCGCATGCGCCGGTCTCCATGTAAAAAACCCGAAAGTCATGACGTCACTTCCGGGTACTGGGCGCCAAATTAAAAACAACTGACAGCATTTAGAACAACCAAACTTGGCGTTTTATATGCTTTTCAGTGCCGAGGAGGGGTTTGGAGTCTTTTAGACCCCCAGATCCCTCCACATTAAGTACCTGAAGAAAAAAAAATGATTTTTACATGTCCGAAAATATCGACCGATACTGATAGCCAATGACCAAAATATCGGTATCGATATCAGCATTAAAAAACGATATCGGCCGATCACTAATTTTTATACATGGAGATCATATCCCGCCTTATGTATTTATACATGGAGATCATATCCCCCCTTATGTATTTATACATGGAGATCATATCCCCCCCCTTATGTATTTATACATGGAGATCATATCCCCCCTTATGTATTTATACATGGTGATCATATCCCCCCTTATGTATTTATACATGGTGATCATATCCCCCCTTATGTATTTATACATGGTGATCATATCCCCCCTTATGTATTTATACATGGAGATCATATCCCCCCTTATGTATTTATATGTGGAGATCATATCCCCCCTTATGTATTTATACATGGAGATCATATCCCCCTTATGTATTTATACATGGTGATCATATCCCCCCTTATGTATTTATACATGGTGATCATATCCCCCCGTATGTATTTATACATGGTGCTCGTATCCCCCCTTATGTATTTATACATGGTGATCATATCCCCCCTTATGTATTTATACATGGTGATCATATCCCCCCTTCTGTATTTATACATGGAGATCATATCCCCCCTTATGTATTTATACATGGAGATCATATCCCCCTTATGTATTTATACATGGAGATCATATCCCCCCTTATGTATTTATACATGGAGATCATATCCCCCCTTAGGTATTTATACATGGAGATCATATCCCCCCTTATGTATTTATACATGGTAATCATATCCCCCCTTATGTATTTATACATGGAGATCATATCCCCCCTTATGTATTTATACATGGGGATCATACCCCCCCTTTTATGTATTTATACATGGAGATCATATCCCCCCCTTATGTATTTATACATGGAGATCATATCCCCCCTTATGTATTTATACATGGAGATCATATCCCCCCTTATGTATTTATACATGGAGATCATATCCCCCCTTATGTATTTATACATGGAGATCATATCCCCCCCCCCTTAACCTCCTCTTCTCATTATAGAATAGTTTCAGTTCCTTATTTATAGGGCCCATACTTATAGATCTTTTGTAAGAAAGAAGAAGATTTGTCCATGCTCTCTCCTGTGGAAGTCTTCTCTCCATACTCACAGCTCTTACACAATGAACTTCTACTAAGGTGGGGTACAAACTATATGAAGATCGTTCAATTTTCCTCGTTGTTTTATAGCAAATCGGAAACCAATGAACGAAAAATTATACAAAAATTCTCATACAACAAAGGTTTTTTTTTTGTTTATTATTTCTGATCATTCGCAGTCTTTCTTTTCTGATTTTTCTGTACAAAAATCATACGAAAACCGTACATTTCTGGACCGGAAGGTTTTTCCCACTTCCTGACCAGGCCCTTTTTTGCGATTCGGCACTGCGTTACTTTGACTGACAATTGCGCGGTCGTGCGACGCTGTACCCAAATAAAATTGATGTCCTTTTTTTCCCACAAATAGAGCTTTCTTTTGGTGGTATTTGATCACCTGTACAATTTTTATTTTTTGCGCTATAAACAAAAAAAGAGCGACAATTATGAAAAAAAAAACACAAGATTTTTCACACTCTGCTATATAATATTTCCCCCCCCCCCCCCAAATTTAAAAATCTAATTTTTTCATCCTTTTAGGCCAATCTGTTTTCTGCTACATATTTTTGGCAAAAAAAAATCCCAATAAGTGTATTTTGATTGGTTTGTACAAATGTTATCGCGTCTACAAACTAGGGGAAAGATTTATGTCATTTTTATTTTTTAGTTTTTTACTAGTAATGAAGGCGATCTGTAATTTTTTGCGGGAGTGCGACATTGCGGCGGACAGATCGGACCCCTAACTGACACTTTTGACACTTTTGGGGGGACCAGTGACATTACTACAGTAATCAGTGCTACAAATATGCACTGTTACTGTAATAATGACACTGGCAGGGAAGGGGGTAACATTAGGGGCGATCAAAGGGTTAAATGTGTCCCTAGGGGGTGCTTTCTAACTGTGTGGGGGATGGGCTTGCTGAATGAACACAGTGACCTGTGTTCCTAAATAAGAGAAACACAGGATACCTGTGTTCATCACTGACAGAATAGCACTCGGCCATGTTTACATCAGCAGACCGCCATTCTGTCTCCACAGGGAGCGATCACGGGACCCCTAACTGACATTTTTGACACTTTTGGGGGGACCAGTGACATTACTACAGTAATCAGTGCTAAAAAGATGCATTGCTACTGTATTAATGACACTGGCGGGGAAGGGGTTAACCTAGTGGGTGATCAAAGGGTTAAATGTGTCCCTAGGGGAGTGTTTACTAACTGTGGGGGGAGGGGCTTGTGAAATTACCATAGAGACCTGTGATGCTATATAGAAGGATCACAAGCGCTCTGTGATCATTTCAGAGAGAAGAACAGCCAGCTGTGTTTACAACAGCCGTTCTCTCTTAGTGGGGAGAGATTGCAGGTGGCCGGCGGGAATCGGTGCCACCAGCCCCGTGCATCGGCATCCCCGCTGCCTAGTGGGGGCGGGAGCACACCAGCTGTGGCGCGCGCCTGACCCCCCCAGCACCACGCGCACAACCGACGTCGGTAAAACTGCGGCGGGCGGTCGGCAAGTGGTTAAACGAAAATCATTTTGGAGTTTGTCCCTTCGAGAATCTTCGTACGAAAGTTGTGTACACGCTATAAGAAAATCGTACGAAAATTCTTTGGACGTAAATGTTCACCCGATTTTCTTATAGAGTGTACAAGCCTAGTTTTCGTCAAAACATGTTTTCAGCTCTGTCTTATAATTCGATTTTAGAATACGTTTGTGTGCCAGGCCCCAGGGGGCGTAACTACAGGGGTTGCAGGGGTTGCAATTGCAACCGGGCCCCATGCTCCAGGGGGCCTGTGCGGCTCCCCTGTACACCTGGAAAGGAGGGGCAGTGGGGGCAGCATGTAGAGAAATCGCTGTCCCCTTTTTTCCTCCTGTAGCTGCAGGAGGAAAATGGAGGAGATTGGTTCCTCTGTATGCTGCCCCCGCCACTCCTCCTATCCAGTTCACTTGTGTTCTGCTGTCTCTGAGCCCCTGTGTGCTCCACTAGTCCCCCCCTACTGTGCTGCCCCCCCCCACTGTGCTGCCCCCCCTCTCACTGTGCTGCCCCCGCCACTCCTCCTATCCAGTTCACTTGTGTTCTGCTGTCTATGAGCCCCTGTGTGCTCCCCTGGCCCCCCCTACTGTGCTGCCCCCCCCTCCACTGTGCTGCCCCCCCTCTCACTGTGCTGCCCCCGCCACTCCTCCTATCCAGTTCACTGGTGTTCTGCTGTCTATGAGCCCCTGTGTGCTCCACTGGTCCCCTCCTACTGTGCTGCCCCCCCCACTGTGCTGCCCCCCCTCTCACTGTGCTGCCCCCGCCACTCCTCCTATCCAGTTCACTTGTGTTCTGCTGTCTATGAGCCCCTGTGTGCTCCCCTGGCCCCCCCTACTGTGCTGCCCCCCCCCCATTGTGCCCCCCACTGGGCTGCCCCTGCCACTCCTCCTATCCAGTTCACTTGTGTTCTGCTGTCTATGAGCCACTGTGTGATCCCCTGCCCCCCCTACTGTGCTGCCCCCCCCCACTCTGCCCCCCACTGTGCTTCCCCCACCACTACTCCTATCCAGTTCACTTGTGTTCTGCTCTATTTGAGCCCCTGTGTGCTCCCCTGCTCCCACCCCTACTGTGCTGCTCCTCCCCCCACCCACTGTGCCCCCCCCTGTGCTGCCCCCGCCACTACTCCTATCCAGTTCACTTGTGTTCTGCTGTCTATGAGCCCCTGTGTGCTCCCCTGGCCCCCCCTACTGTGCTGCCCCCCCCTCCACTGTGCTGCCCCCCCTCTCACTGTGCTGCCCCCGCCACTCCTCCTATCCAGTTCACTTGTGTTCTGCTGTCTCTGAGCCCCTATGTGCTCCACTGGTCCCCCCCTACTGTGCTGCCCCCCCCCCCACTGTGCTGCCCCCCCTCTCACTGTGCTGACCCCGCCACTCCTCCTATCCAGTTCACTTGTGTTCTGCTGTCTATGAGCCCCTGTGTGCTCCCCTGGCCCCCCCTACTGTGCTGCCCCCCCCCATTGTGCCCCCCACTGGGCTGCCCCTGCCACTCCTCCTATCCAGTTCACTTGTGTTCTGCTGTCTATGAGCCCCTGTGTGATCCCCTGCCCCCCTACTGTGCTGCCCCCCCCCACTCTGCCCCCCACTGTGCTTCCCCCACCACTACTCCTATCCAGTTCACTTGTGTTCTGCTCTATTTGAGCCCCTGTGTGCTCCCCTGCTCCCACCCCTACTGTGCTGCTCCTCCCCCCACCCACTGTGCCCCCCACTGTGCTGCCCCCGCCACTACTCCTATCCAGTTCACTTGTGTTCTGCTGTCTATGAGCCCCTGTGTGCTCCCCTGGTCCCCCCCTCCACTGTGCTGCCCCCCCCCCACTGTGCTGCCTCCGCCACTCCTCCTATCCAGTTCACTTGTGTTCTGCTGTCTCTGGGCCCCTGTGTGCTTCCTTTGCGCCCCCCCCCCCCACTGTGCCACCCCCCATGTGCTCCCTTCCCTCTCCTGCCGGCTGCTGCAGGGGATGTCACAATAGAGAACCAGGAAGGGGTCGGTAAATATGTAATTTACCAGCTCCTTCCTTTTCTGAATGGACAGAGTCATAGTCAGTGACATTGTAAAAAAAAATAATATAAAATGATAAAAAATAATACAATTTAAATACCAAAAAATAAAAACGACTGACACCAGTGGGTGAACTTCCAGGATCGCAAAGGTCACACTTGCGCCCGGGCCCTGGCATTCCACCACCGTGGGGAGGCCCCCAAGATGGCAGGGAGGGGGCCCACTGCAGAACTTGTGAAAGGGTCCTGCAATGAGAGTAAGGGGCCCCAGGATCAGTAGGAAGAGCCCCAGGCTTGAAGGCAAGGGCCCCGGCCAGGGGTCCGGGGGGGGGCCCTTCATGGTTTCTTGCACCGGGGCCCTGAAGGTTCTAGTTACGCCTCTGACAGAAGCCCAAATCTTTATTGGCAACATAATGCTACATTTTCATTTACATTGAAACCACTGAAACAGTTAACAGCAAACGATGGAAAAAAAAAGTTGAGCTTACCGGTAGATGTGGGAATTGTGAGAGCGTCACGTGGAAGAAGGGTGGAAAGGTAGTCGAGGGTCCAGCGCAGATGTTTGCCTTTGGGACAAAAGTAAGAACATAGACTTGAGGAAGGACAGAAAATGAAACACAGAAAAGCAGCGGGACCCCGCCAGTGAGGTGAAGTAATCGGGGTGTGAAGCTCAATTAGGAGCTTTCACCTTTCAGGAATGAGTGCAGAAACAAGGCAGACGGTCCCCGCTGGATTCTCTTCGGAGGGGAACTGATATTTTGACGTGCGCTTCTGTCATGGAACGCTCCAGCGATAGATACGAGGCTTTTTGAAGGAATTAAAAGTTTCAGCATCTTGATGGCTTAATCTAGAAGGATTCCGATCACCCACATGGACATGGTTGCTTCCAATGCAAAATTACATTGGGGTGTAAGGAACGCTCGGTGACATCCCGGGGGCGTACGAGAATGCGCATGCGCGAATTCACTCATTCCCGTTTAACGCGCGCTTGCAATAGCGTCACGATTTGGCGCCATACGTGGCCTTTATAAAGGTGACTGGCACACTGGTTCTTGCTGTCTTGTCTGCAGCTTGAGTCCTGATCCTGAACCTGCTGTATCCTGTTGACTTCCTGATTGACCTCCCGGCTTGTCCATTACTTTGTCTGCTTGCTGCCCGCCCTGACCTTGGCTTGTTCCTGTGACTACTCTCCTGCCTTATCCTTGTCGGGATATCTGCTTCCGGTTCTGGACTTGTTCCCCTCCTGGTGGGGCAACCCTGGGGACTGCGACCCGGTGTTTAGCACACAACAAAATCCATCCTCACCACCAGAGGCTCTTGTGAAGACCTGCTGTCACTTAGACTCCACACCTTGGGCTAGCCCGTGTCTACCACTAGTGTGATCCGTCCGTGTTCCTGTTTCATGGGATCTCGCTAGGCTACCTCTGCACATCAGGCTCAGCCCCCAGCACCATTACATGGGGTTTATTCAGGGCTTTTTTTCTCAGAAAATAGGCGAAGAAACCAAACCTCAGGCAGGGTCGGCCCTACCATGGGTCCCGCTGGGCGGCCAGTGCCGAGACAAGGTCATCTAGAGCCCAGTGCGAACATGCCAACCTGCACCCCCCCCCCCAGATATATGAGCATTATGTGTCAGAAAAAATCACTAATCTGCACACTTCCCCCCTCCTCCCAGTACAAATCATGCCCCCTGCTGAAATCTCCCCTCTCTTGCCCCCAAATCCCCCCCAGCTCAAATACCCCCCAACTCCCCCCCCTCCTAGCACAAACCCTCTATCCGTAAAGTTTCTACTAGTAGTACACATCTCCCCCCTCCACTTCAAATCCCCCCTGCCAGCACAAATTCCCCTCAAATCCTCCTTCCTAGCACAAATCTTCTGCCCCCCTCCCAACACAAATCCCCCTAAATCACCACTATTACCACCCCCCACCTCATATTCCGCTTCTAAAACAATACTTACCCCTTGCTGCTCTTCAAATGCCCCCCTCCCAGCACAAATTCCCCCTAAATCACCACTATTACCAACCCCCCCCCCCCTCATATTCCGCTTCACAAAAAAAAACGTACCCCTTGCTGCTCTTCAAATGCCCCCCTCCCAACACAAATCCCCCTAAATCACCACTATTACCAACCCCCCCCCCCCCCCCCGAAAAATCCGCTCCTAAAACAATACTTACATACTTACCCCTTTCTGCTCTTCAAATGCCCCCTTCCCAGGGTCGGTGGAAGGATTTTTGCCACCCTAAGTGAAATAAAAATTGCCGCCCCCCCCCTGGAAAACATATTTGTTTTCCTGGCACTGCAGGACCCTGTAAGCCCCTCTCCCTCCAGCCCCCCACTCCAAGTTGTTGAAGTGGTTAAACCCCTTCAGTGACTTACCTCGGCGCTGGGCTAGGCTCTCCTATTCTCCTTTGTCGCGCATGCCCATTAGGTCTCCTAATAACGCCGGCGGGGAAGACCTAATGCGCATGCGCGGTAATGGCCGTGTGCGCGCATTAGACCTCCTCATAGAAAAGCATTATTCACTGCTTTCCTATGGGGATTTCGGTGACGCTGGAGCACTCAGCCCTCACAACATAGTGTGGCTTGCTGTGTATGCGCTCAGGCGGCACAGCGTGAGGAGTGCCTGTGCGGTGCGGCACCGGCCGGCGGTCCATACTGATTCCAGGTGCAGCAGCTGCTTAGGTCACCTTTCAAATCCCCTCCTCATTGATCTCTTTGTGGTGGCCCTCCCCCTTCTTCACATGATACCACAGTGCCCAGGGCAGCCGTCCCTCCTGCCCACCCCTTGTCCCGGCCCTGTAGGCGGCACTTAGAGAGGGGCAGCAAATTGATTCCCAAGATTTTTTTTCCAGCGGTTTTGTGTGTCATCAGTTTGCGGGGCATTACGGGTGGCATTTCCCCATCTCATACCGCCGCCCGTACTGCAAACTGATCAGTATGAGGAGGCGGAGCGTCTCCTCCAAGGAACATCCTTCGTGTGATTGTGGTGTGCGCAATGACGTCAGACATCAGCGCACTCCATCTCATGCAGGGCAGGTTGGATCTTCTAGGCTGGTGGGCGGGGCAGACACAGGAGTGACAGAAGGACTGAGGACAGACAGCGGGTGTTGGGTGGACTGGGACAGTGGAGAGTTATGGAAGAAGATACCAGTGTATATAATATTTTCTACATTTTATATAAAATAATGGATGTGGGGGCCTTTTGGTGGGTGTGATTTTTTTAGGGGGGGTTGGGGGGGGCAGCATTTCATTCTTGGACACAGGCAGCACAATGCCATGGGCCAGTCCTGTCTCAGGGGTCTTCAAACTACGGCCCACCAGTTGTTCAGGAACTACAATTCCCATCATGCCTAGTCAGAGCCGCTGATAAGCCAGTACAGCCAGCCCTCCTGTACTGGGCCCAGGCCCCTTCAGTTAAAAAAGGGGGGCCGGGCACCTGTTGAGCAGGAGGTCTGTCTGAACTGTCTTATTGCAGACACCGATCCTCTTCCTCCCCCCTGCAGCACTGCCCACTTCTTCTCTTCTTTCCCCGTCTGGCTGCATTGCAGGGGGATTGGTTCTAGCACATGCGCCCATTCCATCTGCTGTCTGGGCCCCCCTGTGTGCCCCTTTCCCCCTGCAGCTCTGCCAGTTTTCCTCCTCTTCCACCGGCAGCAACTGCGGGGATGTATCAAGATAGAAAGCAGGGTAAGGGGCCAATAATGTAATTTACTGGTCACTGCCTTTCCTGAATGAACACTGTGAGGGATTGGTACCAATCACTCCTATATCCATTCATCACTGAAGCATAGTAAACTGTTTACTATGCTTCAGATTGTGAATGCGCAGAAACCCTCAGAGCGCATCCTATTTATTCATCTGTGCAGCTGAGGCTAAAGAGAAAGTGACTGATAAAAGTTTGTCCTCAGTCACTTTTGGACAAAGGAAGGGGGCCCTGTCCGGCAGGGCCAGCTTATAGAATGGGCACGCTGGGCAGTTGCCTGTGGGGCCACACTTGCCCAGCGACCCAGCCCCAGCCCTAGTCTTGATTCCCGTATGGATCCCGTCACCGAACTTAGCAGGTGGCAAGCGCTTGTCGGCCCTGCGCTTCTGTCAGGCCTCTTGGGCCGTGGAGGGGGAGCCCCCAACTGCAGGAATGCCTGTCCACCTCCACAGGAACAGGCGCACACAGGACAGTCCAGTCTGACTCGCCTCCGTGTGTGTGTTCACCGAACCCAGCGGCCCAACTTGGAAGCTGTCATTAGCCTGGCACTGCTGTACCAATAAATATTGCCTTATCAATAATTAGCATTTTTATTCTTGTGGGTGATTGTGTAGGCGGGGCCCCAGTGCACTGCATTGCCCGGGGCCCTTTAATGCTCTTAAGATGGCACTGCTGTCAGGTAGGCTGTACGGGGGCCCATGATTCCTAACAGCAGCCCTGTGCCTAGTCATGTCAGTGAATGTCAGAGTCTTACAGTGCCTCATGGGACATGTAGTTCCACAACAGCCGTAGTTAATTGAACAATTGATTGAATCAAGTGGTTAATTGAACAAGCTGAAGTTAGAAGCTGATTGGCTACCATGCACCGCTTTAACCACTTAAGCCCCGGAGGATTTGGCTGCTAAACGACCAGGGGGTATTTTGCGATTCGGCACTGCGTGACTTTAACGGACAATTGCACGGTCGTGCGACGCTGTACCTAAACGAATTTGGCGTCCTTTTTTTCCCACAAACAGAGCTTTCTTTTGGCGGTATTTGATCACCTGTGCGATTTTTTGATCACGCGCTATAAACAAAAAAAGAGCGTCAATTTTGCAAAAATAGCAATATTTTTCCCTTTTTTTTATCTGAAATTCCCCCCCAAAAAATGTAAAAATCAAAATTTTTTAACATTTTCGGCCAATTTGTTTTATGCTACCTATGTTTGGTAAAAAAAATCGCAAAAAGCGTATTTTGATTGGTTTGCGCAAAAGTTATTGCGTTTACTGACTAAGGGAAAGATTTTTGTCATTTTTGTTGTTTTTTTTTAACGCGTAATGGCGGCGATCTGCGATTTTTTTTGCGGTACTGCGACATTGCAGCGGACAGATCGGACCCTTGACTGACATTTTTGACACTTTTGGGGTTACCAGTGACATTTCTACAGTAATCAGTGCTATATATATGCACTGTTACTGTAAAAATACACTGGTAGTGAAGGGGTTAACTTTATTTGAGAGGGAGGGGGGGTCCGTGACCACGCGGAAGCGGGAGCGCGCCTCCGGCGGCGCGCGCTCGCTCCCTGGACCCTCACAAGCTAGTGACGTAGCCCTACGTCACTTTGCCTGTGAGGGGCTGACCGCCGACGTAGATCGGCGTGCGGCGGTCGGCAAGTGGTTAACAGATCCAGTTTTAGTAAATCTACCCCTTTGGGTTGCATTTTTTTTTCAATTTTCTCTTTAAAGCGGAGTTCCACCCAAAAGTGGAACTTCCACTTTAGGTGGTTCTAATCCCCTGACATGCCACATTTGGCATGTCATTTTTTTTGGGGGGGGGGGAGCGGGTACCTAGTTTTGACAGGTACCCGCTCCCACTTCCGTTCAGAGCGCCGCGGCGCCCTGAGCGGAAGTTCTCCTCTCCCCCTCCCTCCCTGCAATCTTCTGGGACACGTCAGAGGTCCCAGAAGATTACCGGCCAATCACGACGCGTAGCGCAACTCGCGCATGTGCAGTGCATACCCGGCTGTGAAGCCGCAAACTGTCACAGCCGGGTGCCCACATCAGTGATACCGGCGCCGCAGAGCAGAGAGGGAGAAGAGCGAGGCTTCGGGCGGCCGCATCGCTGGACCGTTGGACAGGTGAGTGTGTGAGGCTGGAACTCCGCTTTAAGGAATCAAAAGTGATACAATTATATTAAATAGTAAACATATGTGTATATCAAAATTAATATCTGTTACTTTGTATATTACTTATAATTACTTATTTACTTTATTTAATTACTTATAAATTACCTATTACATATACTCTGTTACATTTGTACATTTTACAGTACATGAAGATCTAAATAAGTGATTTGTTTATTTATTTATTTATTTATTTTCCCCCTTTTTAGGAATCCAATTGCTACAATTATATTAAACAGTATAAATCTGCATACATTAAAATTCAAATCTGTTACTTTTTATACATTACACGATGTATTAAAATATAAAGAAGTGATTCCATGCTTTGCAATTGATTACTAGAGGAATAGAGGCTGTAAGCTCCCGTTCACACTGGTGCGGCGTTGAAATTGCACTACTTCAGCGCGATTTCAAAGCGGCAGATCAGCGCGATTTGCACTGCCAATTTCATTGTGATTTCATGTGGGATTAAGAGTGGTGCCCCCGATGAATATACAAAATATTTACAGATTTTTTTTTTTCCATCCTTTTTTTTTTTTTTTTTTTTTCACTTCAGGGCTTCCTTGAAACAATTTTCAAAAAGAAAGAAAGAAATGAAAAAAAAAAATGGACATAGCTGCAGTACTAAAAATAAATATATGTATGTATATTTGTATATCTATAAAGTGGGATTAAGAGTTGTGCTTCCGTGAATATAGAAAATATAATAATGCAATATTTATATTTTTTTCAGGTTTTTTTTTGCTAATAATATGTTTAAGTGGGATTAAAAGTTGAGCTTCCATGAATATAGAAAACATAATAATGCAATATTTTTTATTTTATTCCGTTTTTGATGCTAATAATATATTTAAGTAGGATTAAGAGTTGTGCTTCCATGAATATAGAAAACATAATAATGCAATATTTATATATTTTTTTTCAGTTTTTGATACTTAACAAATCCCCAAAGGTAAAAAAAAAAAAAGAAAAAATGTAAAAGAATGTGTGTGTCGGGAATATAATATATATCACAGTAGATGTATTAAGAAGAGAGAAGGAATTTTTACTTCTTCTCTATTTTTCATTTATGAAATACTGGCTATGTAACTATGCCTGTGATGTATGGGAATTGATAACTCACTTTGAATTTTCAATAAAAAATTATATTTGCAATAAAAATGTGTGTGTGTCTATTTAACTGTATTTTTTCCAGCACACAATGCTACAAAGGTTTTTTCTTTTTTTTTTTTTTTTCTTTTTTTTTTTGCTATAATGGAATAGTGAACAAGCAGTAAACCTCATTCTGACGTGACCATGAACTTAAAATTGAGCTTAGAAAAAAAAATTTTTTTTTTCCCGTTTACAAACGATCCACCCATATGTTCCCTATATAAAAGGGTGTAGTGTTAGGCGCCTTAAATTTGCTGAATTAACATAAAATTGAAAAGCCAAATTAATAAATTATTCCCACGTACAAACACTTACATCGCAAAATGTTTTAAAAATTGAACAATTTTTGTTTTTCCACATGTTATGAAATAATAAGTGTAAAAAAAATATCAAGTCTTGATAAATAAATATACTTCTTTATAAATTAAATAAAAAATGTTTAAAAAATTGTCAATTTTTGTTTTACCACTTGCCATCAAAGATAAAATTTAAAAAAAAACTTCTAATTTAATTTAAGTCTTGATTTAAATAAATATACTTCTTTACACACAGACTTGACCATTCGATGGGCCTCTAATAAGGACAACAGTGCATGGAATTATGGGGGTCTCAAGCTATGCTGGGACCTACAGTTTGCAATTTATCAAAAAAAAAAATCTGGTTTAAAAAATTGGGACCTTGCGCTTATACAACTTTCATACAGAATACAAAAAAATGATTAAATTAAAAAAAAAAAACATTTTTTTGCTATAATGGATTAGCGAACAAGTGGTAAACCTCATTCTGACGTGACCATGAACTAAAATTGAGCTTAGAAAAAAAACATTATTTTCCCGTTTACAAACCATCCACCCATATGTGCCCTATATAAAAGGGTGTAGTGTTAGGCGCCTTAAATTTGGTGAATTAGCATAAAATTGAAAAGCCAAAATAATAAATTATTCCCACGTACTAACACTTACATCGCAAAATATTTTAAAAAATTTAACAGTTTTTATTTTTCTACATATTATGAAAGAAAAAGTGTCAAAAATACCAAGTCTTGATAAATAAATATACTTGTTTATAAATTAAATAAAAAATGTTTAAAAAATTGTCAATTTTTGTCTTCCCACTTGCCATCTAAGACAAAATTAAAAAGAAATTCTAATTTAATTTAAGTTTTGATTTAAATAAATATACTTCTTTACACACAGACTTGGCCATTCGATGGGCCTCTAATAATGACAACAGTGCATGGAATTCTGGGGGTCTCATGCTATGCTGGGACCTACAGTTTGCAATTTATCAAAAAAAGTGGTTTAAAATCAGGGACCTCGCGCTTATACAACCTTCATACATAATACAAAAATGATTAAATTAAAAAAAAAAAAGGTTACTAACTTACCGTCCAAAATACGTTTCCTGAGAATATAAACAGAGTGAAACATTCACGGGGCCAAAGCGACACAAAGAGGCGTATGTTCAATGTCAGCCTTGGCGTAATGCAACTACGCCATGTTTACCAAAACAAACATTGCCCCAAGAGCTGTCACTTTGATGGATTTGGTGCTGTTTGTTTGTATTCCCCCTCAAAGTATCCACGCTAGATACACATAAGTCATCATTTTAATACATTCAGCTTTTTTTTTTTACAATAATCCAAATCATGTTTATAAAGTCTCAGGCTCTGCCGTGGGCGGCCTAGAAAACGCTTTTATAAGTTATATTTAAATAAAATGTAATTACAGTGGAGGAAAACTGAAGGCAACCATTTCTGAAACAAAAAAAAAAAAAAACGTTTCGGATCTTTTCTGCAATAGCGTTTTTTTTTTTTAAAAAAAAAGAAAAAAAAAATACATTTACTTTTTAATAAACATAATGCGTAATGTAATTTACTCTAAGAGCACAGAGATAATTTATTAACTTGCCATCCAAATATAAAAAAAATATTTAAATTTTTTCCTAATTTTTTGTGCATACGATTAATTCCATACATTTTAAATCGACACACTTCAGCAAACTCCTTCTATTAACCACTTCAGCTCCGGAAGGTTTTACCCTGTTAATGACCAGTCAATTTTTTGCGATACGGCACTGCGTTGCTTTAAGCGACGATTGCGCGGTCGTGCAAAATTGAACACAAATAAAATTGATGTCCATTTTTTCCCACAAACAGAGCTTTCTTTTGGTGGTATTTGATCACCCCTGCGATTTTCTTTTTTTTTGCGCTATAAACCAAAAAAGGTCAACAATATTATTTACTTTCTGCTATAAAACACATCCAATAAAAAAATTAAAAAAATCAAATTTCTTTATCATTTTAGGCCAATTTGTATTCTACTACATATTTTTGGTAAAAAAAAAAAATCCCAAAAAGCGTATATTGATTGGTTTGCGCAAAATATATAACGTCTACAAACTAGGGGATAGATTTAAGTCATTTTTATTTATTTTTTACTAGTAATAGTGGCGATCTGTGTTTTTTAGCGGGACTGCGACATTGCAGTGGACAAGTTGGACCCCTAACTGACATTTTTGACACTTTTGGGGGGACCAGTGACTTTACTACAGTAATCAGTGCTAAAAATATGCACTGTCACTGTAATAATGACACTGGCAGGGAAGGGGTTAACACCAGGGGCGATCAAAGGGTTAAATGTGAGCCTAGGGGGTGCATTCTAACTGTGAAATTACTACAGTAATGCTGTTGCACTGTGTTGCTTTAACTGACAACTGCGCAGTCGTGCGACGCTGTACCCAAATAACATTGATGTTATTTTTCTCCCACAAATAGAGATTTCTTTTGGTGGTATTTGATCACCTCTGCGATTTTTATTTTTTGCGATATAAAAAAAAAAAAAGACAATTCTGAAAAAAATTATATATACTTTTCACTTTCTGCTTTATAACTTTAGAAATAAAAAACATTTTTATATCAAATATTTTCATAATTTTAGACCAATTTTTATTCTGCTACATGTTTTTGGTAAAAAAACATAAATAAAAAAAGTCCCAATAAGCGTATATTGATTGGTTTGCTCAAAAGTTATCGCGTCTACTAACTAGGGGAAAGATTTATGTCATTTTTATTTATTTTTACTAGTAATGGCGGCGATCTGCAATTTTTAGCGGGACTGCGACATTGCGGCGGACAGATCGGACCCCTAACTGACATTTTTGACACTTTTGGGGGGACCAGTGACATTACTACAGTAATCAGTGCTAAAAATATGCACTGTTACTGTACTATTGACACTGGCAGGGAAGGGGTTAACCTAGGGGCAATCCAAGGGTTAAATGTGAGCCCCCAGATGTTTTGGAACTACATTTCCCATGATGCTCCACTACACTGCAGAACGCATGTAAGCTCTAATGGGCGGGGCCCTCTGATTCCTCCTGTATTATAATGTATTGTATTTGTATTGTCTACCCTCAAGTTGTAAAGCGCTGCGTAAACTGTTGGCGCTATATAAATCCTATATAATAATAATGAGCATCATGGGAAATGTAGTTCCAAAAACATCTGGGGTGCCAAGGTTCGCCATCCCTGGCCTAGGAGGTGTTTTCTAACTGTGAGGGGGGTGGCAACACAGTGACCTGTGATCCTAAATAGGAGGAGCTCTGCATTGATTCCAGAGAGAAGAGCGGTCTGCTGTGTTTACAACAGCAGACCGCCATTCTCTTCACGGTGAGTGATTGCGGGTGCCCGGCGTCAATCCCAGCCACCGGCCCCGTGGATCGGCATCCTCGCTGCCAAGTGGGCGCCACCCCTAGGAGCGCTCCCGTGGACCGCCGTACAGGTATACTGATTTGCGGGGACCTGCCTGCCGCTATACGGCGGCTGGTCGGCAAGTGGTTAGGGTGCAGAAAAAAGAGAGGGGAAAAAATGCACTGGAATGCATACAAAATACACCAAAAACGTGCATGCAGAAAAGCATCCGTAACGCACCCGGACTGCGTTTCTATGGTGTGAACCGGCCCCAAGTCAAACCCTTTAATTAGAATCAGTCTATCTCCAGCTAACACTTTTAAGCAGTTACATCAACAGGGTTAAACTATGGGAATAAAAACTGGCCATTGCAAACACCCCCAAAAATGTAATGGTTTGACCCAACCTCTGTAACTATCACTTTTGCTGGAGGGCTGGTTCTTCATACAAAATATGAAGGCCAATGCATTAAAAAGAAAAAAAAATCTAATTCATATTCTAAATATTATCATCACAGGTATAAACCCCATATGGTTACCAGAATACATTATTATTATTATTATTATTATTATTATTATTATTATTATTATATTGTATTTATTTTCCTCCCTTATAATACTACTATGCAGGCTTTCATGGAATGCAATCAAGTTATTATACATGGGGGGGAGGGGGGGACAGATGTTGCCAGAGGACCCTGCAATACTTCATCAGACCTGGACATATAACCATCATTTGACCACCAGTTTCCATCATAAAGCCCCCCAACCACAACTAAATAAAAAATTATGGATGAAGATCTTCTTAAACCTTCATAGAGGTTGATTTACTAAAAGCAAGTGGGCTGTTCATTAATATATATATATATATATATATATATATATATATATATATATATATATATATATATATATATATATATCATATATAATATATATTTATATATATTATAAATAAATTTATGAACAGCCCATTTTATATATATATATATATATATATATATATATATATATATATATATATATATATTTTTTTTTTTATATATATATATATATATATATATATATATATATATATATGTATATATATTTATATATCATATATAATATATATTTATATTTTATATATATATATATATATATATATCAACAATTTATTTTTATTGAAGCGCTTACCATGTATATTGTACATTCACATCAGTTTCTGCCCTAAAGGTGCCTAAAATGATCCAGGCAAAGGGAAATTTCCCTTAGCTTGGTAAAAGAGTTGTCTTCTTTCATCCAAACACGTACAAGCAAAAATACATTTTTTTTTTTTTTTATTTTTTTTTAATCTTCCATGCACACGATTAGGTTATATGTGCAAAGTCAATTTTCATCACATTCACTAAGCTAAGGGAAAATTCCCTTGCAGAGTTAAAAATTCTCTTGCAAAGTGAACAGTCTATTTGCCTTTAGTAAAAATGTCATTTGCGAGAGAGAGAATGGTCCAATGCAATTTGAGTCAATTAGATTCTTTGGTTTATCAAAAACCTAAACTACTGTAAAATTCTGGGAAAATGGGAAAATTCCCTTGCAAAATTAAAATTGAAATTCTCTTGAACGGTCTATTTGCCTGTAGTAGAATGACATTTGACGGGGGGATGTTCCCATCCAAATTGGGTCAATCGGACTCTTTGGTTTATCAAAAACCTAAACTACTGGAAATATTCTGGGAAAATAGGAAAATTCCCTTGCAAAAAGAAAATTATTTTGCAAAGTGAACAGCCTATTTGCCTTTAGTAAAAATGTCATTTGAGAGAGAGAGAAAATGCTCCAATGCAAATTGGGTCAATCAGATTCTTTTTCTAGAAAAAATAGGAAAATTCTCTTGCACAAATAAAATTCTTTTTCACTAAGCTTAGGAAGAAATCTCTGTGCAAAGTCAATTTTCATCACATTCACTAAGCTAAGGGAAAATTCCATTGCGGAGTTAAAAATTCTCTTGCAAAGGGAACAGTCTATTTGCCTTTAGTAAAAATGTCATTTGCGAGAGAGAGAATGGTCCAATGCAATTTGAGTCAATTCGATTCTTCGGTTTATCAAAAACCTAAACTACTGGAAAATTCTGGGAAAATAGGAAAATTCCCTTGCAAAATTAAAATTAAAATTCTCGTGAACAGTCTATTTGCCTTTAGTAGAATGACATTTGACAGGGGATGTTCCCATCCAAATTGGGTCAATCGGACTCTTTGGTTTATCAAAAACCTAAACTACTGGAAATATTCTGGGAAAATAGGAAAATTCCCTTGCAAAATTAAAATTAAAATTCTCTTGCAAAGTGAACAGCCTATTTGCCTTTAGTAAAATGTCATTTGAAGGGGGATGTTCCCATGCAAACTGGGTCAATCAGACTTTGGTTTATCAAAAATGTAAATTACTGGAAAATTCTGGGAAAATGGGAAAATTCCCTTGCAAAATTAAAATTCTCTTGGATAGTGAACAGCCTATTTGCCTTTAGTAAAATGTAATTTGAGGGGGGATGTTCCCATGCAAACTGGGTCAATCAGACTTTGGTTTATCAAAAACTTAAAATACTGGAAATTTCTAGAAAAAATAGGAAAATTCTCTTGCACAAATAAAATTCTTTTTCACTAAGCTTAGGAAGAAATCTCTTGCAAAGTTAAAAATTCTCTTGCAAAGTGAACAGCCTATTTGCCTTTAGTAAATATGTAATTTGAGAGAGAGAAAATGTTCCAATGCAATTTGAGTCAATTACGGTAGACTCTTCGGTTTATTAAAAACTTAAACTACTGGAAAATTCTGAGAAAATGTGAAAATTCCCTGGCAAAAATAAATTAATTTGCAAAGTAAACAGCCTATCTGCCTTTAGTAAAAATGCAGTTGGGGGGGGGGGGGGGGGGTTGTTCCCATGCAAATTGGGTCAATCAAACTTTAACTACTTCCTCCAACAGCCAAAATAGAAGAAGGCAATATTCTAAATGAAGCAAAACGTATATACTTTCATTTCCAAAGGGCAAAAGGTGAGAACTAACAACAAAATAATTACAATGTTTCCTTTAAAGTGTATTTACCAGTCTGAGTACAGTAACCTGCGTAAGGGACCTTTAACATTTAAAGGGCAGGAGACACCTTAAGGATGATGGTACCCCGATACTCCCTAATTTATTATTATATCAGAGGCAACTCTTCTAGTATAGGACATTAAAATTAATTTGCCGCGTCATATGCAGAATTCATGTAAATCCACGTTAAAAAATGTAAAACTTAAATATTTTAATGCTTTCATATGCAAATTGTAACACAATAAAAAGTGTTTTTATGACTTTTCGTCCTGTTAAGGCCTACTGGCCTGTAAAGCAGTAAAGATTCGATGTTGAATGTTCAATTTTTTTAATGATTTGCAAGTAACAGCATATTTATAGTTATAAAGAAATTTAAGGAATAAAAATAGAATTAATTTCTGCTGAATCTTTGTTTGTTCTATTAATAGTCGCCCGATGTTCAGGCTATTTTGAATGTTTGTCTGATTTTTGTCTTTGTACTGTTTATAAAATAGCAATAAAAATAATTTAAATATATATATATTTATATATATATATATATATATATATATATATATAGATAGATATAGATATATACTTCTTAGTTTAATGGACATTTATTCTTTTTTTTTCAGCCTATGCATTTAAAATGAACTATATATATATATATATATATATATATATATATATATATATATATATATATATATATTTATATATATATATATATATATATATATATATATAGTTAATTTTATATATATATTTATATATATAAAATTAACTATATATATATATATATATGTATGTATATGTATATATATATATATATATATATATATATATATATATATATAGATATAGATATATATAGATATATATCTATATATATATATATATCTATATATATATATATATATATATATATATATATATATATATATATATATATATATATATATAGTTAATTTTATATATATATATATATATATATAGTTAATTTTAAATGCATGGGCTGAAAAAAAAAAAAAAGAAAAAGAATAAAAGTCCATTAAACTAACCAGTTTCAAACACGAAAAACATGAAACGGCCTTCTCTATGCAAGTAATGCTACAAATATATGAATAATTCCTATAGTTTATTTTGAATACAAATGATGACCATTTGCTGAGTAATCAGTAGAGGGAAATAAAAGCTTGGTTACCTTGTATAAAACGTTTAAAAAAAAAAAAAAAAAACCTTGAACATTTTAATGCTTTCGTATGTATAAATGTAACAGTGTTTTTATGACTTTTCGTCCTGTTAAGGCCTACTGGCCTGTAAAACAGTTAAGATTCGATGTTGAATGTTCTATCTTTTGATTGCTTTGAAAGCAACAACACATGTATAGTTGAAAGAGATTAAAGGAATAAAAATATAGTTAATGAAAAAAAAAAAATGTATAGGCTGAAAAAAAGAAAAAAAGAGAAAAAAAAATATACATATATATATATATATATATATATATATATATATATATAATAAATTAATAAATAAAAAAGAAAAAAAAAATGTAAGCAGTTTTAAACACGATATATCCTTCTCTATGCAAGTAATTCTATACATAAATAAATAAAATAAAATTTAAAAAAATGCAAAAAAAAATGTAAGCCGTTTTAAACACGATATATCCTTCTCTATGCAAGTAATTCTATACATAAATAAATAAAATAAAATTTAAAAAAATGCAAAAAAAAAATGTAAGCCATTTTAAACATGATATATCCTTCTCTATGTAAGTAATGTTATAAATAAATGAATTATTTTTTTTATAGTAAATTTTGAATACAAATGACCATTTGCTAATTAATCAGTAGAGGGAAATAAAAGCTTGAGTGCCTTATATGAAATCCCCCAATACCTTTTCAGACAATATCCTACTAGCTGCATGGAGTTTGACCTCCTAACCTTGCTCTGTACCTGGATACCGCAGAGAACTATTCAACAGGATTGAATGAATTTATGAACACGTTGCAACATTTATGCAGACATTGACAAAATATGTTACTTCACCTAATTAGTGAACTGTGGAATGTCCCCGTGGTTTTTTTTAGGTGACATATCTGCCTTAAATCCTGGGACACAACTAAAAAAAAAAAGACAAAAAAAACACTGACTTTCTGAAAGCGCAACCCCATGCTTCGGCTCCTATTCCTTTGGCTACAACATGCTTACAACATTACGTGCGCGCAGTAAAACATTTGTAGACAGCAAAGTCAAAACATTTGCCTCAATGCTCACAAAAAGTTCAATTCTGCATAACATCAACACATGTGCATGTCTGACTGCTGAGGCCTTCACAATGCTAATCACTGGCAGATAATCTCCAGTTAAAGTTCTGCAATTTGCAAAAAAAAAAAAGACTATGTTTCATTTTGCTTGAAAAATAATACTTCCTTATCTATGCGCAATACATAACTTTTAGCAACGGCTTCTGCTTCTGATCAGTTTTGCTGAAGGATACATTGATGACATTTATATATTGCGTTTTTATATTGCTTTGTGATACATCAGCTATGAATTCCAGAGATTTATTTTCGTCAGTCTGCATTTGATTCTAAAATCTTATTACATTAGGGGATATGCTAAATGCAAGGGGTGATTTAAGGTTTATCAGTCCAGTGAACCGATGTCCCCTTTAATCAACCAATCATATTAAGGGGGGAAGAGAAAAAAATAGAAAATGTTGGCTGTTTGACAGAATCCTTTAGCATTTACATGAACCTCAACCTTTAATAGAGAACTAGTAAAGCCTCATCTGACTCATTAGGGATCATAGAAAAAGAAACTCAAAAATGAGCTCATCTTGACCCATATTCTTTAAAAAAGCAAGAATATTTGGCCTTGTCTACTTCACTACATATATGGATTATTTGTATTCAGCTGTACCAAAAAAATATATATATATTTTTAATTTGGTTGTTGCTACATTTTTACACTATATAGCAAATTGTTTAATTTTTATAGAATATTGGGTTAGATCGTTGGGGGGAAAGGGGTGATTTAATAAAGATATCATTGCTATCCTCATTTGTAGTTATTTTAATGATCAATTTAGGCTTGGAATATGAAAAAAAAAAACTAAAAACAAATTAAACACATTTAGATATTAAGTGTTATATGTTACTTGCTCTCTTGATGTTTTCTTTTACCCCCCCCCCCTTATTATTTAGGCCTTTTTATGTTTTGATACTATGGTTGACTGCACTTTGACTATTATACATTTATGTATTGTAAGCCACTTTGGGGGGGGGGGGTACCTGCCCCCTTATTTGTATGTTATTTTTTCAAAATAAATAAAAACATAATTTAAAAAAAAATGTGAAAGCAATTTTATAAATTAATTTTAGGTTAAAGTAAGTTGTACGTTGATAATGAAAATAGCTGCTAGTCGACAGTATGTGGACAAGCTTAGCAAAATCATTCTTAAATAACTGTATTCTTCCGCATGAGTTTGTTTTTTAAGGCTGCAGCCTTTCTTAAACTTTTCAACACAGAGGAACCCTTGAAATAAATTTCTGGTCTCGGGGAACCCCTGCTAAAAATTTAAAATCTACAACTCATGACAAATTAGTGTGACAGTCAGTGGGAAGAATGCTCCTTACTCTTCTCATCATTGGGAAGAATTACCCCCCCTTACAGATAGCTAAAAGGAACAATGGTGTCAGTGGGAACTTATCTGAGAGGCAGAAATTGCCCATTGCTCAAGGAACCCCTAGAAGCCTCAGGAGGAACCCTGGTTGAGAAACCCTAGCTTAGAGACTTCCTTTAAAGTAATTAAATAAAAAATAAATAAGCAAATAAAGGCTTAGAGACTTAATTTAAAGGAAATAAATAAAAAATAAATAAGCAAATTAAATAATAATAAAATAATAATAATAAAAATGAAATAAAAAACAAAAGGGCAAATAAAGGCCTAGATACTTCCTTTAAAGGAAATAAATAAAAAATAAATAAGCAAATAAAATAATAATAATAAATAATAATAATAATAGTAATAAAATAATAATAATAAAAAGTAATAATAATATTAATAATAATAGTAATATTAGCTGGTTAAGAGGATACTAATATAAGATTACAAATAAGGATAAACATAGTAATTTGAGTGGATATTACAACCTAACTTTGGTTCAATTAACCTGCATTTAAAGGACATCTCTTAAAAATGATTTACCTAAAAAAGAACAAAAATATGTATAAAGTTAAAATTAGGAAATACTTAGAAAACACAGTAAAAAAAAAAAAAAAAAAACCTGACTCTATTCATTGTTTGGGGCGTGCTATCACACCTTTTCCAATAGATGAAGGTTGGCCAACCCTGTTAGCTGATAAATAGCTTCTCTAATTCACAAAAGCATTTGTTTCCTCGTGGTAAGATTATCTCTTAGTAGGGCTGTGAATTTTTGTGTTCCCCTTCAAAATGACCGATGTGCACATAGCAAATATAGGGCCTAATTTACTAAAGCTGTAGGCTTGTTGGCCAGGTGGTGGATCTTTGGCATATCCTGAATTGTAAAAAATGAATACCATCTGATGCCTAGCTAGATTCACTAATTAATGTCAAGCACACATTCCTATAGTTCTAACTGCCTGAACTGAGCTTCCATCATAAGAGCAGGCAAGTGGGGATTTTAAAACTGATTTTTATGGTTACCAGGTAATGGGTATTTTTTTCCATTTTATATGCATTTTACGCTTCGACATGTACTATTACAAATTCAGCCTATGTCGGTATAGTCCCACTCCTAAGAGGATTTTTCACATTTTGGTCTATATATGCTAGGGATGATGGCCCTATCCAACACCACACCATACTAGATTACAAAATTACAAATATTGGCATCGGACATTAAATTTAAATTAAGCTCTGTTATTGTTCCAAGGCTCTATTGGGTCACTAAAACATATAGGGGGTGATTTACTAAAGACAAATAGTTTGTGCACCTTGCAAAAGTGCAGTTGCACTCTGCAAGTGCAGTTACGTCAAAGCTTGGTAAATTTGGTAAAGCTTAACTTTGCAAACAATACCCAATCACATGCATGTGCTCGCACATGATTATGTAATGGAAGTCTTAAGAGGTCTCCCTCATTTAATACGCTCTGCAGCAACTGCCCTTGCAGAGTGCAATTTGCCCTTAGTAAATCAACCCCACAGTATGCATACAGAAAGAGGACGAATAACTGGTCCATGTGGGCTTCTATAGGCCAAAATCTAAATGATGCCTTAAATATACCACAGAACTAAAACACTATATATATATATATATATATAAACAAAGCAAAACCCCTAAAAAAGGTAGAAAAAAAAAGCTTTGGAGCACCTGCTCTTGCAATTTGCCCTTAGTAAATTAACTCCACGGAAAGCATACAAAAAGAGGGCAAATAACAGGTCCATGAGGGCCTCTATGGGCCCAAATCTAAATGATGCCTGCAATATACCACTGAACCAAAACATATATATATATATGTATATGTATATACATATATATGTATATCTATATATATCTAAGAACAAAAACAAAGAAAAAACCCTAAAAAACAAAAAAGACAAAGACAATTTGCCCTTAGTAAATCAACCCCACAGTATGCATACAGAAAGAGGACGAATAACTGGTCCATGTGGGCTTCTATAGGCCAAAATCTAAATGATGCCTTAAATATACCACAGAACCAAAACACACACATATATATATATATATATATATATATATATATATATATATATATATATATAAAAACAAAGCAAAACCCCTAAAAAAAGTAAAAAAAAAAAAAGCTTTGG
>NC_138780.1:201178159-201183159 GCF_965119305.1 Pelophylax lessonae
CAATTAACCAGTCTCGTAGAAAAGAAAAAAAATGTCAAATGGAAGCAATATATTGATTTTGTTTCAAAAAACTATTAGATGGACACCTTAAAGACCACAACATACAGGGGTATACAATGTACAACATACAGGGGTATACAATGTACAACATACAGGGGTATACAATGTACAACATACAGGGGTATACAATGTACAACATACAGGGGGTATACAATGTACAACATACAGGGGTATACAATGTACAACATACAGGGGTATAAAATGTACAACATACAGGGGGTATACAATGTACAACATACAGGGGTATACAATGTACAACATACAGGGGTATACAATGTATGGTTAACAGCAAACACACACACATCATAGGTTGAACTGGATGGTCTGATGTCTTTTTTCAACCTCACTATGTAACTATGTAACTATGTAACTATGTGAATTACAGCAAATGTCAAGAAGGATATTTGGTCACATAAAGGGGGAGAATCGAATAAAACTGGAGCATGCAAAATCTAATGCAGCTCTGCATAGAAACCAATCAGCTTCCAGGTTTTATGGTCAAAATTTAATTTAACAAGCTGAAGCTAGAAACTGATTGGCTACCATGCACGGCACAGTATGGGCGCCATCCATACCCCCTCTGTAGCACTGGATGAATCCATGTCCTAGAGGTCACCTGATTATATTGGGATGTAAATGCCTATTTGCAACCTGTAACTAAAAAAGAAATTTGGGACTTTAAATGGAGCACAGAAAAAATGTGCCCCCATCCCTAATTGCTTGAATAGAGGAAAGGATTGGGACTTTAGATGAGGTGGAAACCACGCTGGGAAATATGAACAATGGAAACATTTTTATTGCTATACACAAGCAATTATCAAAGTACAACATATGAAATATTGATTCATGTATAATCAATACAATCAAAACACTTGGATCGGTCTGATATATGTGCAGGTACACAAATTATATGTATAGATCAAGAGTATAGGGACTAATGGCACTCCGTATAAGCCACACAGTCCATAATTATTCCATTGTTGCCATATTATAGATAGTCTGCAGAGTACACCATGGCAATGAATGCTGAATCATCACCCATCTGCAGCAGTCATGGACCTAGTTTGTATCGTGTATGTAAAAATACACAAAAATACAATAAACGTATAAGTGCCCATTCACACAACCGCGACTTGTCAGGCGACTGGTCAGCCTGACAAGACGCGGTCCATGCACTGCTACGGGAACCGTTCTAATAGAAGCGACTCAAGTCGCTCCGACTTAGAAAGTAGTTCCTGTACTACTTCGGGGCGACATCGGAGCGATTTACATTGACATTCATTATATGAAGTCTGTGCAAGTCGCGCCGAAGTCGTGGTGCACGCGACTTCACAGGTCGCCCCCGAAGTCGTGCCGCGTTAGTGTGAACCGGCACTAAAAGATAAGTAAACACTAATCCGACTTGTCAGTCTTGGTCGCCTGACAAGTAGCTTCCAATGCTGTGCAATGGAACCGTTCTAATCAGAGCGACTCAAGTCAAGAAAAAGGTTCCTGCACTCTTTTTTGGCAAAGTCGGAGCGACCTGCATTGACTTCTATTATGAGAAGTCGTTGCAAGCCGCGCTGCACGGGTGACTTCATTAGTCGGCCCGAAGTCGGAGCGACTTGGAGTCGGATCAGTGTGAACTGACTCTAAGTCCAAATCCTTTCCTCTATTCAAGCATATTTGCAACCTGTGTTTGTGAGTATGATGCATGAAACTTTTTTTGCCCTTCAATAAATGTTTTAATGGTACTGCACTAGGTGGGTGTGCCCTTCTCTTGTTTTCGTTGTTTTCTGGTATGTATGTTTTTAAATATTTTTATGAAATTTCTTCACATACATAATAAATATGACATTGCATTGTGACAATATGGAAAAACATTGATTTGCACAAGACCATAGAAATATTGGTGTCTCCAGCTTATATCTAACCCTTATTTTCATTTCCCCTTTTCCTCCTTCCTCCCTCAAAAAAAAAAAAAATTCTAGTATGTATGGACCCCCATAGTGACACCATGAGAGGGCAGCAAGAACCTAGATGCTATCAACATAGCCTTTTCCTTTAAAGCACAGCACCTGAGCAGGAGAATGACTTGGTTTTACCATGCACAGCTGCACCAGATTCTGAGTGCTCCAGTTTTAGTAAATTCCCCCCAACATGTCCCAGATAGGAAGTAAAGGGAAATATTTTACAGGGACACAAACAGCAAAAAAAAAAAGGCTGACAGTGGTTGTAGCCTTTCCTATCCTATTGTTTTTTTTTTTTTTTTTTTACTTCTGTCTGTGTTACTGTTACAGATTTTCCCTCACCTCCTGTATGCTGTAACAGTTATCACAGTAAGTAAAGGGAAATGTCTCTAATGAAGCCCAGGACTGCTGTAAAAGCTCAACAGGGGTTCTAAAGCAAAAAAAGAAAAAGTTTTGGCTTTACATACACTTTATATATAGATGCATGTATGCATCTTGTTTGTATGCCAATAAAATATACATATTGTTACAATAGCAGCATTCAAATGAATATTATATATATATATATATATATATATATATATATATATATATATATATATATAAAATTTATATTATGTATTATTTTATATATAATTGCATACATCTTGTTTGCATGCCAATAAAATATATATGTTGCTAGAATATCAGCATGAAAGTGGATGAAGATAAATATTTTACAAATATATATATATATATATATATATATATATATGCATTATTTTATATATAATTGTATACATCTTGTTTGTATGCTAATAGGTTGCCAATACCATATACATGTTGCTAGAATAACAGCATGAAAATGGATGAAGACATATATATATATATATATATATATATATATATATATATATATATATATATATATATATATATATATATATATATATACATATATATATATATATCAACAGAAAAATGTTATTTATAATAAGAAAATGTGTATTATTAAAGTAAGACTCTATAAAGTAAAATTCTATACTCTAATATGTAATACAATATAACCATAGTCGATACAATATTTTTATTATTATTATTCATATTATGTATTACTTTATATTTAATTGCATACATCTTGTTTGCATGCCAATAGAATATACATGTTGCTTGAATATCAGCATGAAAGTGGATGAAGAAAAATATTTTACACACATATATATATATATATATATATATATATATATATATATATATATATATATGTGCATTATTCTATATATAATTGTATACATCTTGTTTATATGCCAATAGGTTGCCAATAGCATATACATGTTGCTAGAATAACAGCATGAAAATGGATGAAGAAAAATATTTTACATATATATATATATATATATATATATATATATATATATATATATATATATATATATATCTCAACAGAAAATGTTATGTATAATAAGAAAATGTGTATTATTAAAGTAAGACTCTATAAAGTAAAATTGTATACTCTAATATGTAATACAATATAACCATAGTCGATACAGTATTTTTATTATTATTTATATTATGTATTATTTTATATATAATTGCATACATCTTGTTTGCATGCCAATAGCATATACATGTTGCTAGAATAACAGCATGAAAGTGGATGAAGAAAAATATTTTATATATATATATATATATATATATATATATATATATATATATATATATATATATATCAACAGAAAATATTATTTATTATAAGAAAATGTGTATTATTAAAGTAAAACTCTAAGTTATACTCTATACTCTAATATGTAATACCATATAACCATAGTCGATCCAATATAATGCAGTGGCAAAGAGGAAATGTAGCAGAAGAGACTTTATATATTATATAAATGTTTTGATCAGAAAATGGGGCAGAGTTTAATGAGACGTTTGACCATAAAAGGGTTAAAAACAACAAGTGCCAGCACATGCTTGAGTCTGGGTCAGAGATGTGGAGATGTGAGAAGGGGTTAACCTAGGTTCAGAAAGAATTATGCTAAAATACCACAGCAATGCAATAGGTCATAAAATGCTGTCATTTTACGAGCTATTTATTGTTATTTATATTATTTTGTATATATTATTTATGTTTATTAATAATAAGAGATGTAGCAGTTTGTGGATTATTAGGAGTTATGGCAATAGATGAGTTAATGGTGCACCCAAAAGCAGGCAGAGATGTTTTCAAGTATTTATTAAAGAAAAAGTTTGCAAGGGAGCAGTGCAGTGAGCTGATGGCAGATGGAGGGGCAGATTGGCAATGCAAAGCTTAAGCAAAATAATGTCAGTTTAAGTGAATGGGGTCTATTTACTAAAGTATAAACTGTTCACTTAGCAAAGGAAAATAAATGTTTTTCTTGCAAAAGATTTAAAGATTGAAATGAACTTCACCTTACTGACCAAGCAAATGAACTTTGCAAAGTGAATATTCACCGTGCTAAATTAACTTTAACTCCTGTAGCAAATCAAACCCTGCTGTTTGATTAAAAGGAAATTTGGTATTGCAAATGTGATAAACGAGCTTTTCATCTAAGCAGACAGTTATGTTTTGGCAATTTATCAGTTAATAGGTGCTTGGCAAGCTACGGGTTAATGAGAGCTGAAGTCAATTTAAAAGAAGGGAGATATAGAAACAGTGTATGGGTTAATAAATCAGGCGATAGATTAGTATGGGATTTGGCATGGCATGGGTTTACAAGCTTGGGGCTCCTGTAGAAGTGTGTGATCAGTGCCCAGGGTGGGCAGTGCTGTGAGAGGGTTGCTGTATTTTTAAAGGTTTTAGTCTGGAGTCTGAGAAGGGATCAGTGAAGTTCCATCAACAAGAGGAGTATTGACGTCACTTAAAGGAACTCACCTCTACTTTCTCCTCTCTCAGGTGGACCCTCCTTGCCAGCTGCTCCCTGGTGCCCACATCTGGATATTTGGTCTCCTGGAAAAGGTTCTCTAAAGCTTCCAGTTGCTCGTCGGTGA
>NC_138780.1:201190659-201265659 GCF_965119305.1 Pelophylax lessonae
AGGGGGGAGAGAAGAGAGGGGGAGAGAGGGGGGGGAGAAGAGAGAGAGGGGAGAGAAAGAAGATAGAGAGATGAGAGAGAGGGGAGAGAGAGAGAGAAAAGAGAGCGGAGAGAAGAGAGAGAGGAGAGAAAGAGAGAATAAAGAGAGGAGGGAAGAGAGAGGGATAGAGAGAAGAGAGAGGGGAGGGGAAGATAGAAATGAGAGAGAGAAGAGTGAGGGGGAGGAAAAGAGAAACAGAGAAAGGAAGAGAGAGAAAGAAACAGGAGACAGAGGGAGGGAGAGAGAGAGTGAGACAGAGAGGAGGGGGGGGGGGGGTGAGGAAAACAGAGAGAGAGAAGGAAAGAGTGGAAGAGAAAAAAAGGGTTTAGGGAAGGAGAGAGAAAAGAAAAAGGGTGAGAGGAGAAAGAGAGAGAGAGAGAGAGAGAGAAGAAAGAAAGAAAGAAAGAAAGAAAGAAAGAAAGAAAGAAAGAAAGAAAGAAAGAAAGAAAGAACGAAAGAAAGAAAGAAAGAGAGAAAGAAAAATAACGAATATCGACATATACTGTACATAAACGTAATAAATAGAAAGGGGGAAATAAAAAGAGAAAGATAAACAGAAAGATAGCCGGGTACATAGATAATAAAAATGAAAATAAAAATAGATAGATAGATAGATAGAAAGAAAGAAAGAAAGAAAGAAAGAAAGAAAGAAAGAAAGAAAGAAAGAAAGAAAGAAAGAAAGAAAGAAAGAAAGAAAGAAAGAAAGAAAGAAAGAAAGAAAGAAAAAAAGAAGGGGGATAGAGAGAGGAGAGAGCAGAAAGGTAAAAAGAGAGAAAGCGTGCAGAGGGAGCATGAGAGGGGAGAGAGAAGGAAGAGAAGAAGAAGGGAGAGAGAGGAGGAAGAGAGAGAGAATGTAAAGATAGAAAGAGAGGGAAACAGTGGGAAAGGGAGGAAGAGAAACAGAGAGAAGGAGAGGGATGAAAGAGAGAAGGGGAAAAGGGAGAGAGAGAAAGAAAAAAAGAAAGAGAGAGAGAGAGCTTGTAGTTTACCAAAAAACTGACATGGACAGGGTACCCATGTGTATTGAGTGTATGGGGGAGGGGAGGGGGTGCACACTATGTACACTGACTGCACATACAGAATACATATTAATGTATATTACAGAAGGATAGAGTGAGGGAAACAGAGAATGTTGTAAATACATGAGAGGGATTCCCTTTCTTCTTCTATCTTCAATGTATAAATATACATATACAGACATACATAGAGAGACATAGAAAGATTACAGATTTGAGTCAAATCATAATTAGATAATAGATATCAATACAGCAGACTGATTTATGAAGATAGATAGATAGATAGATAGATAGATAGATAGATAGATAGATAGATAGATAGATAGATAGATAGATAGATAGATAGATAGATAGATAGATAGATAGATAGATAGATAGATAGATAGATAGATAGACAGGAGTAACCAGAAAAGAAGGAAATATAGATTGAGATACATGTGCAAATAATTTTGTAAATTGGCTCGCCCCTTCTGTATAATTATGGAATCTCCAATGAATATCCTAGTGTGGCGGCAATGTATACTGAAGCGTCCCTCAATATTTATGTAGAAAGTAACCCTGGAAATTCCATTATTATTATTTTTTCTTAAAAAAAAAAAAATCTGTCACACTTCAATCTTATTATCACACCTTTACCAGAGTTCCCAACTACCAGGGGGACATGATGTGTGTATATATATATACATACAAAGATGTGATGATGATGATGATTATAGAGGTGTGTATATATATATAGATATATATATATATATCTATATATATATACACATCCCCTCCTTAGCCCGCCTCTGTGATAAATCCCTACAGATAATGTGAACACCTCTGATGTGATTTGGCGATATTTGCAGACAATTTATTAATCAGGAAGAATATTAGACGGTTTTTCTGCTTTGGGTTTCTCATATTCAGCCGTAATCACTCTCCAGAGTGGTCTTGTGAAGATAAGACAATAAAAAAAAACGGCTGCTTAAATAATCGGAGCAAATGACCAGAGGTTGCTAAGCAATCTAAACAATCGCCCAGTTAGCGGTAAATTCTCAGCATGGGCGCAAAGTTGCGACAAAGGGAAGTTGAGTGACAGCAATCAGTGCGCTAATGGCCCCTTGGCGCAGAACTGAGGTCCTGTAGCCCTTTATTAATCCAATGTTCTAGTTAAGCCATTAGGAGCTGGAACAGTAGACAGGCAACAGGGAAAGGGGGAGGTGCAGCATATGCACCAATTTGCGGGGCTTATGCCAGAGAAGAGGGATATTTATTATTTATATTTGTGATGGCGAGAAAAAGAGACTGACTTCAGAGCCATGGCGATAAGGTGGGCGACCTCAGAGGCTGACAAATGATATGTCATCGATGTATCTCTTCAATGCAGGGTAGATGTTTGTCAGAAAGAGAAGCTTTGATGGAACCAAAGTTATCAATATTATTTCTACTAAGCGGGTGGCTGACTTCATACAGATGGTGGATGGCCGACTTCATACACATGGGGAATAGCGGACTTCATACACATGGGGGATGGCCAACTTCATACACATGGAGGATGGCCGACTTTATACACATGGGGGATGACCGACTTCCTACACATGGAGGATGGCTGACTTCATACACATGGGGGATGGCCAAATTCATACACATGGGGGATGGCCGACTTCATACACATGGAGGATGGCCTACTTCATACACATGGAGGATGGCCGACTTCATACACATGGGGGATGGCCGACTTCACACACATGTGGGGCTGGCCGACTCCATACACATGGGGGATGGCTGACTTCATACACATGGAGGATGGCCGACTTTATACACATGGGGGATGGCCGACTTCATACACATGGGGGGTGGCCGACTTCATACACATGGAGGATGGCCAACTTCATACACAAGGGGGATAGCCGACTTCATACACATGGAGGATGGCCCACTTCATACACATGGGGGAGGGCCGACTTCATACACATGGGGGATGGCCGACTTCATACACATGGGGGATGGCCGACTTCATACACATGGGGATGGCCGACTTCATGCACATGGAGGATGGCCGACTTCATACACATAGGGGGTGGCCAAATTCATACACATGGAGGATATCTGAGTTCATACACATGGGAGATGGCCAACCTCATACACATGGTATGTGGCCGACTTCATACACATGGAGGATGGCCGACTTCATAGACATGGTGTATTTCTGACTTCATATACATGGAGGATAGCTGACTTTATACACATGGGGGATGGGCAACTTCATACAAATATAGGATGGCTGACTTCATACACATGTGGGATGGGCAACTTCATACACATGGGGGATGGCTGACCTTATACACATGGGGGATGGCCGACTTCATACACATGGGGGATGGCCGACTTCATACACATGGGGGATGGCCGACTTCATGCACATGGAGGATGGCCGACTTCATACACATAGGGGGTGGCCAAATTCATACACATGGGGGATAGCCGACTTCATACACATGGAGGATATCTGAGTTCATACACATGGAAGAAGGCCAACCTCATACACATGGAGGATGGCCGACTTCATAGACATGGTGTATTTCTGACTTCATATACATGGAGGATAGCTGACTTTATACACATGGGGGATGGGCAACTTCATACAAATATAGGATGGCTGACTTCATACACATGTGGGATGGGCAACTTCATACACATGGGGGATGGCTGACCTTATACACATGGTGGATGGCTGACTTCCAGCTTCCAGGTTTTTTTTTCTTTTTGTCAAAGCCTAATTGAACAAGCTGAAGCTAGAAGCTGATTGGTTTCTACACAGAGTTGCACCAGATTTTGCACTCTCCACATTCTCCACAAACATCCTCATAATGTCTCGCTTGGCTTCCATTGAAGCTAATGGAGTCCAGATTGTGCTCTATTAGCTTCTTCCCCTGCCACAGCGGCTGGGAAAAGTGAAAACTGAACCTGGAAGTGATGGAGTGCCCGTCTCTTAAGCGTTCATTTTAGCTAGGGGAGATCAGTAAATGGATATTCCTCTCCCCTTTACCTAGCGACACCGACTATTGGGGCCCTGAGCCCACAGGTAGGAAAGCGGGGCTGGGGAAAGATAGTGGGGGGTTCTCAGAGGTTGTAAACATTACCAAAGGACCATGGAAGGGACCCACTCAATTGCTTTCACCTAACATATGACAGTTGCCTTGTCAGATGTAGGCTTCATTCACACTTGTGCGACTTGTCATGCGGCTTTGGAAGTCGCATGACAAGTTGCACCCCATGTTTCCCAATGATAATCATTCATATCTGTGCGACTTCAAGTCGAAGAGACTTCATAATAGTTCCTGCACTACTTTAGTACGACTTTCATCAGACTAGAGGTCCATCGACCTCAATGTAAACCCTCAAAATTTACACCTGCATGATACAGATGCAATTTGGGTGCAACTTGTGTGACTGCTGGCAATTAAAATAATGAAAAATTGGCATAGGGTCCTCCGCAAAATCCCTACCAGACCCCTATGCAAGCATGCAGCCCGACAGGTCAGGAAAAGGGTGGATGAGCGAGCACCCCCGAACCAGAAAAGGCCACATCCCCTCAACATGGGGGGGGGGGGTGCTTTGGGGCAGGGGGGCCCCATGTTCATGGGGACAAGGGCCTCTTAGCCACAACCTTGGCCAGTGGTTGTGTGGGTCTGCGGGCAGGGGCTCAGCGGAACCTGGAAGCCCCCTTTCAGAATGTGAATGAGTATGTTGTACCCATTTACCAAAAAAGGGTAAAATGTGAGTAAAGACACAACACAAGTTTTTGACAAGTCCTTTAATAAAAAATAAAAAAATGTCCCCTCGGTGTAGCCGCCCGAAAAAGGAAAAATAAAAAACCTCCGGCTCCTACGAAGGCTTCTGCCGTGAGAGCTCCTAAATTACTAAGGGGTGGGGCCACCTGGGGATGTTACTGGTGATGACCGCCCCCTTATAATGTCACAGACCGAGAGCATGCTATGTCGTGACGTCACTCCTGGCTGCTGTAGCGTACAGTGCATCCGGAAAGTATTCACAGCGCTTCACTTTTTCCACATTTTGTTATGTTACAGCCTTATTCCAAAATGGCAAATTTATGAAAATAAAAAAGGAAATAAATTCCATGTACATACCGTAAGTATTCACAATCACAGCCTTTGCTCAATACTTTGGTGAAGCGCCTTTGGCACCAATTTCAGCCTCAAGTCTTTTTGAGTATGATGCTACAAGCTTGGCACTCCTATTTTTGGACAGTTTCTCCCATTCTTCTTTGCAGGACCTCTCAAGCTCCATCAGGTTGGATGGGGAGCGTCAGTGCACGGCCATTTTCAGATCTCTCCAGAGATGTTCAATGGGGTTCAAGTCTGGGCTCTGGCTGGGACACTCAAAGACGTTCACAGAGTTGTCCCATAGACTCTCTTTTTTTATCTTGGCTGTGTGCTTAGGGTCACTGTCTTAGGGTCCTTATCCTGCTGGAAGATGCTCTGGAGCAGGATTTTTATGAAGGATGTCTCTGTACATTGCTGCATTCATCTTTCCCTCGATCCTGACTATTCTTCCAGTTCCTGCCGCTAGAAAACATCCCCACAGCATGATGCTGCCACCACCATGCTTCACTGTAGGGATGGTATTGGCCAGGTGATGAGCGGTGCCTGGTTTCCTCCAGACATGACACTTGGAATTCAGGCCAAAGACTTCAATCTTTGTTTCATCAGAGCAGAGAATTTTGTTTCTCATGGTCTGAGAGTCCTTCAGGTACCTTTTGGTAAAAACTCCAGACGGGCTGTCATGTGCCTTTTACTGAGGAGTTGCTTCCGTCTGGCCACACCCATACAGGCCTGATTGGTGGAGTGCTGCAGAGATGGTTGTTCTTCTGAAGGGTTCTCCTCTCTCCACAGAGAAACGCTGGAGCTCTCTCAGAGTGACCATCGGGTTCTTGGTTACCCCCTTACTAAGGCCCTTCTCCCCCCAACCTCTCAGTTTGGCCGTATGGCCCGCTTAGGAAAAGTCCCGCTGGTTCCAAACTTCTTTTATTTACAGATGATGTAGGTCGCTGTGCTCATTGGGACCTTCAATACTGCAGAAATTTTTCGGTACCCTTTCCCAGATCTGTGCCTCCATACAATCCTGTCTCGGAGGCCTACAGACAATTCCTTTGACTTCATGGCTTGGTTTGTGCTCTGACATGCACTGTTAACTGTGGGACCTTATATAGACAGGTGTGTCCCTTTCCAAATCATGTCCAAGCAACTGAATTTACCACAGGTGGAATCCATTCAAGTTGCAGAAACATCTCAAGGATGATCAGTGGAAACAGGATGCACCTGAGCTAAATTTTGAGTGTAATGGCAAAGGGTGTGAATACTTATGTACAGTCAGAGTCCAGACATGGACTCAAGTTTTTCTTTTGGAAGGTTCTCCTCGCTCTACAAAGAAATGCTGGAGCTCTGTCAAAGTGACCATCGGGTTCCTGGGCACCTTCTTCCCCGATCAATCAGTTTGGCCGGGTGACCCGCTCTAGGAAGAGTCCTGGTGGTTCCAAACTTTTTCCATTAACAGATGAGGAAGGCCACTGTGCTCATTGGGACCTTCAATGCTGCAGAAATGTTTCCCCAGACCTGTGCCTTTTCAAGTCATGTCCAATCAACTGAATTTACCACAGGTGGACTCCAATCAAGTTGTAGAATCATCTCAAGGTTGATCAGTGGAAACAGGATGCACCTGAGCTCAATTTTGAGTGTCATGACAAAGGCTGTGATACTTCTGTACATGGGATTTTTTCCTTTTTAAAAAAAATAAATTTGCAAAGATTTCAAACAAACTTCTTTCACATTGTCATTATGGGGGATTGTTTGTAGAACTTTGAGGAAAAGAATGAATTTAATCCCTTTTGGAATAAGGCTGTAACATAACAAAATGTGGAAAAAGTGAAGCGATGTGAATACTTCCCGGTCCCGGATGCACTGTATGTCATACGCCAGTGGCCGGGGCCGCTTTTGGAAATAAGGGTAATTACAGTCTAAGATTTAATATTATGTCAAAATCTTTGTAGAGTTGAAAAATCAGCCCTGGTAGGCATTGCCGGGCAGTAGATGTCCAAATACAGTTGTATTCAAAATGATTCAACCCTCACTGAAATTGATTGTTTTGGCCAGTTTGACATTGATTTTGATCATTCAGTCATCCTGCTTACAATTATATCAAAGAGGCCGGTGTAGGTCAGACAAATATAACATAACATTTATAATGAAATAACCACAAATGTCTTTTCTGTGCTCACATCATTATCAGTTTTATTCACCCCCCAAGTGACATTCAATCTTAGTACTTAGTACAACATCCTTTTACAGTTATAACAGCTTTTAAACGTGAAGCATAGCTTGACACAAGTGTCTTGCAGCGATCTACGGGTATCTTCGCCCATTCGTCATGGGCAAAAGCCTCCAGTTCAGTCACATTCTTAGGCTTGTGCACTGCAACTGCTTTCTTTAAGTCCCACCAGAGGTTCTCAATCGGATTTAAGTCTGGTGACTGTGATGGCCACTCCAAAATGTTCCAGCCTTTAATCTGCAACCATGCTCTAGTGGACTTGGAGGTATGCTTGGGATCATTGTCCTGTTGAAAGGTCCAACGTCTCCCAAGCCTCAGGTTTGTGACGGACTGCATCACATTGTCATCCAATATCTCCTGGTACTGAAGAGAATTCATGGTACCTTGCACACGCTGAAGCTTCCCTGTACCTGCAGAAGCAAAACAGCCCCATAGCATGATTGACCCCCCCCCCCGCCATGCTTCACAGTAGGCAAGGTGTTCTTTTCTTCATAGGCCTCCTCCAAACATAGCGTTGATCCATGGGCCCAAACAGTTCTAATTTTGTTTCATCAGTCCACAGAACACTATCCCAAAACTTCTGTGGTTTGTCCACATGACTTTTGGCATACTGCAGTCGACTCTTCTTATTCTTTGGAGACAGCAAGGGGGTGCGCCTGGGAGTTCTGGCATGGAGGCCTTCATTACGCAGTGTGCGCCATATTGTCTGAGCAGAAACTTCAGTACCCACATCTGACAAGTCTTTTCTCAGTTCCTCAGCAGTCACACGGGGACTTTTCTCCACTCTACGCTTCAGGTAGTGCACAGCAGTTGAAGTCAGCATCTTCTTTCTGCCACGACCAGGTAGCGTTTCAACAGTGCCCTTTGCCTTGAATTTGCGAATGATGCATCCTATGGTGTCTCTTGGTATGTTTAACATCTTTGCAATCTTCTTATAGCCATTGCCCTTCCTGTGAAGAGTAATCACCTCTTCTCTTGTCTTCCTGGACCATTCTCTTGACTTCACCATGTTTGTAACCACACCAGAAAATGTCTAGAAGGAGCTGAGTATCACAGTCATTTTAAAGCTGCCTAATTGGTGCTTATTAGACTTTATTGCTGCTCCCTGACATCCACAGGTGTTTTCATTACCTGATTGAAAACACTTCAATGAACCTCTGTTCTTCAGAGTGGTAGTCTTTAAGGGGTTGAATAATTGTGTCAATGAAGAATTCACAAAAGAAACATTTACTACTATATTACAAAACCAAGTGATGTCATTTTAGTTGCATATGGTTCTTTAAGAAGTCCTTGTAGGATTTCATTCTGAATTCAATTACAAATGTACACTAAATTCCCTAAAACCCTTTACAGCATTGGGGGGGGGGGGGGGGGGTTGAATAATTTTGAATACAACTGTACATATTTTTATTTGCAGAATAATAAGGGTTGATTCACTTTGCAAGAGAATTTGCCCAAGAACTTACTGAATGAGATGAATCTATCCTGACTTCAATCTTCCAATCATAACGCAAGAAGAAATGCAGTTTTTTTTTTTTATTACAGTAAAACCTTGGATTGCGAGCATAATTCATTCCGGAAACATTCTTGTAATCCAAAGCACTCTTACAGTCAGGTCCATAAATATTGGGACATCGACACAATTCTAATCTTTTTGGCTCTATACACCACCACAATGGATTTGAAATGAAACAAACAAGATGTGCTTTAACTGCAGACTTTCAGCTTTAATTTGAGGGTATTTACATCCAAATCAGGTGAACGGTGTAGGAATTACAACAGTTTGTATATGTGCCTCCCACTTTTTAAGGGACCAAAAGTAATGGGACAGATTAACAATCATAAATCAAACTTTCACTTTTGAATACTTGGTTGCAAATCCTTTGCAGTTAATTACAGCCTGAAGTCTGGAACGCATAGACATCACCATACGTTGGGTTTCATCCCTGGTGATGCTCTGCCAGGCCTCTACTGCAACTGTCTTCAGTTCCTGCTTGTTCTTGGGGCATTTTCCCTTCAGTTTTGTCTTCAGCAAGTGAAACGCATGCTCAATCGGATTTAGGTCAGGTGATTGACTTGGCCATTGCATAACATTCCACTTTTTTCCCTTAAAAAACTCTTTGGTTGCTTTCGCAGTATGCTCTGGGTCATTGTCCATCTGCACTGTGAAGCGCCATCCAATGAGTTCTGAAGCATTTGGCTGAATATGAGCAGATAATATTCCCCGAAACACTTCAGAATTCATCCTGCTGCTTTTGTCAGCAGTCACATCATCAATAAATACAAGAGAACCATTTCCATTGGCAGCCATACATGCCCACCCCATGACACTACCACCACCATGCTTCACTGATGAGGTGGTATGCTTTGGATCATAAGCAGTTCCTTTCCTTCTCCATACTCTTCTCTTCCCATCACTCTGGTACAAGTTGATCTTGGTCTCATCTGTCCATAGGATGTTGTTCCAGAACTGTGGAGGCTTTTTTAGATGTTGTTTGGCAAAATCTAATCTGGCCTTCCTGTTTTTTGAGGCTCACCAATGGTTTACATCTTGTGGTGAACCCTCTGTATTCACTCTAGTGAAGTCTTCTCTTGATTGTTGACTTTGACACACATACACCTACCTCCTGGAGAGTGTTCTTGATCTGGCCAACTGTTGTGAAGGGTGTTTTCTTCACCAGGGAAAGAATTCTTTGGTCATCCACCACAGTTGTTTTCCGTGGTCTTCCGAGTCTTTCGGTGTTGCTGAGCTCACCGATGCGTTCTTTCTTTTTAAGGATGTTCCAAACAGTTGATTTGGCCACACCTAATGTTTTTGCTATCTCTCTGATTGGTTTATTTGTTTTTTCAGCCTAATGATGGCTTGCTTCACTGATAGTGACAGCTCTTTGGATCTCATATTGAGAGTTGACAGCAACAGATTCCAAATGCAAATGGCACACTTGAAATGAACTCTGGACTTTTTATCTGCTCCTTGTAAATGGTATAATGAGGGAATAACACACACCTGGCCATGGAACAGCTGAGCAGCCAATTGTCCCATTACTTTTGGTCCCTTAAAAAGTGGGAGGCACATATACAAACTGTTATAATTCCTACACCTTTCACCTGATTTGGATGTAAATACCCTCAAATTAAAGCTGAAAGTCTGCAGTTAAAGCACATCTTGTTTGTTTCATTTCAAATCCATTGTGGTGGTGTATAGAGCCAAAAAGATTAGAATTGTGTCGATGTCCCAATATTTATGGACCTGACTGTATATCAAAGCGAATTTCCCCATAAGAAATAATGGAAACTCAGATGATTAGTTCCACAACCATTTATTCATAAATCCTTCAGTTTATGGTCCATAAAAAAAGATTATAGCAATATCCATCCACATATGGCACCAATGCATAAAATGCCCATCCACAAATGGCGCCCCCACAAGGGGATTAGAAGCAAAATCCAGCAGGAGCTACAGAGTATAAAAGAGAAAAGAGCGCCTCTAATGCATCGTTTCCACTGAGCGGTACGGTACGGTACGGTTCGGTACGGTTCGGTACGGTACAGTACGCAATTTTTGCCGCTTCCATTGTCAAAAGTTGTGAATGGCACCCTTATTCCGAACCGTACCGTACCACTTGTTTAGGACCCTTTTGTTGGGGTACCAAGCACAACTGTACCGTACCAACAGGGTTGAGCTACACTCTGCAGAACGTTGATTGGTTGATTGGCCTATCACCAAGCCTATCAAGTGACGTTGATCACTACTTTCTGGCTACACCACGCCTATCATGTAAGGGTACTGTTGGCGGTGGAAACACAAGCCTGATCAAGGTGTACCGTTCCGAACCATACTGAACTGTACCGAACCGAACCGTACCGCTCAGTGGAAACGAAACATTAGTGTAGCAATATGGTTACATTTAATGAAGGTTCAACATTTAGCAGCTCACATGGTTGATGATTAAAAGAGGCACATCTAAGTATGCAGGCATCCGGGGTAAAGCTGTCCGCATAGACCGTCCTCCACACCTCCAGCTCTCACAGCTGTCAGTCTGCAATTGTGACTTGGAAGACTACCCTGCAGTAGAGCGATCTGAAAGCAAGGCTTAAAGCGCTTGTGGAGTGTAGCGTGGAAGGGATGACTTTGATGGCGGTGCAGAGGACGATCTATATGGACAGCTTTGCCCCGAATGCCTTCATAATTAGATGTGTCTGTTTTAATAATTACCATGTGAGTTGCTAAATGTTGAACCTTCATTAAATGGAGCCATATTGCTACACTTAGAGACACCCCTCTTCTCTTTTATACTCTGCGGCTCCTGCTGGATTTTGCTTCTAATCCCCTTGTGGAGACGCCATTTGTGGATGGACATTTTATGGTTACACAACCTATCAGATTGCTACTTGACGCTACTTGTATATCAAGACATCGCTTGTTTATCATGTCAAAATTTATTTTAGAAAATTGTGATTGTCTTGCAAAACACTCTCAAACCAAGTTACTCTCAATCCAAGGTTTTACTTTATTTATTTTATTTCCACATAATTGGGTATTTTTTGCAAAGTGAAATTTCACCCCATTCGCTAAGCTCTGGGTCCATTTCCCTTGAAAAGTGAACAGCATACAGTGAGGGGAAAAAAGTATTTGATCCCCTGCTGATTTTGTACGTTTGCCCACTGACTAAGAAACGATCAGTTGGTCGGTTTATTTTACCAGTGAGAGACAGAATAACAACAAAAATATCCAGAAAAACGCATTTCAAAAAAGTTATAAATTGATTTGCATTTTAATGAGTGAAATAAGTATTTGATCCCCTATAAATCAGTGAAATTTCTGGTTCCCAGGTGTCTTCTATACAGGTAACAAGCTGAGATTAGGAGCACTCTCTTAAAGGGAGTGCTCCTAATCTCAGCTTGTTACCGGAATAACAGACATAGAAGCAATCAATCAATCAGATTTCAATCTCTCCACCATGGCCAAGACCAAAGAGCTGTCCAAGCATGTTAGGGACAAGATTGTAGACCTACACAAGGATGGAATGGGCTACAAGACCATTGCCAACTAGCTTGGTGAGAGGGTGACACCAGTTGGTGCGATATACAGGTAACGAGCTGAGATAGAAGGACTCTCTTAAAGGGAGTGCTCCTAATCTCAGCTTGTTACCTGAATAACAGATACAGAAGCAATCAATCAATCAGATTCCAATCTCTCCACCATGGTCAAGACCAAAGAGCTGTCCAAGGATGTCAGGGAGAAGATTGTAGACCTGCACAAGGCTGGAATGGGCTACAAGACCAAAGCCAAGCAGCTTGGTGAGAGGGTGACAACAGTTGGTATGATTATTCCCAAATGGAAGAAACACAAGATAACTGTCAATCTCCCTCGGTCTGGTGCTCAATGCAAGATTTTCCCTCGTGGAGTTTCAATGATCATGAAAACGGTGAGGAATCAGCCCAGAACTACATCTTGCCAATGATCTTATGGCAGCTGGGACCATAGTCACCAAGAAAACAATTGGTAACACACTACGCCGTGAAGGACTGAAATCCTGCAGCTCCCGCACGGCCCCCCTGCTCAAGAAAGCACATTGTACAGGCCGTCTGAAGTTTGCTAATGAACATCTGAATGATTCAGAGGAGAACTGGGTGAAAGTGTTGTGGTCAGATGAAACCAAAATCAAGCTCTTTGGCATCAACCCAACTCGTCATGTTTGGAGGAGGAGGAATGCTGCCTGTGACCCCAAGAACACCATCTCCACCATCAAACATGGAGGTAGAAACATTATGCTTCAGGGGTGTTTTTCTGCTGAGGGGACAGGACAACTTCACCGCATCAAAGGGATGATGGACTGGGCCATGTACCGTCAAATCTTGGGTGAGAACCCCCTTCCCTCAGCCAGAGCATTGAAAATGGATCATGGATGGATATTCCAGCATGACAATGACCCAAAACACATGGCCAAGGCAACAAAGGAGTGGCTCAAAAAGAAGCAGGATAAGGCCCTGGAGTGGCCTAGCCAGTCTCCAGACCTTAATCCCATAGAAAATATGTGAAGGGAACTGAAGGTTTAAGTTACCAAACGTCAGCCTCGGAACCTTAATGACTTGGAGAGGATCTGCAAAGAGGAGTGGAACAAATCCCTTCTGAGATGTGTGCCAACCTGGTGGTCAACTACAAAAAAAGTCTGACCTCTGTGATTGCCAATAAGAGTTTTGCCACCAAGTACTAAGTCATGTTTTGCGAAGGGGTCAAATACTTATTTCACTCATTAAAATGCAAATCAATTTATAACTTTTTTGAAATGCATTTTTTTTGGATATTTCTGTTATTCTGTCTCTCACTGGTAAAATAAACCGACCATTAAAATTATAGACTGATCATTTCTTAGCGGGAAAACGTAAAAAATCAGCAGGGGATCAAATACTTTTTTCCCTCACTGTATGAGCCTTTAACCACTTGCCGACCAGCTGCTGCAGTTGTATGGCGGCAGGTCGGCAGGTTCCCGCGAATCGCCGTACCTGTACGGCGGTCCTCGGGAGCAATCCTGGGGGCGCGCACGCCCACTCGCTAGCAGGGAAGCCGATCCACAGAGGCAGCAGCAGCAATTGCCGCTGGGCACCTGCGATTGCTCCCCGTGAAGAGATAATTTTTTTAATGCATTGGCCTTCATGATTTGTATGAAGAACCAGCCGTCCAACAAAAGTGATAGTTACAGAGGTTGGGGCAAACCATTACATTTTCAGGGGTGCTTGCGATGGCCAATTTTTATTCCCATAGTTTAACCCTGTTGCTGTAACTGCTTAAAAGTTAGCTGGAGATAGACTTTTATTTGTCTGTTACTTAATTAAAGGGTTTGACTTAGGGCCGGTTAACACCATAGAAACGCAGTCCGGGTGCGTTCCGGATGCTTTTCTGCATGCACGTTTTTGGTGCATTTTTTACGCTTTTTTGATGCATTCCAGTGCACCTTTTTCCCTCTCTTTTATCTGCACCTTAACCACTTGCCGACCAGCGGCGGCAGGTTCCCGCAAATCGCCGTACCTGTACTGCGGTCCATGGGAGCGCTCCTAGGGGAGCTGCGGGGAAGCCGATCCATGGGACCAGCGGCTGCGATTGCCACCGGGCACCCGACGAGATCGCTCCCCGTGAAGAGAGAACGTTGTAAATACAGCAGACCGTTGTTCTCTCAGGAATTAATGCAGAGCTCCTGTGATCCTCCTATTTAGGAGCACAGGTCTCTGTATTGATTTCACAAGCCCAATCCCCCCACAGTTAGAACACACCCCCTAGGCTCACACTTAACCCCTTGAATGCCCCCGTGTTAACCCCTTCCCTGCCAGGGTCATTAGCTCTCAGCAGCGGGGACTCTGGTGCACGGGGCAGGCGGTGTTCTAAAATTTTCTCTGACCCGTGAAAAAATCGGACCTCGTCACTTCCGGTGATAGGAGTCTCAAGTGCGCATGCGCATAAGACATTATCTTGGTTTGGTAAACTTTATAACACATAGCGGGCAGCTGAATGAGAGGAGGCGGGGCTGAGGTTGGACGGAAGACACCGCCGCATCATCTGCAGAGCTGAATAGAGGAGGCGGGAGAGGAGGCAGGACGGAGGTGCGGCCGTGTAATAAATGCAGGACTTTAGCGACTCCTTGTTTTATTATCTTTAGCAATTATCGTATTATTTATCCTTAGGATTTCATTACATTTACTATTTATATAATACAAAATAAGAAATAGTAAGGCTCCGTTCACATGTAGGCGTTTTGGGGCGTTTTTGGGGCGTTTTTCTGCTCTAGGATCAGCTCTCAAAACGCCCAACAAGACAAATCCTATTCATTTCAATGGCCCCTGTTCACATCTGAGCGTTTTGAGGCTGTATACAAAACGCCCAACGCTCAAAAAAGTACATGAGCTTCTTTTTGGGCAGATTACAGGCGTTTTCCATTGATCTCTATTCAATCTAAAAACGCCTGCACAAAAATCGCGGTAAAAATCGCGGTAAAATCGCGGTAAAAATCGCCGCAAAAATTGCGGTAAAATCGCGGTAAAAAACGCGCGAAAAACGCTACGCTCAGGTGTGAATGTAGCCTAAATGTAATGAAATCCTAAGGATAAATAATACGATAATTGCTAGATAATAAAACAGAAGGAGTCGCTAAAGTCCTGCATATATTACATGGCCGCACCTCCGTCCCGCCTCCTCCACCAGCTCTGCATATGTGTCCTCCGTCCTCCGTTGCACCTCAGCCCCGCCTCCTCTCAATCAGCTGTCCGCTCTCTGTTATAATTTTGCCAAACATTCGAAAAATGTCTTCTGCGCATGCGCACGGACGACTCCCATCCGCTGTTTTGTGATGCTCTATCACCGGAAGTGACGAGGTCCGATTTTTTCACGGGTCCGACAAAATTTTACAACAGGGGCTCTGATTGCTGCCTGACACCCGCGATCGCTCCCCGCTGAGAGAGAAGAGCGGTCGGATGTTGTAAACACAGCTGACCGTTCTTCTCCCTGGAATGATCACAGAGTGCCTGTGATCCTTCTATATAGGAACACAGGTCTCTATGGTCATTTCACAAGCCACGCCCCCCCACAGTTAGAATCAGTCCCCTAGGCTTACATTTAACCCCTTGATCACCCACAGTGTTAACCCCTTCCCTGCCAGTGTCATTATTACAGTATCAATGCATATTTTTAGCACTGATTACTGTAGTAATGTCACTGGTCCCCCCCAAAAAAGTGACAAAAATGTCAGTCAGGGGTCTGATCTGTCCGCCGCAATGTCGCAATCCCGCTAAAAATCGCTGATCGCCGCCATTACTAGTAAAAAAAATATGTAAAGTAAGGGCGGTATTGGGACTTTGAATGAGACACAAGCCGGGTAAGGCTCTGCGTCTCCACCCCTGTGATGAAAATGAAGGAGAATAGTATGGTTTACTTGGGGCCGGTTGTTCTCAAGCATCTCATTTAAAGTCTGAATCTTTTTTCCTTAATTTCCTAGTAAAAAAAATTAAAATAAATAAAAATGACATAAATCGTTCCCCTTGTTTGTAGACGCGATAACTTTTGCACAAACCAATCAAAATACACTTATTGGGATTTTTTTTTACCAAAAAATATGAAGCAGAATACAAATTGGCCTAACATGATGGAAACAATAGATTTCTACTTTTTTTATTGGGAATGTTTTATAGCAGAATGTGAAAAATATATATTTTTTCAGAATTGTCACTCTTTTTTTGTTTATAGCGCAAAAAATAAAAAATCGCAGAGGTGATCAAATACCGCCAAAAGAAAGATCTATTTGTGGGAAAAAAGGGACATCAATTTTATTTGGGTACAGCGTCGCACGACTGCGCAATTGTCCGTTAAAGTAACACTGTGCTGAATCGCAAAAAATGGCCTGGTCATTAAGGGGGGGGGGGTAAAACCTTCCAGTCCAGAAGTGGTTAAGGACCAGGCCTATTTCTGTTGTTTACAAGTTTATAGTATTTTTTCTATAAAATTACTTAGAATCCCCAAACATTATATATATATATACATTGTCAGTCAGGGGTCCGATCTGTCCGCCGCAATGTCGCAATCTCGCTAAAAAACGCAGATCGCCGCCATTACTCGTATAAAAATATGTAAAGTAAGGGCGGTATTGGGACTTTGAATGAGGCACAAGCCGGGTAAGGCTCTGCGTCTCCATCCCTGTGATGGAAATGAAGGAGAATAGTATGGTTTACTTGGGGCCCGTTGTTCTCACGCATCTCATTTAAAGTCCGAATCTTTTTTCCTTCATTTCCTAGTAAAAAAAAATTAAAATAAATAAAAATGACATAAATCTTTCCCCTAGTTTGTGGACGCGATAACTTTTACGCAAACCATTTATGGAGGGGATAGGGACAATGGACTTTATTGGCACTAACAACCAGACAGTTACGTCATAAAAATCAAAATATTTTATTGAAAAATCATTAAAAAACATATATACGTATGTGTACCACCACAGGTGCAAAACAAGAGAAATAAATCAAATAACATTCACATTCAAATTCAAAAAGCACACATTAAAAGGCATATATAACCTCAATAGCCATAGCCTCTAAAGCCCTCTACATAGACCAAGTATACCATGATGGAGCTGTACAAACTGAAAGCTGTGGAAAAGCCCTAGGGCTATTTCTGGCATGGTAGTATGGAGCTTTGTAGGCAGATTCATCGACAGTAGAGGTAGAGAGGCTTGGTATTTGGGTGTTTGAATTCGGTCAGAAACAAACTCTACATGTTTCGCGCGTTTAGCGCTTCTTCAGGAGTTTAAATATTAGCTGAACAATTCTACAAAGGTATAAAGAGAAACACATTTAGAATTAAATACACATGCCATTAAGCCAAATATGTATATACATATCTATGTTTTGTCGCCTTCCGAGGAAAAGGGAAAAAGAGGAGGGAGGGGGAGAAAAAAAAAAAAAAGGGGTGGAAAGAAGGGGGAAGGGAAAGGAAGGGAGGGGGAGGGGAGGGAAAGAAAAAGGAGAAAAAGGGGGGGGGAAGGGGGAAGGGAGAGAGAACGGGGAAAAGAAAAGAGAAAAGCCAAGGAAGCACAGAGAACGAGGGGAAGAGATGAGAAATGGAGTGGAAAGAGGGACAGGGAATGGGAGGAGACAAAAACACCAAATCTGATAATATCCATAATTGCAAAGACCTGACTAGGTGAATTAATTGTATTTTTAACTTACCAATATGAACAATGTTGATAACATAGTGCGCAAGAGGCACTATTTTCAATTAAAAAAGTTCAAATGCCTGTGCCTGCAAGGCAGGCAGAAAGGGAGCAGCCGTCCAAAAAATTCAAACCATGCCCCAAACACAACGGAGAGGGGTATGTATGAAGGAGGTGGGGGGATTTATTAATTACTAGGGACTCTTTCCTTCCTCCTTCTCTATCTTTCCCCCTCCCCCTTTCCTTTCTCAATTATTATTATTAACTATTACACTCCTATCTCTTTTTTATCAGATCAAGGACCGTGTCCCTAAATATCCCCCCACCTCCTTCATACATACCCCTCTCCGTTGTGTTTGGGGCATGGTTTGAGGCAATTTTTTGGACGGCTGCTCCCTTTCTGCCTGCCTTGCAGGCACAGGCATTTGAACTTTTTTAATTGAAAATAGTGCCTCTTGCGCACTATGTTATCAACATTGTTCATATTGGTAAGTTAAAAATACAATTAATTCACCTAGTCAGGTCTTTGCAATTATGGATATTATCAGATTTGGTGTTTTTGTCTCCTCCCATTCCCTGTCCCTCTTTCCACTCCATTTCTCATCTCTTCCCCTCGTTCTCTGTGCTTCCTTGGCTTTTCTCTTTTCTTTTCCCCGTTCTCTCTCCCTTCCCCCTTCCCCCCCCCTTTTTTCCCTTTTCTTTCCCTCCCCTCCCCCTCCCTTCCTTTCCCTTCCCCCTTCTTTCCACCCCTTTTTTTTTTTTTCTCCCCCTCCCTCCTCTTTTTCCCTTTTCCTCGGAAGGCGACAAAACATAGATATGTATATACATATTTGGCTTAATGGCATGTGTATTTAATTCTAAATGTGTTTCTCTTTATACCTTTGTAGAATTGTTCAGCTAATATTTAAACTCCTGAAGAAGCGCTAAACGCGCGAAACATGTAGAGTTTGTTTCTGACCGAATTCAAACACCCAAATACCAAGCCTCTCTACCTCTACTGTCGATGAATCTGCCTACAAAGCTCCATACTACCATGCCAGAAATAGCCCTAGGGCTTTTCCACAGCTTTCAGTTTGTACAGCTCCATCATGGTATACTTGGTCTATGTAGAGGGCTTTAGAGGCTATGGCTATTGAGGTTATATATGCCTTTTAATGTGTGCTTTTTGAATTTGAATGTGAATGTTATTTGATTTATTTCTCTTGTTTTGCACCTGTGGTGGTACACATACGTATATATGTTTTTTAATGATTTTTCAATAATATATTTTGATTTTTATGACGTAACTGTCTGGTTGTTAGTGCCAATAAAGTCCATTGTCCCTATCCCCTCCATAAATATTTTGATTAGGACGTGGCACGTATTAATTTGAGTGTTCACAGTGTCATCCTGTGTTGACACTTTTTTCTTCTTTGATTTTACGCAAACCAATCAAAATACACTTATTGGGATTTTTTTTTTACCAAAAATATGTAGCAGAATACAAATTGGCCTAAAATGATAAAAAAAATTCGATTTTTTTATTTTATTTTGGGGGGGGGGGGGGGTGAATGTTATATAGCAGAATGTGAAAAATATTGTTTTTTTTTCAAAATTGTCGCTCTTTTTTTGTTTATAGTGTAAAAAAATAAAAATCGCACAGGTGATCAAATACCACCAAAATAAAGCTCTATTTGTGGGGAAAAAAAGGACATCAATTTTATTTAGGTACAGCGTCGTACGACCACGCAATTGCCCGTTAAATTAACGCAGTGCCTCCCCCCTCCTTTCCTTTGTCGGTAGTTTTATCTTATCCTTTGTGGCTCTTTACGCCCCTTCCTCTTTGTTACTACCTTGAAAAATCCTGGAACTATTTTAACTATGGCGATGTGCGTACCTCACGTATTCATTTGGTTGCTCCACATTCCCCTTTCAATGTTGTCTGACGATGCTGTTATTTATGACACCTAAATATGGTTAGCTCCTTGGGGCTGTCCTTTGCCCGCACTGGGGGGCGGGGAAAGCTCACGGGGGCGCTACTCCTTTCTCAAGGGCTTAATGTCCTATGTGGTCAATTCATGTTCTGTATTAATGTGTCCAGTTTGCCAAATCTTGATGTACACCTATTTTGCCTGTACGCACTTTGTATTTATTGTTCTGTTTAATAAAGAATTTGAAAAAAAAAAAAAAAAAATTAACGCAGTGCCGAATCGCAAAAAAATGGCCTGGTCATTAAGGGGGGGGGGGGGGGGGTTAAAACCTTTCCGGTCCAGAAGTGGTTAACAAATCAACCCCCGATGCCTCGTTTAGACTGGGCAAGCCAAAAAGACATTTAAAAAAAATGGGATTTCAATGTCTGGTAAGTTGCAGAGGGTAACAGCTAACAGGCGTCCCCGTACAATAACCGCTGTTTAAATGAACGGTCCCCCTGGTTAACTTCAGGCCGCGCTCTGACAGAAATTGGCACCCAGCCTTTGGGTATGTAAACATGGAGCTCTTTATGAGGGTCTCTAGGATCGGCCATGGCAGGGCTTGAGAAAATTGACACCTATATTATTCTGCATAAGCGTCAAAGTGACAGGAGGGGGACGTGTGAAAAGCTGACGTCCCTCCGGCATTTGGGGGGCTGGCAGTGGGCTGTGATGGGGCGATTGGTCTCTGATTGGAGTGCACAGACTATGTTATTAAAGGGCATTATCTCTTCCTACTTTGTAAGCAGCCAGAAGCCTTTTAAGCAGATGCTCGGCGTCATTAAACTGCATTTTACTCCTCAGATAACTTAAAACATGAGATCTATCTGTCCAAGATGTCTAATATTCCAATAATTATATCTTTTATGTCATTCCCAGGTAAAGTCCAAGATGATCTCGCTTCAAACAAGACTGATTTATTTTTTTTCCTTTTAAATGAAATGTCAGCGGCAGCATGGAGGCTGATGGGGAAATGTGTCGATGTTAAGTCATTTATTTTTTTTCTTTATTGAATTTATTTATTTTATGAATAGATGTATTATGTGTTATTTTATTTCTTTTTTAATGATTTAATTATGAAGATGAATATAAGGCCTCATGCACACTTGAGCTCAAAAATCCCGCTTTAGTGCCGGTTCAAACCTGTGCGGCTTTGAAATCGGACTTCTTTATCGGGATTTCAAAGCGGCACGTCAGTGCGATTTGCATTGCCGATTTCAATGCCAGCACTGGGGAGCTACAGTTCATTGAGGGAACCATGAATGCCAACATGTACTGTGACATACTGAAGCAGAGCATGATCCCCTCCCTTCAGAGACTGGGCCGCAGGGCAGTATTCTAACATAGCGACCCCAAACACCTCCAATATGACCACTGCCTTGCTAAAGAAGCTGAGGGTAAAGGTGATGGACTGGCCAAGCATGTCTCCAGACCTAAACCCTATTGAGCATCTGTGGGACATCCTCAAACGGAAGGTGGAGGAGCGCAAGGTCTCTAACATCCACCAGCTCTGTGATGTCATCATGGAGGAGGGGAAGAGAACTCCAGTGCCAATCTGTGAAGCTCTGGTGAACTCCATGCCCAAGAGGGTTAGGGCAGTGCTGGAAAATAATGGTGGCCACACAAAATATTGTCACTTTGGGCCCAATTTGGACATTTTCACTTAGGGGTGTACTCACTTTTGTTGCCAGCGGTTTAGACGTTAAGGGCTCTTTCACACGGGCGATCCGATCAGATCTGCCTGTCAGTTTTTTAGGCGGATCTGATCGGATCCTCCATGCAGCTCTATGGGGCAGCGGGTGTCAGCGGAGACACCTCCGCTGACACCCGCTGCCATCCGCATCCGATCCTGTGCTTGAAATCTGGACGGATGGAAACCCTATTTTTCCATCCGTTCAGTAATCGGAGCGGAGCGGATCTGATGAGAGCGGACAAGCGGTCCGCTCTCATCCGATCCCCCATAGAGGGCAGCGGGGGCTGAGACACCTCCCTCTCCGCTCTGCAAGCGGAGACGGAGCTGTCAACCGCCCGGCTCAGCGGGGATCGCGGATCGATCCCCGCTGAGCAACACGGATCCACCTACGGAGCGGACTGTGTGAAAGAGCCCTAATGGCTGTGTGTTGAGTTATTTTGAGGGGACAGGAAATTTACACTGTTATACAAGCTGTACACTCACTACTTTACATTGTAGCAAAGTGTCATTTCTTCAGTGTTGTCACATGAAAAGATAGAATAAAATATTTACAAAAATGTGAGGGGTGTACTTACTTTTATGAGATACTGTGTATATATATATATATATATATATATATAAAATATGGCAGGGGGACATGTTTACTGTCTTGGTCTGATTGAGGAAGAAGGTAGTCAATTATCTTCCTCCTCAGTTCTCCGGGGATTCTTTCTTCTCTCCCCGATTCTCCTCCTCTGAGTTGGTGAATTCTGGCCCAGATCACAAGTGAAGTGCGGAGATCTCAGCTTCATGAACTAAGGTGACCAGATTTTTAAAATGAAATCCGGGGACTTATTTATTTATTTTTTTTTTTTTGGCAAATGGTAAACTTTTATAAGTATATTTTCCTCAAATGATATATGCAGGGTATGTGGGATGTGTTTATGGAATGATTGTATGATATATACATTATTTCTCACATTTCGTCCATGAGGTGAAAAAAAAAAAAAAAAGATACTTCTTAGAATTTTTTGAGATATGACTACCAAATGTTATGAAGATAAGATAGAGAAAAAACGATAGAAAAGAAAAAAAGAGTGCAGAGTTCAGGAGTGCATTACATAAAGAATGCAGGGCTAAGTAGCACTCAGGAATGTGCTGCAGAAAGAATGCAGGGCTCAGGAGTGCGCTACATAAAGAATACAAGGCTCAGTTGTGCCCATCTATGCAGCCTGACCAGTGGCCATCAATGCAGCCTCACCAGTGGCCATCAATGCAGCCTCACCAGTGGGGGGTTGTAACGGGAAGATATGCAGCTGCAGGCATCACCCCCAGTACCATTTTTTAGAGTCGGTGGTCAGCTGTCTTGTAATAGCAATTGGAGTGTCTAACTAGCCGCTCAAATGCTATTACAAGCAGCGGGAGGGGATGTTCCCCTCTCTTGCAGCCTTCTGCGGCTTGTTCGGGCTCTCCCATTCCACCGGGAGACCAGATTGACCAGCCAGCGCGCCCGTCAGCAGCACAGAGAGCTGAACAAAGCCGGGATCAGTTTGGATTGGCCTTCCCCTGTAGTAACCCGGAAGCAAAGACATGACATCACTTCAAGTTTGCCTGAAAGTCAACAGCGCTATTTCTAAAGAATCAAAAGCATCTTGGTGTTTTGAATGCTTTTAAGTGCAGAGGAGAGATTTGGGGCCTTCTAGACCCCCAGAGCTCCCCATAAAGAGGACCTGTCACATGCCAATTGCTGTCACAAGGATGTCACAAGGGGGCATACATTGGAGTGCCCTCTTGCTTTTTTGCTATGGGTGCTAAAAGGCTTTATCCAACATGGCCAGATCTAGGAGGGTGCTGGGGTGGGCTGTGCCCCCCCCCCCCCCAGATGTTAGTTGTGCCCCCAGGTCTCTGAGAGTGCATCCACTCATCCATGAGCCAGTCTGCAATAAAGAAGCACTTTGAAGGGGACAATCAATGTAGTGGGGCACTCTGATGTAAGGGGGGGGGGGGGCACCTGATGTAAGGAGCATTCTGATGTAAGGGGGGGGGGGCACTTGATGTAAGAGGAGGGGGCACCTAATGTAAGGGGGAATTCTGATGGGGATAGCTGATCATATGTAAGGGGGCACCTTGATTGGGACAAATGATGAAAAGGAGCCACTCTGATGGAGACACTGATGTAAGGGGGCACTCTGATGAGGACATCTGATGTAAGGGGGCACTCTGATGAGGACATCTGATGTAAGGGGGCACTCTGATGGGGTCATTCAATGTAAGGGGTTGCACTGACAGGGACCTGATATAAGGGGGCACACTGATGGGGACAATTGATGTAAGGGGGCACTCTGATGAGGAAATCTGATGTAAGGGGGAGCTCTGATGGGGACCCTGATACAAGGGTGCACTCTGATGGGGACAATTGATGTAAGAGGGCACTCTGATGGGGTCATTCAATGTAAGGGGTTGCACTGACAGGGACCCGATATAAGGGGGCACACTGATGGAGACAATTGATATAAGGGGGTGCTCCTTTGGGGACACCTGATGTAAGGGGGCACTCTGATGGGGACACCTGACGTAAGGGGACACTCCGACTGGGACATCTGATGTAAAGGGGCACTCTGATGGGGACTCTGATGTAAGGAGGCACTCCGATGGGGACAATTGATGTAAAGGGGACTCTGATGGGAACAGTTGATGTAAAGGAGACACTGATGGGGACAGTTGATGTAGGGGGACTCTGATGGGGACATCTGAAATAAAGGGGCACTCTGGTGGAGACATCTGATGTAAGGGGGGCACTCTGCTGAAGACATCTGACGCAAAGAGGAATTCTGATGGGGGCAGTTGGTATAAAGGTGGACTCTGATGGAGACATCTTATGTAGGGCCGCACTCTGATAGGGACAGTTGATGTAAGGGGGCACTTTGATGGGGACATCTGATATAAGGAGGCACTCTGATGGAGACATCTGATTTAAGGAGCCCCTCTGATGGGGACACCTTATGTAATGGGGCACTCTGATGGGGACAGTTGATGTAAGGGGGACTCTGATGGAGACATCTGATGTAAGGGGGACTCTGATGGAGACATCTGATGTAAGGTGTTGCTCACATGGGGACCCAGTTATAAGGGTGCACTCTGATGAGGACACCTGATGTAAGGGGGCACTCTGATAGAGACACCTGATGTAAGGGGGCACTCTGATGGGGACACCTGATGTAAGGGGGCACTCCAACGGGGACATCTAATGTACAGGGGCATTCTGATGGAGCTACTGATGTAAGGGGGCGTTCTGCTGGGGATACCTTATATAAAGGGACATCTGATGTAAAGGGGGACTCTGATGGGGACATCTGATGTAAGGGGAAACTCTGATGGGTACAGTTGGTGTAAAGGGGTGCTCTGCTGAGGATATCTGATGTAAGGGGGGGGGGCATCTGATGTAAGGAGTGCTTTTCTGGGGACATCTGATGTAAGGGGGCACTCTGATGGGGGCATCTGATGTAAGGGGGCGCTCTGCTGAGGACATCTGATTTAAGGGGTCACTCTGATGGGGGAATCTTTTGTAAGGGGGCGCTCTGCTGAGGACATCTGATGTAAAGGGGGCTCTGATTGGGGCATCTGATGTAAGGGGTGCTTTTCTGGGAACATCTGATGTAAGGGGGCACTCTGATGGGGGCATCTGATGTAAGGGGGTGCTCTGCTGGGGACATCTGATTTAAGGGGTCACTCTGATGGGGGCATCTAATGTAAGGGGGCGCTCTGCTGGGGACATCTGATGTAGGGGAGAACTCTGATGGGGACGATTGGTGTAAACGTGGACTCTGATGGAGATACTGATGTAAGAGGGCGCTCTGATGGGGACACCTGATGTAAGAGGGCACTCTGCTGGGAACACCTGATGTAAGGGGGCACTCTGATGGGGACATCGGATGTAAGGGGGCACTCTGATGGGGGCATCTAATGTAAAGGGGAACAAGACCCTTGAAATCTGAATGCGCACTTGACTCTACAGCAGTGAGCCTCATGGACCTGTAAAATGCAATTGAGCGACGCCTTACAAAATTCAAAATGGCGGCATCAAGATAAAATTGGGTATTTACATTGGAACAGAAAAGCAGAGGGAGCCCGGTGCCAGAATGCTCAATGTGTTTGTTTCCTGGATGTTTCTGGCAGGTCTGAGGCACATTTGGAAAATAGTTTGAAACGAACTATATAATTTCATTATGTGAAAAAAAAAAAAAAAATCATATTTATTGTATATGTCACAGAGTCGGGGGAAACAGCCCCTCCAGGATACAGTGCACTCTTTGTGAGCTGCCGGAGGTCAATGCCGAAATGTAAAGAGTGAAGAAATATTTATTTTATTCGCAGTTCACACAGGTTAACGGTTTAAAGGTTCCTGCGACAGATTTGCGCAAGCGGGTAAAGATTTAATTATGGTAATAGACAAAAAAAAAAAAGAAAAGTTTGTTTAATGTGTTTTATGTCAGGCTCTTACCCCTCCCAGGAACCCCCCCACTCCAGAGCTCTGATGTGAATTTGGAGTTCACGAAAGGTTTAAGGGATTCTGTGCATTGTGTATTGACTTTTGAACTTGTTTTTTTTTTCTGCTGCACTTTGATTGGTCACCGGTGCTAACATACCCCAGAGTCATGTCAGCCATTCAAGAGGGGAGACTCTTGCATACCCCCCCCCCCCCCCCCTCAACACCCTGCAGCTGAGTATTGGCAGAAGAACGCCAAAATTGATAGGTTGGTTTGGAAATGTTTTGGATGACGCTGTCGTTGTTACATAAGGAATATGTAAAGCCAAAATTTTTTTCTAGTGTTGGATAGAGTAACCACTTACCAACCGCAATACGTAGATATACATTGCAAATTAATTAATAGCTGGATTAATGAGATAACCAGCAGCGGCCCGTCTATAGGGGAGCAGGGGCGCCGCCTCCTAATCTCCATGCGCCGCCTCCTAATCTCCATGCGCCGCCTCCTAATCTCCATGTGCCGCCTCTTAATCTCCATGCGCCTCCTCCTAATCTTCATGGGGGTGCCAGACTCTTAGGTTTCTATGAGTTTTTGTTTTTTTTGGAAGCACAAGGATTAGAGCCTGAGGCTCTAATTGGCTCCAAAAAACCAGCAGCGGCCCGTCCATAGGGGAGCAGGGGCGCCGCCTCCTAATTTCCATGCGCCGCCTCTTAATCTCCATGTGCCGCCTCTTAATCTCCATGCCCCGCCTCCTAATCTTCATGGGGGTGCCAGACTCTTAGGTTTCTATGAGTTTTTGTTTTTTTTGGAAGCACAAGGATTAGAGCCTGGGGCTCTAATTGGCTCCAAAAAACCAGCAGCGGCCTGTCTATAGGGGCGCAGGGGCGCCGCCTCCTAATCTCCATGCACCACCTCTTAATCTCCATGCGCCGCCTCCTAATCTCCATGTGCCGCCTCCTAATCTCCATGCGCCGCCTCCTAATCTTCATGGGGGTGCCAGACTCTTAGGTTTCTATGAGTTTTTTGTTTTTTTTGGAAGCACAAGGATTAGAGCCTGGGGCTCTAATTGGCTCCAAAAAACCAGCAGCGGCCCGTCCATGGGGCGCAGGGGCGCCGCCTCCTAATCTCCATGCACCGCCTCTTAATCTCCACGCGCCGCCTCCTAATCTCCATGTGCCGCCTCTTAATCTCCATGCCCCGCCTCCTAATCTTCATGGGGGTGCCAGACTCTTAGGTTTCTATGGGTTTTTTGTTTTTTTGGAAGCACAAGGATTAGAGCCTGGGGCTCTAATTGGCTCCAAAAAAGGTTGGGTTTAGGGCGCAGAGCACTGCGCCCCCAACCCACCCACTTGTGACATTGACGAATCAATATTCCCTATTGTTTTCCGACTTCGGATCTTGAGATCTTCCTAATCCCGATTTTCCTAATCCCGATCTTGAGACCGAAACAGCCAGGAGGAGAAGCCAGGGAAGCCGCGGAAGCCATGACCTGGATGAGGTAAGTGCGAACCTGGTGGGGGGAGGGGTTTGTTTGCTCCCCCTATCCAAAAAAAAAAATTGGGCACCAGCCGCCACTGGAGATAACACGGCACACTATTCAATTTAAAATTGAAATAAGGCAGTTCCAAGTATATCCCACTTTAAAGGATATATCAGAGTAGCTTCATACATAGATATAAAGGTCAGCACTCTGCACCATGCACCTATTTCAGTAGTTGTATATATTTAGGTTTAATTCAAACATTCCTGGTGAAAAGGACAATTTAATCCATTTTTATTTCACTCCCTCATTTATGGAGTCGGCCCACCCATATCTGGAAAAAAGACCTTTCCACCTTCTCACTCTCTGACCGGAGGTCAACGAGTGGGGAATTCGATGGAGGTTATGTATATAAATTACAGCAGCATGAAAATGAAAGGATTAGATTCATTGTGCTGCTGCCATTCATTATTCCATGGTGTCCCTGAAAAGGAGGAGAGGATTCCTTACTCTGGACATTACACACTGAGCAAAATTACAAACTCAACACTTTTGTTTTTGCCCCCATTTTTCATGAGCTGAACTCAAAGATCTAAGATTTTTTAAAGGCCGATTTCTCTCAAATATTCTTCACAAATCTGTGTAAATCTGTGTTAGTGATCACTTCTCCTTTGCCGAGATAATCCGTCCACCTCACAGGTGTGACATATCAAGATGCTGATTGGACAGCATGATTATTGCACAGATGTGCCTTAGGCCGGCCACAATAAAAGGCAGTTTTATCACACAGCACAATGCCACAGATGTGGCAAGTTTTGAGGGAGGGTGCAATTGGCATGCTGACTGCAGGAATGTCCACCAGAGCTGTTGCCGTGAATTAAATGTTCATTTCTCTAACATAAGCCGTCTCCAAAGGTGCTTCAGAGAAATTGGCAGTACATCCAACCAATGGTGTATTTTGGTTTTGTGCTGCCCTAGGCAAGACTAAATTTGGGCGCCCCCCCCCTTCCAACTCCTATGTAAATTTGCCCGACTCCTTCCCTTTTAAGGTATGTGACTCCATCCAAAATTGAAGGACTCCAAGTCCCAGCATGAACCCCTGAGATCTCACGAGAGGGGGGGGGGTTAAGAGAGGGGGAGAGAGAGAGAGAGGGGGTGGGTGAGGGACTGAAAGAGAGGGGGGATGAGAGAGAGAGAGAGGGGGTGGGTGAGGGAGGGAGTGAGAGAGAGGGGGGAGAGAAAGAGAGGGGGGTAAGAGAGGAGGGGTTGAGAGAGGGGGGTGTGAGAGACAGAGGGGGTGTGAGAGAGGTGAGAGAAAGGAGGTGGGAGAGGCGGCTCTAGCAACCAGTGGCCAAAAGAGTCTCAGGTGGAGGGGGCGGCTTTTTTGCTGCCCCCCCCTACAAAGTGCCGCCCTAGGCCTGGGCCTTGTTGGCCTAGGCCAAAATAAAGCACTGCATCCAACCGGCCTCACAACCGCAGACCACGTGTAAGCACACCAGCCTAGGACCTCCACATCCAGCATCTTCACCTCCAAGATGGTCTGAGACCAGCCCAGGACCTCCACATCCAGCATCTTTACCTCCAAGATGGTCTAAGACCGGCCACACGGACAGCTGCTGCAAAAATTGGTTTGCATAACCAAAGAATTTCTTCACAAACTGTCAGAAACCATCTCAGGGAAGCTCATCTGCATGCTCATCGTCCTCATCGGGGTCTCCACCTGACTGCAGTTCATCGTCGTAACCAATTTGAGTGGGCAAATGCACCCTTCATTGGAGACACCTAAACTCAATCATAAGGGGCAGTGTGCAAATATTTTTTGCCATATAGATAGTTATAATGATTAGGTGTCCACAAACCATTGCCATATAGGGGTTGATTTCCTAAAACTGGAGAGTGAAAAATCTGGTGTAGCTGTGCATAGACACCAATCAGCTTATAACTTCAGCGATTTTGCACTTCCCTGTTGTAGTAAATCCACCTCATAGTGTATTAGATGAGTGTAGGGGTGTGTAGACTCAAAGAGTGGGAAGGTGTCCAAGGGAATCCTTTTTCTAGATCGGTACATGGCCATATTGATTTGGTTAGAAGAAGTACAGAATTGGCTTCCCCAGCAGGTCAAAGAAGATTTGTTAATATTAGGGTACCCACAAGCAGATGCTAGCTTTGATATGCATCCTGGACAGAATTGACCCAATCCATGGAAACAATCCAATCAAGTTGGCTTCTTGATGGTTCTCCCTCGTTTTGCGTGGACAACCTTTGTGAAGAAGAAGAGTTTGCAAATTCCTTCTATGGACAGTCCAGTACATTTGCTAGAATTTCCAACAAGATGTCCATTAAATTGGGCCTGCTTGGCCGATGGCTGGGTGTGGGATTCATACACATATTACCTTTGTTCATTTTATCACTGTCATCTTTTGCCTATGTAGACCTTTTACTATCTAATTCACCCATTATGAACCATAAGGTCCCTCCAGAGGTTACCAGGGCAACTTGAGCACTGCCTAATTGACCGCTAATCTGATGGTGCCTTCAGAGTTCCTGGTTTAGTGTCACATGGCAGAACCAGTGACATGACATCCATGATCTTTAAAGCTGTCTGTAAGGGTGGCATTCTAACTACTACTGTAAAGGGGGCATTCTCCCCACCTATTTAAGGAACAATCCTTCCACTGACTACCAATGTAAGGAACATTCTTCCCACTGACCACCAATGTAAGGGACATTCTTCCCAATTTTGTTTATTAAAAGTCTTGCAATCAATAAGCATAAAATCAATATACATAAATAAATATATACATATTTACATGAAAAGGGGGGAAAAAAAAATACATAGCAAATTCTGCTCTCAAATAAAGACTGCCTTTACAGCAAAAACAAAACTCACATCATGAAACACATCATTACCGGAAAAAATTATCTTAATAAGACTCACACCACCACACCAGACATCAAACCTGCGAGGTCAAGAAACAAAACCACTCCCATTATGCATGCAGCCCTTCTTCAAAAATGAAGATATTAACTAACAAAAGCTAAGGGCGTGAAAGAAATAGCATAGGAAAAAAGCTTTTCACCCAGAGATGGACAGTTCACCAAAAGCAGGTCTGATATTCCTCCACGCCCTTATCCAGACCGCTCGAGGCTCCCTGCCCTTCTCAAGACCCCGAATCTTCCCAACCTCACCCAGAATATCGTACACCACCACCTCGACAGGGAGGACTTTCTTCCGCAGGGTAATCTGGCACCGTGCATTCCACGTGAAGTAACGGACAACTATACTAACTAGAAAAAGTGTATCCAAATCAAAATCCCAGCGAGTCGGGAATGCCCCGTACACCCACTCCGCATAACTCATGCGATAGAGAAAGGGGATGCCTAGAGCCCTCCCCACCCTTTTATACACCTCTATGTTAAAGGGACACTGGAGCAAAAAGTGGTCCATAGACTCCACTTTACCAACACACTCCGCTCTAGGACAATCCCGATCATCCACAGGGCGATGCTTCAGGTTCCCTCTCACATAGAGCCTTCCATGGAAAGCGAGCCAGGCTTGATCCCTAAACTTCAAAGGGATTCTTCCTAAGTTAATTAAACGCAACCCCTCCCTCATTACGGGGCCTGGGCAATCCCTTAAGGTCAGCGACACACTGAAAGCAGAGCCCAAAATCCTCTTCTCCAGAAGCTTTCTGGGGAGGGACTTGATATCCCCCACTGTCACCTGCCACTGCCTAAGTATTTTCAGACACGGGGCAACATAAGCCGGAAGCTTGCCATGTCGGACTCTCAGACTTTTCACTGGCCCGCCATCTTCCCAGCATCGCAGAAAAGGCCTAAACCAAGATTGAAAAATACCCACCCATCCCGGCGGGGTCTCTGCTAACATATTACCAAGATTATACTTTAAAAAAAGCAGAGAAAAGAAAACTATAGGGTTGACCATTCCTAGACCACCCTCCCGCCTGGACAGGTAAGTTACATTGCGTTTGATCAGGTTCAGCCTATTTCCCCATAACAGTTGGAAAAAGCAGCTGTACACCCTTGCATAGAGAGATTCTGGCAAGATACAGACAAAGCTGACATATAAAAAGATTGGGATCAGGTAAGTTTTAATCAAGTCAACCCTTTCCCTCAAGGAAAGTTTCCATTTCTTCCAGCTTGCCACCTTGGCATTGGCATTCAACAACCTGCTTTCCCAATTTCGATGACCATAGTCACCAGGACCAAATTTGATGCCCAACACTTTAATTTCCTGCTGGGGCTCTGGGAAGGCATCCGGAAGTTCGAAGCTTTCACCCTCCTCACCCATCCAGAAAACTTCACTCTTTTCATGATTGATTTTAGAGCCAGAAGCCTCAGTGTACTGCTCTATCACAGAGACCACCTCCTGCGCCTCCTCCATCCCAGAGATAATAACAGACACATCATCGGCATAGGCCACGACCTTCAAAGGTGGCACACCAGCAATGCCCAAAGGCACCCCACACAACGATCCACTCTCTAACCTTCTTATGAAGGGGTCGATTGCGAATACATATAGCAGGGGGCTCAAAGGACACCCCTGGCGCACACCAGAGCCAACCTCAAAAGGCCGTCCAACCCAACCATTAACAAGTGGGAAGCTCTCAGCCCCTTTATACAATGTTTTCAGCCAATCAATAAACCTCCCCTGCAGGCCGTATCTACCAAGTAGCAAATACAGGTACTCATGATTGACTCGATCAAAAGCCTTCGCCTGATCCAATGCCAGCAAGTACTTTCTCCAGTCAGCAGCCCTGCATCGCTCCAAAGCCTCCCGGACAGCTAAAATTGCTGAAAAGGTACTTCTGCCCTGGACCGAGCAGTGCTGATGATTGGACAACAAATCGCCTGCTACTGACGACAAGCGCCAAAAAAGAATCTTCGCCAAGATCTTTCTATCAACATTGAGAAGACTGATGGGGCGCCAGTTCTCAATTATTGAGGGGTCTTTACCTTTTGACAGAAGAATCACAGCGGATTGCCTCATGGAGGGAGGGAGAGAACCCTCTTCTAAACAGCTGTTATAAACCTCCGCTAAAAAGGGAGACAGAATGGACTTAAAACACTTGTAAAATTCAGCTGTCAACCCATCTGGCCCAGGCGACTTTTTGGTAGCCAGCTTCTCTATAGCACGAACTACCTCATCCGCTGAAATTGGTTCTGTCAAATCCATCAAAGGCAATGTATCATTTCCCAATCCTGGAGTAGAATCCAGAAAGCTTTCCATCCTGTCCCGACTAAGGTCCTTTCTTCCCAGAAGGTCTGCGTAATATGACCTGAAGATCTCCAGGATCCCTGATCTGGACTTCACCAGGGAACCCGTACTATCCCTCAGACCTATGACCGTCTTAACTGCTATGCCTTGCTTACAGTTCTGGTAAGGATCAGGCGAGTGATATTTCCCATAATCTCTCTCCAGAACCAAAGAGGCATGCCGGTCGTATTGACACTTCCTAAGAAGAAGCTTTACCTCCGAGATCTCCCCTGGATCTCCTCCATACGAGACAAGACGATCAAGCTTCCTCCGCAAATGCTGGTAGGCAATATACATACCAAGCTGCTTCTTCTTACTTATGGCCTTGAAAAGTCCAATCGCCCTTTGTTTCACAAGCTCCCACCACTCTGACTTACTGCTTCAAATGTCCAGAATAGAAACCTGTGCCTGAAAAAAATCCTCAAAGGATTGTCTTACCTCTACATCTTCCAGGAGAGCCGAATTCAGTTTCCAGGTACCCCTTCCCCTGGGTGGAGTGTCCGAGGCATTCAGAGTCACAGACAGCATACAGTGGTCAGAGAACTCCACCGCCCTCAACTCAGGAGCCGAGAAAGCAGAGTTCTCCTTTAAAAAAAACCTATCTATCCTACTCTGACTATTTCCTCTCTGAAATGTGAATCCCGTGCTGCCAGGGCAGTGCTTAATGTGCACATCTACCAGGCCTGCTTGTCTAACCATATCTCTAAGAAAAACGCTATCATAACCCAGCCTGTCTATGGAGACCCTCCTGTCTTCAGGCCTAATTATGGTGTTAAAGTCACCTCCAAAGACAACCTGCTGGGATGTAAAAAGGAAGGGCTTGATCTTTGTGAGGAGGCATTTCCTGTCCCATTTTGACTGCGGTCCATAGATATTGATCAGGCGCAGGTCCTGCCCCCTAACAGAGACGTCTAAGACCATGCATCTCCCCATTTCTACCTCAATTATCCGCCGGCACGTTACCATATCGGTTTTAAAAAGAACCGCTACTCCGCTGCAAGGCTCAGCCGCAAGAGACCAAAAGGAGGGACCGCATCTCCACTCCCTTTTTGCTAGATGGACATCGGCCAAAGTATTGAGCCAGGTCTCTTGCAAAAATAAAATCTCAGCATCAAACTCACTGAGCAAAAATAAGGCAATATCACGAGCTCTTGCAGATTTCAAGCTGGCGACATTAATGGTCGCCACCTTTATCAGAGCGGGCACTGCCATCAGGATGATTGGGGTAGTCGTTTCTTAACCTCCACCACACTCTCATCACCCGAAACAGCTCTCTTTACACTATGTGACTCCCCCTCATCCATAGATGATAAACAAATAGATAAATCTGACACCAACTCCTCCCCTGATAAAACCGAAAATGTGTTGCCAAGAGGAACCCCTCCTGGCTCTAACTGTAAGGAAGAAACGACCACTTTACTGGTCTTCCTCTTCTTCTTTTTCTTCCTCTTTGTCCTCTCCCACCCCTCCTCATCCGAATCCTCCACAACAGAGGGTGAGACATGGGACATGGACACCCCTCCCTCAACCCCATCGACCCCACCACCATCCAGCACCCCTGCACCCTCTTGGCCGCGTTTGCGGTGTCGAGGGACAGGGACTGGAGGTGGAGTAGGCCGAGGGGGAAGATCCACTATACCCGCCCCCCCAGCAGCTTCCGCTAGTCTGGAGGATCTACGCACAGTAGATGTAGGAACAACCACAGGAGGGACAGACTCAGGGACCACATCACCAGGGGAAACAAAATCTGACACAACAGACACAGGAAGGACAGACTCAGGGACCACATCACCAGGGGAAACAGAATCTGACACAACAGACACAGGAGGGGCAGCAACAATTTCCTCTCTAACTTCAGCTGCTTCATCTTCTTTATCAAGCCTCTGCAGCTCAGTCTCCAATCCTGGCAAGTTATGCAGTGCCTCTGGGCACTGGCTATATGGATGACCCAGCTGCTGGCACAAATTGCACCGAATCTGGGTGCATTCTCTGGCCAAATGGCCTAAATCCTGGCACAGTGAGCACTTCTTGTGGGTGCAGGACGATGCAAAGTGGTCTTTATCACCACATTTATTGCACACCTTAGGCTGACCTTGGTAGAAAATGGTCAGCCTATCCCTACCCAGAAAGGCTGAGCAGGGAAGGTGCTGAACTACATCGCCCAGCACCCCCAATTTTAGTGACACTGTCCAGGCCCCTGTCCATATCCCATGCTCATCAAGGACCTTCCGCAGTGGAGTGAGGACCTCGCCATATCGGCGTAGCCATACTAATAAATCAGCCTCTGGTATGGATTCGTTACGCACCAAAATGGTCACTGATTTTATCAGAGGCTGTCTTGAAATCACTTTTGGCACCAAACCACTCCACTGCTGAAGGCCCTTGCACCTCCTAAATCTCTCCCAGAAGAGATCCAAACTTTCAGGTTTTACAAACGACAAATCAAATTCATAACTCCCCACCGGGCAAATTAAAGCAAAAATATCACAGACTTTAAACCCCATTTCCAAAATCAACTCAGCCACCCTCCCCCTTACTGGTGGAGTTCCATCCCCCACCCACCTCAACTGTACCACATTCCTCCTCCTATACCCACCAAACCTCCCTGAATTTTGACCAATAACAGAATTCCCACCACCCACCCTGGTGTGACTCCCCAAAGCTGAAGCATAGCTTCCAACATTCCTCCCAGCAGAAAATCCATCAGTTTTTTTTAAATTATCTGACACACACTTAGCAGATAACGATTGCACAGATTCGGGATTGATCTGTGCAATCAAATCTTTCCTCTGCTGAGCAGGAGGAGAAATGTCATTTTTATTTTTCCCAGCATTACTAACCCCTTCACCACCACTCACCACATTCATTGCTTTAACATTAATGTCATTTTTTATACTTGCTGGGATATTTATTATTGCTGTTGTCTTCACAGCAGAATCCATAGCTGCTGCACTGGTAAAAACTCCAGCTGTCATCTCCTCTTCCACTAGGACAGGGTTTTCAGCTGTGGAAATAGCATTCTGTTTTAACACAGCAGCAGGTAAAGCATTGCAGGATATTTCCATTGCTACTTCCATTCCACTTCCAGAACCATGTTGATCCCCTCCCCCATCAGCACTCAGCTGGTCAATCAGCACTGGAAGACTGGGAGGCTCAGGTGAACATGAAGCAGGCTCTTTGGAGCTGGCAGCCATTTTGCTTGCCGTGGGACTACTGGTCTCAGCCAGACCAGCAAAATCCATGCCTGGGGTGTTTAATGCAGGTCCATCCACATTCATCTGATGGTCCGGGGATTCCACGGTCAGGGATTTTCCTTGCATGTCTGTCGGTTTCTCCACAGCGGTAACTCCCATAGGTAGCTGTATGCAGAGCTCCTTCTCACCTGGGACACCATCCACTACAGCAGATGGGGCAGACATGTTGGATGGCAGCATGGTGTACTGGGATTTCTCCACCATTACTGGCTTTGCTGGCCTGTATCTCCTCTGCCCATCCTCAGGGATTTCTGATGGATCATCAGAAAAGACAAACTTGTCTGCTTTCAGGGGTGACTCCATCTGCTGGATGAATGTCAGGGATCCATGTCCACTCTCAACCCCCTGGCTGGTTGCCGCTGGTGATTCCCAGTTCTGGCATGGGGGGAGAGGTGCAGAGGCAGATGGAGCCTGGTCATCCATTAACTGAGCCTGCTGATCCACAGAACTTGCTGATGCTTGGCTGGTAAAACGCCTCTCATTGTCAAACTTTTCTTTAAATGCTCCACTTCTATCTTTCAGCCTTTCCAATAATAAAGATTGTTCCTTTACCTTTTCTTCCAATTCCTGTAACTCAGGCTTCATGGCTGTGCGATTTTTACTCCAGGCCTGGAAATACTTGGTTTTGAAGGATTTGTGTTCAGCCTTCAAAACTTTAAGTTTTTCTTCCGCTCTCCCAATCGCCCTAAAACGATTGATAACCTTCTGGCTGAAGACATCCGCATTCTCACCGGGGCCTGGACCCACAGACAGGTCCTCCACCTCCTCCTCACTAGGCCCCATGTCATCAGGGGGATCCCTCCCAGGGCCTCCCCCAGGATCAGGCATTGTTCCTGGGCCAAGCTAGCAAGCAAGGCCCAGGCTTGAAAAGGGCTGGATCTCACAGAGAGCTCTTTGGGTGTGTCCTCCTCCTTCTTCCCACTGACCACCAATGTAAGGAGCATTCTTCCCACTGACCGCCAACGTAAGGGACATTCTTCCCACTAACCACCAATGTAAGGGACATTCTTCCCACTGACCTCCAATGTAAGGAACATTCTTCCCACTGACCACCAATGTAAGGAACATTCTTCCCACTGACCTCCAATGTAAGGAACATTCTTCCCACTGACCACCAACGTAAGTAACATTCTTCCCACTAACCACCAATGTAAGGGACATTTTTCCCACTGATCACCAATGTAAGGGACATTTTTCCCACTGGCTACCAATGTAAGAAGCATTCTTCCCACTGACCACCAACGTAAGGAGCATTCTTCCCACTGACCACCAATGTAAGGAACATTCTTCCTACTGATCACCAAAGTAAGGAGCATTCTTCCCAATGACCACCAATGTAAGGGACATTTTTCCCACTGGCCACCAATGTAAGGGACATTCTTCCCACTGACCACCAATGTAAGGGACATTCTTCCCACTGTCTACCTAAGGAAGGAACATTCTTCCCACTGACCACCAATGTAAGGAGCATTCTTCCCACTGACCACCAATGTAAGGAGCATTCTTCCCACTGATCACCAATGTAAGGGACATTTTTCCCACTGGCTACCAATGTAAGGGACATTCTTCCCACTGACTACCAATGGAAGGAACATTCTTCCCACTGACCACCAATGTAAGGAACATTCTTCCCACTGACCTAAAATGTAGGGGGTATTCGTTCCATTGACTACCACTGTCTGGGGCATTCATCCCACTGATCATCAATGTAAGGGGCATTCTTCCCACTGACCATAATTTATACATTTTACAAGAGTTCGCTGAGACCTGAAAATTATTTCAAAGGTTCCTTGGGGGGTAAAAATGTTGAGAACGGTTGGTCTAATTTATAGATTTACAGTAGACATTGGAAGGATGAGGATCCACCATCCATACGGAAAAGACTCAACCAATGCTTTGCATACAGTGTAAACGCTAATATAGTTTGACTTCTGCATTCTATTATTCCTAAGCCCAGAGTCCAGGGAGATCCCACAATACACAACTCCATGTCAGGTGTCACTGAGCAATACAAACCTGCATCCGGGGACACAGCAGGAAGGAAAGTGTCGTTATGTATTGTGAGATTCAGGAAATGGTTCAATAATCACTTAACAAAGCCCCCCGAGGTGTGAATGGGATTTAAGAGTTTAGTAAATATAAGATAGATTAGCTTTTTCCCAATAAATCATCTAATCTTGTATGTGTTGGGTAGTAAAGATTAGTAACACATACATACCTAGTTATCAGGATTGATAAAAGCCGCTTGTTGTTCCAGTAGAGCGTCTCGCAACTTTAGCAGTTTAGGTTTGGCAAAATAACATAACCGACCCCACCAGCCCATCCCCCAAATACAGGGGCAACTTCGGCCCATTTTGCCACATAGAGAAAAATCAAATTGTGGACGAGCCAGAGAGAGGAAATTCCCATAAAATAACTTAGTTTAAAAAATCCAGTCACTAATATTTTACTGTTAAGCTGTTTTCAGGCTGTTTCGTGGGTCTACAACCCTCTTCATCAGGGCCGCAAATACAATATATGAAGTCGCAATGCTTTTTTAAGAGAAACGCTACATAAAAGAAATTAAACATTATTTCAGACTGACATTTAGGTCTCCAAACTACTGCCCGCAGGCACATCCAGCTGCAAGATTTTCTCTGGCCCTCCAGCTAGGGTCAGTGGCAGATCCTCAATATGCAATGATTGAGGATGAAGGTCAGAAGAGTCTGCCTATGGTGTCCACTTCTGATGTAAGGGGTGGCTGTGATGTAAGGGGGATTCTGATAGGGACATTGATGTAAGAGTAATTTTGATGGGCACATTGATGTAAGGAGGGACTTTGATGAAGATTCTGATGTAAGGGGGAACTCTGATGGGGAGCCTGATTTAGGGGGAACTCTGATGGGGACCTTGATGCAAAGGGGGGGGGGTGCAGATGGGACCCCGATCTAAGGTCCTCTTATGGAGAGAACCTGATGAGGGGGGGAATCTGATGGAGACCTTGACGTAAAGGGAGATTTTAATGGGAATCCTGATGTAAGGGGGGATCCTGATGGGGTCTTTGATGTAAGGGACAGTCTGATGGGGATCCTGATGTAAGGGGAAGTGTGATAGAGACCATGATGTAAGGAGGGACTCTGATGGAGACCTTGTTGTAGGGGAGGACTCTCATGGAGCCCTGATTTAAGGGGGACCCTGATTTAAGGGGGGTCTGATGGGGACTTTGATGTAAAGGGGGATTCTGATGGGGGCTCCGATGAAAGAAGGAACCCTGATGTAAGGGGGGATTTTGATGGGGATTCTGACGTAAGGGGGATCCTCAGGGAGTATTTGATGTAAGGGACAGTCTGATGGGGATCCTGATGTAAGGGGAAGTGTGATAGAGACCATGATGTAAGGAGGTACTCTGATGGAGACCTTGTTGTAAGTAGGGGCTCTCATGGGGACCCTGATGTAAAGGGGGACTCTTATGGGGGCTCTGATGTAAGAAGGAACCCTGATGTAATGGGGGGGGGGGGGCGGGTTTTGATGGGGGTCCTGATGTAAGGGGGGATCATCAGGGAGTATTTGATGTAAGGGACAGTCTGATGGGGATCCTGATGTAAGGGGAAGTGTGATGAGACCATGATGTAAGGAGGTTCTCTGATGGAGACCTTGTTGTAAGTAGGGGCTCTCATGGGGACCCTGATGTAAAGGGGGACTCTTATGGGGGCTCTGATGTAAGAAGGAACCCTGATGTAAGGGGGGATTTTGATGGGGATCCTGATGTAAGGGGGGATCCTCAGGGAGTATTTGATGTAAGGGACAGTCTGATGGGGATCCTGATGTAAGGGGAAGTGTGATAGAGACCATGATGTAAGGAGGTACTCTGATGGAGACCTTGTTGTAAGTAGGGGCTCTCATGGGGGCCCTGATGTAAAGGAATTTCTGATGGGGACAATGATTTAGGGGGATCTCTGATGGGGACATTGATAGAAAGGGGGGCTCTGATGGTGGCCCTGATGTAAGGGGGACCCAGGTGAAGGACTGATATAAGGGGAGTGTGATTGGGTCCCTGATGTAAAGAGGGACTCTGATGTAAGGGGGGCTTCAATGAGGACCTTGATATAACGGGGGACTCTGATGTGGCCCATAATGTAAGGGGAGATCCAGATGTGACCTTGATTTAAGGGGAGATCCTGATGGGGTCTCTGATGTAAGGGGCAGTCTGATGGGGACCTTGATGTAAGGAGGACTCCCATGGGGACTTTGCTATAAGGGGGAATTCTGATGAGACCTTATTGTTAGGGAGGACTCTGCTGGGGACCATGATTTAAGTGGGTGGCTCTTTTGGGGAACCTGATGTAAGGGGAGACTCCGAAGTAAGGGGATGATGGGGATTTTTTTGAGTATTTGTACAAATATCTTTGGAATAAAGTATGACATGTGAGGAGGTATTACACATGTAAATAAATAAATAATTTATTATATATAATATTATTATATTATTATATAATATATATAATATTATTAATATATTACTATTATTATTTTTATTATTAATAATAATTAATATTTATATATTATTATTATTATTATATATATATTATTATAATTTATTATAAATTATATAAAATCCTATACATAGACCTGCTTTAAAAAAGAAGTTAATCATAAATACAATAAAAAAATTTTTAACTGAACATGTATAAAAATAAATAAATCTAAATAATTTATACTACAAAACGAGGACTCGGAGAGTCCTGATGGGACCGGAATTTGGGGCTCATCGGTCACATGCTACAATGACCATTATTTTCTGGCGTTCTCCATGGCTTCGGTCTGCTCTACGCCTCTCCTCACCTCGGATATAATGGCTCTCAGCGGCTCCCTGCACTCCATATCCCAGAAGTGATGACTTCACAGTTCTGGCAGTAGAGTGGCGGTGCGGCTGGCACCTCCTAAGTGATGTCAGTGACAGGTAACTAATACATTACAGACTGTTTGGAGGACGTTTACACCAGAGCCGGGAGATTCTGACAAACAAACAGATGAAAGGGCCGCCGGCTCCAGGAATTCCAGGCCGCAGGCTCTGCGCACCATGTGACTCCGCGCTGCGCGTCCCTGAGTCCTGTCCATCAACGGGGCCGTCTATGGCAAAACCTCACCAGGCGGTATGAAAGTAACAGGAAAAAAAACTCATAATTCATTACATTTCAGATGTCAAATGTGGAATCAACATCTGGAGGGAAATTCTTCCAGTTGGCAACATTAAAGGCGCAATAAGGTAAAATGTGAAATCCGAAAATCATTTCTTCAGTATATTTGGCATCATCCTTTACTGAATACTCACCAGATATGAAATCGCCTCTTCTTTTCAGAGTTCCCCTTCCCTTTAGAGGCCCCCCCCCCCATCACATTAGTGCCCCCTCCTCACATCAGTGGTCTCCAATGACATAGGAGCTCCCCATCACATCAGAACCAACTTTCACACCAGAGGTCCCCCCCATCGCAACTGAGCCCTCCTTCATGTCAGAGGCTCCCCAACACTACAGAATCCCCCTTTATGCCAGAATTCCCCCTTCAAGTTAAATGCCTCTTCACATTAGAGTTTTTCCTATACACCATAGCCCCCCTATACATGAGAGCCCATAAAGTTCCCCCATCACAGAGCCCCTCATCACAGAGCCCCCCAATCACACAGTCCCCCATCACTTTGCCCCCCAATGACACAGCCTCCCAACACAGAGCCCCCCAACCACACTGTCCCCCCATAACAAAGTCCCCAGTCACAAAGTCACCCCATCACAGAGCCCCAAAATCACACCATCCCCCCATTACAGAGCCTCCCAATCACACAGTCCCCCCAAAAAAGTCCCCCAGACACAGAGTCCCCCCATCCCAGAGCCCCCCAATCACACAGTCCCCCATCACTGAGCCCCCAATCACACAGTCCCCCATCACAGAACCCCCAATCACACAGTCCCCCCACCACAGAACCCAAAATCACACAGCCCCCCCAAACTCAGAGCCCCCTAGCCACACATTCCCTCCATCACAAAGCCACCCAATCACACAGTCTCCCCCCAAAAAAAGTCCCCCAGTCACAGAGTCCCCCAGTCACACAGTCCCTCCATTACTGAGCCCCCTAATCACGTAGACCCCAACACAGAGCCCCCCAATCACACAGTCCCCCATAACTGAGTCCCTAGTCACAAAGACACTCCATCACAGAGCCCCCAATCACATAGCCCCCCCCAACACAGAGCCCCCTAATCACATAGCCCCCCAACACAGAGCCCCACAATCACACAGTCCCCCATCATGGGGCCCCCCAATCACACAGTTTCCCATCACAGAGCCCCCCAATAACACAGACCCCCATAACAGTGTCCCCAATCACACAGTCACTCCATCACAGAGCCCCCTAATCACACAGTCCCCATCACAGGTCCACTCAATCACACAGACCCCCATCACAGAGCCCCCACAATCACACAGCCCCCCCATAGCAAAGTCTCCAATCACACAGTCACTCCATCACAGTCACCCCCCCCCCCCCAAAAAAAAATTGTTAAAAATAAAAAATGAAAAAAAAAAAATCACGTGTACAAAAGTATCACAGCCTTTGCCATGACACTCAAAACTGAGCTCCTGTTTCCACTGATCATTCTTGAGATGTTTTAACAACTTGAATGGACTTCACCTGTGGTAAATTCAGTTGATTGGACATGATTTGGAAAAGAACACACCTGTCTATATAAGGTCCCACAGTTAGCAGTGCATGTCAGAGCACAAACCAAGCCATGAAGTCCAAGGAATTGTCTGTAGACCTCAGAGACAGGATTGTATGGAGGCACAGATCGGGGGAAGGGTACAGAAACATTTTTGCAGCATTGAATGTCCAAATGAGCACAGTTGCCCCCATCATCCTTAAATGGAAGAAATTTGGAACCCCCCTCTTCCTAGAGTGGGCCGCCCGTCCAAACTGAGCATTCAAGGGAGAAGGACCTTAGTCAGGGAGGTGACCAAGAACCCGATGGTCACTCTGACAGAGCTCCAACATTTCTCTGTGGAGAGAGGAGAAACTTCCAGAAGAACAACCATCTCTGCAGCACTCCACCAATCAGGCCTGTATGGGTGTGGCCAGACGGAAGCCACTCCTCAGTAAAAGGCACATGACAGCCCACCTGGAGTTTACCAAAAGGCACCTGAAGGACTCTCAGACCATGAGAAACAAAATTCTCTGCTCTGATGAAACAGAAATTGAACTCTTTGGTTTGAACTCTTTGGTCTGAATGGCAAGTGTCATGTCTGGAGGAAACCAGGCCCCGCTTATAACCTGGCCAATACCATCCCTACAGTGAAGGTGGTGGTGGTGAATGGTGGTGGCAGCATCATGCTGTGGGGATGCTTTTCAGCGGCAGGAACTGGGAGACTAGTCAGGATGGAGGGAAAGATGAATGCAGCAATGTACAGAGACATCCTTGATGAAAACCTTCTCCAGAGCGCTCTGGACCTCAGACTGGGGTGAAGGTTCATCTTCCAACAGGACATCGACCCTAAGCACACAGCCAAAATAACAAAGGAGTGGCTACGGGACAACTCTGTGAATGTCCTTGAGTGGCCCAGCCAGAGCCCAGACTTGAACCCCATTGAACATCTCTGGAGAGATCTGAAAATGGCTGTGCACCGACCCTCCCCCATCCAACCTGATGGAGCTTGAGAGGTCCTGCAAAGAAGAATGGGAGAAGCTGCCGGAAAAATAGGAGTGCCAAGCTTGTAGCATCATACTCAAAAATACTTGAGGCTGTAATTGGTGCCAAAGGAGCGTCACCAAAGTATTGCGCAAACACTGTGATATTTATGTACATGGGATTTTTTTCATTTTTTCTTGTTAATAAATTGGCAAAGATTTCAAACAAACTCCTTTCTCATTGTCATTGTGGGGGATTGTTTGTAGAATTTTGAGAAAAGTAAAGAGTTGAATCCATTTTGGAATAAGGCTGTAACATAAATTCCGGAAAAAGTGAAAAGCCACAAATACTTTCTGGATACACTGTATATGTCATTATTTTACGTTAAATACCGGTGTTATGGCAGCAGCTAGCTACAGTACCATAACCCTGGTATCGTTATTTACTGTGGGCGATTCTCTAAAAGATAAAAGTGGTCCTGCAGGTGCATTCACCATGGGATCACTTTTATGGGGGTGGGAGAGGTGCACCCCCCCTCCCCCCGCTGCTTTAGGACATTTTCAAGCTTACTATAGGAAAACCTGCAAGGGATCCGGTGCGGCCGTTTGCTGGGCAGCAAATCAAGTGAGGGCAAGATGGCCCCCACTCGGCTCTATGCCCTTGGAGGACGAGAGCGACCTCCAACATCACTTCGGGTTCATGGGCTTAAATACTTGATTTTTTTTTTTTTTAAGTCATAACATCAAAAAAAAAAAAAAAAAAAAGTTTTTTTTCTTTTGCCTTTAAAGGTAAATGAAAGATCTGGGGTCTTTTTGACCCCAGATCTCTCAATAAAGAGGACCTGTCATTCTTATTTCTATTATAATGGATGTTTACATTCCTTGTAATAGGAATAAAAGTAGTAAAAAAAATTGAATAAAATAAAGGGACAGTGAATAATAAAAAATAAAAAGTAAAATAAATAAGAAAAAAAAAATGAAAGGGACAGTGTAAAAAAAAAAAAATGTAAAAAAAAAAAAAAAATTAAATTAAATTAAATTAAAGCATCCCATCCCTCTGTGCTCCTATGCAGAAGCAAACTCAAACACAAGTCGCGCCTGCATATGTAAACGGTGTTCGCACCACACGTGTGAGGTATCGCCGCAATCGTTAGAGCGAGAGCAATTATTCTAGCTCTAGACCTCCTCTGTAACTCTAAACAGGTAACCTGTAAAAATTTTATGGGAACTGTTAAGTACCATAGTTTGTGCACAATTTTTTAAGCATGACATGCTAAGTATCTATTTACTCAGCATAACATCATCTGTCACATTATACAAAAAATTGGGGTAACTATTGTGTTTTTTTTTTTTTTATTATTATATTATTTATTATATATATTATGTATTTTTTCCCGAAAAAAAATTGCGTTTGAAAGACCACTGCGCAAATACAGTGTAACATAAAATATTGCAACGATTAGCCATTTTATTCTTTGGGGTCTCTGCTAAAATATATATTCATTTATATATATATATATATATATATATATATATATATATATATATATATATATATAAATATATATATATATATATATATATATATATATATAATGCTTGGGGGTTCTAAGTAATTTTCTAGCAAAAAATACTGATTTAGAAAAGGCCTGGTTGGCAAGTGGTTAAAGGCAAATTAAATCTTTCGAATGACAATCAAATGCTGTGAGAATTATCGTATGCATTTTCCTATGACTTTTCCTAGGAATTTTCCATATATGGCAAGCTTTTTTTGGGTGGGGATGGGCAGGGTGTAGTTCCTCTTTAGGATCCTCTGACAGTTGCATATTGCCTATATGTCTGATTTATCTTTGATGACCCTTTTGATGACCACACAGACCTAATGGTCAACAAACAGAGTCATTGTCAGGTGATAATGAGGTGTTAGAATCCTTTGAGAAAACTCTAATCCCCTCTGTAGACATCATCATCATCTTGTATATTCTACTTAATCAGCCATCACTCCAATGATCCCATCTACAATGTATCGGATTGTACGCTGCCAGATCTCTCACCATCTGACTTCGTTCTTTCACAATATACCATTATAGGTGTCACACTTTTCCTCCCTGGAAAACAGAATTAAAAAAAAATAAATAAAAAGACACAATTACGCTCCCGCCGATAATACACAAGAATGAATGGAAGATCATCGAATGTATCTGAGCGCTTCACAAGGTTGAATTGCCCATTTTTGAGTCAATGACACTTTTGTGTTTCGAGTGTCGGCGTCTGATTTTATGTTCAGCATTGTGTTATATAAATAAAACGTTTGTGCATCAAGAACGATAATAAGCTACCAGCACACTTAAACAGTTAACCACTTGACCTACAGAAGATTTACCCCCCTTCATGAACAGGCCATTTTTTGCAATACAGCACTTTGTTATTTTTAACTGACAATTGCGCGGTCATGCGACGCTGTACCCAAATAAAATTGTCCTTTTTACCCCCCACAAACAGAGCTTTCTTTTGGTGGTATTTGATCACCTCTGCGTTTTTTGGGGGTTTTTTTTGCGCTATAAACAAAAAAGACTGACAATTTTGAAAAAAAAAAAAAAAAAAAACAATTTTTTTTGCTTTATGCTATAAAACATGATAAAAAAGATAAAAAAAAAATAACATTTCTTCATCAGTTTAGGCCATTATGTATTCTGCTACATATTTTTGGTAAAAACAATTCCTAATAAGCGTCTAATGATTGGTTTGCGCAAAAGTTATAGTGTCTACAAACTATGGGATATATTTATTAAATTTTTTTTTTGCTTAATTTTTTTTTTTTTTTGAGGGAACAGTAAATTTACACTGTTATACAAGCTGTACACTCACTTTACATTGTAGCAAAGTGTCATTTCTTCAGTGTTGTCACATGAAAAGATAGAATAAAATATTTACAAAAATGTGAGGGGTGTACTCACTTTTGTGAGATACTGTGTATGTGTGTGTATATATATATATATATATATATATATATATATAATGCTTGGGGGTTTAAGTAATTTTCCAGAAAAAAATACAAATTTAAACTTGTAAACAAGTGGTTAAAGGCAAATGAAATCTTTCGAATGACAAACAAATGTTGTGAGAATTTTCGTATGCATTTTCTTATGATTTTTCCTAGGAATTTTCCATGTATGGCCAGCTGTAACTATCAGTAAGAAAGCAAGGCCAGAACACATTGGCCCCATAAGCCCCGGTTCACATATATGCGATGCGGGAAGGCTGCGAATTCGCAGCCTGTTCCCGCATCGCACACTCACCCCCGGCAGTTCACACTGCCATATGCGATCCGCTGGGGGTGTCAATGTAATCTTAACGACACCCCCAGTTTGATCGCATATCGCAGTGCGATCGTGCAGTTCGCACAGGATCGGATCGCACAAGTGTGAACCGCTGTGCGATCCGATCCTGATGCGGCAGCAAAAATGCCTCCTGTGCGTGTTTGCTGCGGGTGCGATGCGAATTTAGCCATACAAACTGTATGGCTAAACTCGCACCGCACAGCTGATCGCATGTCACGTCGGAGCAGTGCGCTCCGACATGACATGCGAACCCCGCACACGCAGTAGTGTGAACCGGGGCTCAAAGATGATAAAGGAAATATGGCCACTGAGGACAGAGAGAAGGCGGAAGTGTTAAATAATTCCTTCTCCTCAGTCTTCACAAAGGAATCGGGGGGCTACACTAACCCAGCTTGTAATGCTAAACTAAATAATACATCTCAGGAAATACCGCCATGGCTAACAGAAGATAGACTTAGAACTAAACTAGAGAAACTTAACATAAATAAATCACCGGGTCCGGATGGCTTGCACCCGAGGGTTCTTAATGAGCTCAGCCAGGTGATTGCCAGACCATTATTCTTGATCTTTAAGGATAGTTTACAGACGGGTATGGTGCCAGCTGATTGGAAAAAAGCCAACGTGGTACCAATATTAAAAAAGGGGCCGAGATGTATCCCGGGTAACTATAGGCCGGTCAGCCTAACATCACTAGTCTGCAAGATTTTGGAGGGAATGTTAAGGGACCACATACAAGACTTTAGTAATGAAAACAGTATTATTAGTAGTAATCAGCATGGATTCATGAAAAATCGTTCTTGCCAAACCAATCTATTAACCTTCTATGATGAAGTGAGCTGCCACCTAGATAAAGGTAAGCCTGTGGATGTGGTGTATCTGGACTTTGCAAAGGCCTTTGACACCGTTCCCCACAAACGCTTACTGTACAAACTAAGGAAGATAGGTATGGACCATAAGGTGAGTACCTGGATAGAGAACTGGCTACAGGGGAGAGTCCAGAGGGTGGTGATAAATGGGGAGTACTCTGATTGGGCGGGTGTGGAAAGTGGGGTCCCCCAAGGTTCTGTCCTGGGACCAATCCTGTTTAATTTATTCATAAATGATCTAGAGGAGGGGATATCCAGCACAATCTCAGTATTTGCGGATGATACTAAACTAAGCATGCCATTATCTTCTATGCAGGATGTGGAAACCTTACAAGCGGACCTGAACAAAATAACGGGGTGGGCAACTACATGGCAGATGAGGTTTAATGTTCAGAAATGTATAGTAATGCACTTGGGTGCCAGAAACCAGAAAGCAAGCTACTCACTAGGGGGGGAACCTCTGGGTGAATCTAAGATGGAAAGGGACCTGGGGGTACTGGTAGACAACAGGCTTGGCAGTGGCATTCAATGCCAAGCCGCTGCAAGCAAAGCCAACAGAATACTGGGATGTATAAAAAAGGGGATTCACTCCAGAAATAAATAGATTATTCTCCCACTATACAAGACTCTGGTCCGGCCACATCTGGAGTATGCTGTCCAGTTCTGGGCACCGGTCCTCAGGAAGGATGTGCTGGAACTGGAGAGAATCCAGAGAAGGGCAACAAAAATAATTAGGGGAATGGAGGGCATCAGCTATGAGGAAAGACTACAAGCACTGAACTTATTCTCTCTGGAGAAGAGACGATTGAGGGGGGAATATGATATCAATGTACAAATACTGTACTGGCAACCCAAGCATAATGAACAAACTATTCAGAGAAAGGGAATACAATAAGACACGTGGCCACTCACTAAAACTAGAGGAAAAACGGGTTAACCTTAAAATACGAAAGGGGTTCTTCACTGTCAGAGCAGTAAGGATGTGGAATTCGCTTCCACAAGCAGTGGTATCAGCAGGGAGCATCGATAGATTCAAAAAACTATTAGATGGGCACCTTAAAGACCACAACATACAGGGGTATACAATGTACAACATACAGGGGTATACAATGTACAACATACAGGGGGTATACAATGTACAACATACAGGGGATATACAATGTACAACATACAGGGGTATACAATGTACAACATACAGGAGTATACAATGTACAACATACAGGAGTATACAATGTACAACATACAGGAGTATACAATGTACAACATACAGGGGTATACAATGTACAACATACAGGAGTATACAATGTACAACATACAGGGAGTATACAATGTACAACATACAGGAGTATACAATGTACAACATACAGGAGTATACAATGTACAACATACAGGAGTATACAATGTACAACATACAGGAGTATACAATGTACAACATACAGGAGTATACAATGTACAACATACAGGAGTATACAATGTACAACATACAGGGGTATACAATGTACAACATACAGGAGTATACAATGTACAACATACAGGGAGTATACAATGTACAACATACAGGAGTATACAATGTACAACATACAGGAGTATACAATGTACAACATACAGGAGTATACAATGTACAACATACAGGAGTATACAATGTACAACATACAGGGGTATACAATGTACAACATACAGGAGTATACAATGTACAACATACAGGGGGTATACAATGTACAACATACAGGAGTATACAATGTACAACATACAGGGGTATACAATGTACAACATACAGGAGTATACAATGTACAACATACAGGGGTATACAATGTACAACATACAGAGGTATACAATGTACAACATACAGGGGTATACAATGTACGGTTAACAGCAAACACACACACATCATAGAGTTGAACTGGATGGACTGATGTCTTTTTTCAACCTCACAAACTATGTAACTATGTAGCTTTATTCATTTTTATTTATTTTTTGGTGGGGGGTACAGGGGATGGGCATATATTTATTGAATTTTTATTTGCTTAATTTTTTTTATAGTTTATATATATATATATATATATATATATATATATATATAGCAGCAAATCTGCTAGGGGCGGACAGCAAGGGGTTAAAGTAGAACTGAATGCAAACATTTTTTTTTTCCATTTTTAATAGAGTAAGGAGGGGTTATACCCCTGGTTATTTATTTATTTATTTTTTTTACCATCTGCGTCCCATTGAGGAGATTTCCCTTAATTTTCTGTCCCATAGCCAAACAGGAAGTGAGAGGAAATCCCTCTAAAGTGAGGGAATCCCAGAACTAGTACACTAGTAGAACTAGAACATTGGACTATTTCCCCTCTATTCCTGTTCTGGGGGCAGCCCAAAATTAGGGATTTTCTTTCACTTTTAGTGAATATAATGGTCACCAAGACAAAAAGAGACGGTGAATCTCCCTAATGGGGGGCACAGACAGCTAAAAAAAAATTACAGGGGTTCTAATCCCTCTCCAAAATTGCCTTTAGTTATACTCTGAGTTGGCCATACACCAGTAGAATTTCATTGGATGGTTCATACAGAAATTCAGAAAAATCAAAGCTTTGTGGACAAATTTCTTGCAAATGAAAAAATTGTTTCAATTTCCATAGCAATGTTCAGCATTCTAAGTTCGTTTCCGAGATGCACATTACAAAAAGGACAATTTTTCACGAAACAGAAAACACATTTACAGAAGTTTGAAAAAAATTCTCCATCCTTTCCCCCCAATTTTCCTTGTCCCAATGGTTAAAAAGAATCATTGGTTTAACCCCACAAATTGAATGAGCATTTCAAATTTCTTCAAATAAAATCCTCCTGGTGCAGGGCCAGGTCCTAGCTCTTCCCTTCCTTCCTTCCCACCACCATGCTACAGTAAGGGGGAAAAAAGTATTTGATCCCCTGCTGATTTGGTACTTTTGCCCACTGACAAAGAAATGATCAGTCTATAATTTCATTGGTCATTTTATTTTACCAGTGAGAGGCATAATAACAACAAAAATATCCAGAAAGACGCATTTCAAACAGTTATAAATTGATTTGCATTTTAATGAGCGAAATAAGTATTTGATCCCCTATCAATCAGCAAGATTTCTGGCTCCCAGGTGTCTTCTATACAGGAAACAAGCTGGGATTAGGAGGACTCACTTAAAGGGAGTCCTCCTAATCTCAGCTTGTTACCTGTATAAAAGACATCTGTCCACAGAAGCAATCAATCAATCAGATTCCAATCTCTCCACCATGGCCAAGACCAAAGAGCTGTCCAAGGATGTCAGGGACAAGATTGTAGACCTACACAAGGCTTGAATGGGCTACAAGTCCATCCCCAAGCAGCTTGGTGAGAGGGTGACAACAGTTCAATGGTAGAAACACAAAATAACTGTCAATCTCCCTCGGTCTGGGGCTCCATGCAAGTTCTCACCTCGTGGAGTTTCAAAGATCATGAGAATGGTGAGGAATCAGCCCAGAACTACACAAATCTTGTCAGTGATCTCAAGGCAGCTGGGACCAAAGTCACCAAAAAAACAATTGGTAACTGTGAGGGTACCAGGAAACCAGACTACATGGGGATGCAGGTAAAATAAAGCAGTTTATTAGAGCATACAACAGTAAACGCACAGCAAGAGTGAGGAAGTCAGAGCAGGAACAAGCCGGGGTCAAGTCCAGAAGCGGGTAGTCATCCAAGCCGGGGTCGAGTCCAGAAGCAGGTAGTCATCCAAGCCGGGGTCGAGTCCAGAAGCGGGTAGTCATCCAAGCCGGGGTCGAGTCCAGAAGCGTGTAGTCATCCAAGCCGGGGTCGAGTCCAGAAGCAGGTAGTCATCCAAGCCGGGGTCGAGTCCAGAAGTGGGTAGTCATCCAAGCCGGGGTTGAGTCCAGAAGTGGGTAGTCATCCAAGCCTGGGTCGAGTCCAGAAGCGGGTAGTCTGCTGATGCCCGGCCGTCTGCCGATGCGGAGTTGAGAGCCAAGCTAAGTCATACATGGAGGAACATGGACAACAGAAGACTGCTTGCAGAGATTCATCTTGGAGCACAAGCACAAGGGCAAGGACTGCAACCCCTCAGGTGATAGATATAGTCAGGGGTGCCGCATCATCACTGTGCGACACCCAGGCAGCAGGAAAGTGAAGATGCAATCAGAGTTTATAAGAGGCAGCAGTCTGCACATGTCCAAGATGGCTGCTAAAAGGAGGGCAATGTAAGACCTTGACAGTAACACACTACGCCGTGAAGGACTGAAATCCTGCAGCGCCCGCAAGGTCCCCCTGCTCGAAAAAGCACATGTAGAGAACCATCTGAAATTTGCTAATGAACATCTGAATGATTCAGAGGAGAACTGGGTGAAAGTGTTGTGGTCAGATGAGACCGAAATCGAGCTCTTTGGCATCAACTCAACTTGCCGTGTTTGGAGGAATGCTGCCTATGACCCAAAGAACACCAACCCCACCGCAAACATGGAGGTGAAAACATTATGCTTTGGGGGTGTTTTTCTGCTAAGAGGACAGGACAACTTCAACGAATCAAAGGGACGATGGACGGGGCCATGTTCCGTCAAATCTTAGGTGAGAACTTTCTTCCCTCAGCCAGGGCATTAAAAATGGGTCGTGGATGGGTATTGCAGCATGACAGTGACTCAAAACACATCACCAGATGGTTTTACTGTGTTTTACCCTATGACCAAAATATTCTTAGGGGGAGGCACCCTCCATAATGCTTATGGCTCTACCACTGCCTACTGATGATGTGGGCGGGCACCTCTTGTACACGCCCCCAGAAGGAGGGCCTTACCCCTATCTGTGTCTGGTTTCAAATGTCATTGTATAATATTTAAGCAAGGGCCTAGACACGCTTTTTTAGGCTCTGAGGAAGAGGCTAAGCCTCGAAACGCGTTAGCCTTCAGGAATTCAAGGGACAATCCACCCTCGGATCCCTGTACTGAGGACTGCGTTCCTTATGTGATATGCTTTTAACAAGAACTCGTTTGTGAGTATTTTTAATCTTTATTTTTAAATAAACCATCTAAAGGATAATGCACTAGGCCTGTGCGCCCCTGTGTTTGTTTGTTGTTACAGTGTTTCCAGACTTCCCTGGTCGTGTAAGGCCCCGTTCACACTGGGGCGACGCTACTTCCCGGGGCAACCTCACAGGTCGCGGCGCGCTGCTCGCACCACGACCTCGGAGTGGCCGGCACGGACTTCATAACATTGAAGTCAATGCAGGTCGCTCCAGGTCGCCCCAAAGAAGCTCCTGACCCTTTTTCTAAGTCGGAGCGACTTGTGTCGCTCCTATTAGAACGGGTCCACAGCTTCTCTATGCCAGGTGACCTGTCAGGCGACCAGGTCGCCTGACAGGTCGCCCCAGTGTGAACGGGGGCTAAGGGGCAGCAAGGCCGTAGCATTCTTCCTGGGTTGTCGTGTCCACAGCTCCAGAAAATAGTTGAAAGACCTTAATAAGGTGGACTTAAGTCTACACCACTCTGAGTGCAGGCAATGGGTGCTTTGCACCAAAAAACTTTTTGTACTGTTAATGACAGTGACCCAAAACACATGGCCAAGGCAACAAAGGAGTGGCTAAAGAAGAAGCACATTAAGGTACTGGAGTGGCCTACCCAATCTCCAGACCTTAATCCCATAAAAAATATGTGAAGGGAGCTAAAGCTTCGAGTTACCAAACTTTAGCCTCGAAACCTTAATTTCTTGGAGAGGATCTGCAAAGAGGAGTGGAGCAAAGTACATCCTGAGATGTGTGCAAAATTGGTGGCCAACTACAAGAAATGTGTTACATCTGTGATTGCCAACAAGGGTTTCTCCACCAACTACTAAGTCATGTTTTGCGAAGGGGTTAAATAATTATTTCACTCATTAAAATGCAAATCAATTGATAACTTTTTTAAAATGTGTTTTTCTGGATATTTTTTTTTTTTTGTTATTCTGTCTCTCACTGGTAAAATAAACCGACCATTAAAATGATAGACTGATCATTTCTTTGTCAGTGGGCAAACATAAAAAATCAGCAGGGTATCAAATACTTTTTTCCCCCTCACTGTAACAGCCGTCTCTCTGTACTCAAAATTTAGTTCAATTGCCATGCCAGTGTTTGGAATTCTATGTTCAATTTCGGGGTGCACATACTCAGTACCATAGCAACAAATTTTTCCTAAAACAAAAACCACATTCACAGAAGTTTGGGAAAAATTCCATCTCCTTGGCACTATGATCGAAAATAATTGTTGGTTTGACGCCACAAATTCAAAAAACATTCCAAAAACTAATTTTGAACAAAATTTTCGGGGTGTATGGCCAGCTTTGGTCCTAACTCTTCCCCTCATTGCTTTCCTACTCTCAGAGAACGGCCATCTCTCTGCACTCAAATTTACTAAATGTTTGGAATTTTATGTATGATTTCGGGATGCAAACAAAAGAGGATGTTCCATAGTGCATTATCCTTAAAAATGTTTAATCAGCATAAACATATACTCTCACATTTGGGATGTAGGGACAGGCGGTGTTAAATGCAATCTATAAACAATCTGTGTGGTCTTATTAGCATCGATAGAGTCCTGCTCACTCGCTCCCCGGCTCTGATCGCCGTGGAACAGCTGTGTCTAACGTCACTGGCTCCTCCTACGCGTTACGTCACACGGCATGTGACTTCATCAGGGTAGGAAGCTCAGTGACAGATCCTGGAAATAAATACTAGCCGGCTTGATTTCGGGATGCACATGTTCATTTTAATAGGGACAATTTTTCCAGAAACATGAACCACATTCACAGAAGTTTGAGAAAAATTCTCTATCCTTTTCCTTCAAATTCCCTTGTCTCTATCGTCAAAGGTGATCATTAGTCTGACCCCACAAATTGAAGGAATATCGCAAAATAAAATTCTTTCAATAGAATTCTCTTGGTACAGGACCAGCTATTGTCCTAGCTCTTCCCTTCTTTGCTCTCCTCTCAGAGAACGTCCATCTCTCTGCACTCAAAATTTTGTTCAATTGCCATGCAAATGTTTGCATTTCTACATTTGATTTTCAAATGGACATCACAATGGATACTTTTTTCCAAATGAAAACCACATTCAAAGAAGTTTAAGAAAAATTCTCCATCCTTTTCCTACAATTTTCCTTATCCCTACAATCAAAAATGATCGTTGGTTTGACCCCACAAATTGAAGAAACATTCCAAAAATAAATTTTGAACAAAATTCTCCTGGTGTATGGCCAGCTATAGTCCTATATTTCCTACTCTCAGAGGATGGCCCTTTCTCTGCAGTCCAGAGCTCCTCCTGCTGGAAATGGTGAAGGTCCTCCCATTCGGCAGCAGGGGCAGCATGTAGAGAAATCACTGTCCTCCTTATTCCTCCTGTAGCTGCAGGAGGAAAATGGAGGAGATTGGTTGCTCTGTATTCTGCCCCTGCCGCCCCTCCTGTCCAGTTCACTTGTGTTCTGCTCTCTCTGGGCCCCTGTGTGCTCCCCTGGTCCCCCCCCCTACTGTGCTCCCCCCCACCCTCCCCACTATGCTCCCTTCCCTCTCCTGCCGGCTGCTGCAGGGGATGCGTCACAATAGAGAACCAGGAAGGGGTCGGTAAATATGCAATTTACCAGTCCCTTCCTTTTCTGAATCGACAGAGTCATAGTCAGTGACATTGTAAAAAATAAAATAAAATGATAAAAAAAATAATACAATTAAAATACCAAAAAATAAAAACTACTGACACCAGTGGGTGAACTTCCAGGATCTCAAAGGTCACACTTGCGACCGGGCCCGGGCATTCCACCACCATGGGGAGGCCCCCAGATGGCAGGAAGGGGGCCCACTGCAGAACTTGAGAAAGGGTCCCGCTGCGGGACTGTAATAAAGGGCCCCACAAGGAGAGTAAAGGGCCCCAGGATCAGTGGGACCAGGCTTAAAGGGAAGGGCAACCAGCTAGGGGTCCGGGGGACCCTTCATGGTTTCTTGCAGCAGGGTCCCAGAAGGTTCTAGTTACGCCTCTGTTCTAACCCCTGTCCACTGTATACAAAACTAAAAAAAGGGGGTTTTGCCTTTAGTTATATTTCAAGCTGGCCCTACATCAGTGGAAGTTATTTTCAAGGTTCATATATAAATTCTGAAAAATCTGAACATTTGATAGTACCATCGTGGACTGGAAATTTTTGCCAATATTTGCAATTCTACCTTTGAATGCCCATCACAATTCTGGACAATTTTTCCTAAATGAAAACCAGATTCACACCAATTTGATGAAAAATCTTCTATCATTTTCTTTAAATTTTCCTTGGTACTACAGTCAAAAACAATTGTTGGTTCGACTGCACAAATTGAATAAACATTTCAAAAGCTAATTTCTCTGAATTACATTTTCCTGGTGTATGGCCAGCTATAGTCCTAACACTTCCCTTCATTGATTCCCTATCCTGAAACAGCGACATCTCTCTGCTCTCAAAATTTTGGTCAATTGCCTTGCCAATGTTTGTTATTCTACATTTGATTCTGGAATGCACATTATCATAGGGACAATTTTTTCACGAAACGAAAACCACATTTAAAGATGTTTAGGAAAATGTTTCCGTCCCGTTCCTTTGGTTTCCCTGGTAATACAGTATAAAATGATTGTTGGTTTGACCCCACAAGGTGATCAAACATTCCAAAAACTATTTTGAACCAAATTCTTTGGGTGTATGGCCAGCTATAGTCCTAGCTCTTCCCTTCAATGCTCTCCTACCCTAAGAGAACCGCCATCTCTCTGCACCCCAAAACTCCTCCTGCTGGAAATGGTGAAGGTCCACCCATTCCAGGGGCTCTAATCCCTCTCCCCCTGCCTTTAGTAATATTTAAAGCTGGCCCTACATGAGTGGAATTGATTTTGAAAGTTCGTACAGATGTTCAGGAAAATCAGAACATTTGATAGTACCATTATGACCATGTTTTACCATTAGAAGAATACCATAAAAAAAAAAAAAAGTACCATATACTACCATTAGAAAAATATTTCTGGACAACTTTTTATTGTCCAGAAAAATATTTCTGGACATTTTTTTTTAAACGAAAACCACATTCAGCAATTTGAGGAAAAATTCTCAATTTTTCTTCTTCAATTTTCCTTGGCATTACAGTCAAAAACGATTGTTGGTTTGACCACATAAATTTAAAAAACTGATTTTGAACAAAATTTTCCGTGTGTATGGCCAGATTTGGGCCCAACTCTTCCCTTCGTTGCTTTCCTACTCTCGAAGAACAGCCATCTCTCTGCACTAAAATTTTGTTCACTTGCCATGACAATGTTTGGAATTTTATAAAAACAAACAATTTCTCCTGTGCTCGAAAGTAACGTGACGGTGGTGAATCTCTATGGCTCTGGGTAAATGCACAGACCTAAAAATCAAAAAACGTGCTGCGCCAGAAGTGCACAAAAATAATTAGTGATTACATGAATCAACAAGTGTTATCAACAAAATATGGTGTCCATCATATGTGCTCTGATGAAACATAAATGTTCATATAAAGTGCTCCAAAGTAATGATTAGTATATCCAGGTGATGACAGGACAGCCTCAATCCTTTGTGAATCAAGCAGGAACCACCAGTGTGTGAACTCCCTCCACCAGTAAGATTGGCCTCTCACCTTGATACCAGACCCAAACGGGCCAGCATGAGCATATCAGGGGATAAACAGACTATCACAGGTAACCTCTCCAGCCTTCACCTCCGGGGGTCGCCAGGACATAAAATAAAGATAAAGCAAAGATCTAGTGCTCTCTGAATGTAAATAATGAGCTTTTATTGAGCATAAAGGGGTAACTCACATTTGTTGGGCACTCAGCTGTGCCTGCTATTATGGCATTCAGTGTTGGAGAGTAGCACCCGAGCGATCGGCGTCAGGCACGCAGGCTCCGCCTCCCTATACGCGTTACGCCTGGAGCGTGGGCTCCGTTTGGCTTCTTCGGTAGGGGTCTAGGTAGGGGTCTACCGACCCCTACCGAAGAAGCCAAACGGAGCCCACGCTCCAGGCGTAACGCGTATAGGGAGGCGGAGCCTGCGTGCCTGACGCCGATCGCTCGGGTGCTACTCTCCAACACTGAATGCCATAATAGCAGGCACAGCTGAGTGCCCAACAAATGTGAGTTACCCCTTTATGCTCAATAAAAGCTCATTATTTACATTCAGAGAGCACTAGATCTTTGCTTTATCTTTATTTTATGTCCTGGCGACCCCCGGAGGTGAAGGCTGGAGAGGTTACCTGTGATAGTCTGTTTATCCCCTGATATGCTCATGCTGGCCCGTTTGGGTCTGGTATCAAGGTGAGAGGCCAATCTTACTGGTGGAGGGAGTTCACACACTGGTGGTTCCTGCTTGATTCACAAAGGATTGAGGCTGTCCTGTCATCACCTGGATATACTAATCATTACTTTGGAGCACTTTATATGAACATTTATGTTTCATCAGAGCACATATGATGGACACCATATTTTGTTGATAACACTTGTTGATTCATGTAATCACTAATTATTTTTGTGCACTTCTGGCGCAGCACGTTTTTTGATTTTTATGTTTTTGTTGTGAGGTGTGGACACAATTTGTGTATGCAGCCGGATTTATATATTGATTTATTCTAGCACATTTTATACACATTTGAATTTCACTTAGTCTTGCGCTGATAGTTTTTTCACTAAATGCACAGACCTTGCTGCCCTCCTAGGGTCAGGGGATACCCAATGGAAACACTGTAGAAAAAATAGAAGAGAATGGTCTAGCACTTGCAATTGTGTACACCTCCATCCCTACATTTTGCAAAGACAAGAGAACGGTCGCCCAGGCGGGACTTTATATGAGGTTGTAATTATGCTTATGGCTATGCATATATATTCATTGTATGCTTTTACTCTACTAATAAATTTACTCTTTGACTCTTTATGACTATTGTGTCAACCTCATATAAAGTCCCGCCTGGGCGACCGTTCACTTGTCTGTAGAAAAAAAAGGGCTCTGAGGAAGAGGGGATTTCCCCTCGAAACGCGTCAGCCATCTGAAAGGTGTGCTGGACATGGTCCCAGTGACCTGGTCGCTTTGTGTCCATTGTGGACTTGAAATGCTTTTATGGTTTACTTGTTTGTATATTTCTTTTCATTTTACATCAAAGTGTTTGTGCAATAACCAAATTTCTCTACCTGCAAGCCTCATCGGCTTCCATTCCTCATATCTCAATGGACCAATTTGACAGTTTATGTAAATAAAAGAGGATGTTCCATAGTGCATTATCCTTAAAAATGTTTAATCAGCATAAACATAAATAGATACACTCACATTTGGGATGTAGGAACAGGCGGTGTTAAATGCAATCTATATAAAATCTGTGTGGTCTTATTAGCATCCGCCGCGATAGAGTCCTGCTCACTCGCTCCCCGACTCCCCAGCTCTGATCGCCGTGGAACAGCTGTGTCTAACGTCACTGGCTCCTCCTACGCGTTACGTCACACAGGACGTGACTTCATCAGGGTAGGAAGCTCAGTGACAGATCCTGGAAATAAATACTAGCCGGCTTGATTTCGGGATGCACATGTTCATTTTAATAGGGACAATTTTTCCAGAAACAAAAACCGCATTCACAGAAGTTTGAGAAAAGATTCTCCATCCTTTTCCTTTTCTCTATAGTCGAAAATGATTGGTTTGACCTCACAAATTAAAAAAACATTCCAAAAACTAAGTTTGGCTTGTTATAGTCCTAATCCTTCCCTTCATTGCTTTTCTATTTTGAGAGAACAGCCATCTCTCTGCACTCAAAATTTGGTTCAATTGCCATGCCAATGTTTGGAGTTCTACATTTGATTTCGGGATGCACATGCGCATTACCATAAGGCCTTTTTGTTTCCTTGTCCCTACAGTCCAAAAGCTGATTGGTTGGTTTGACCTCACAAATTACAAAAACATTCCAAAAACTAAGTTTGGACACAATTTTTGGGAAGTTTGGCCTGTTATAGCCCTAATTCTTCCCTTCATTTCTTTCCTATTTTGAGAGAACAGCCATCTCTCTGCGCTCAAAATTTGGTTTGATTGCCATTGCCTATGTTTGGAGTTCTACATTTCATTTCGGGATGCACCTGCGCATTACCATAAGGCCTTTTTGTTCTTTAAACAAAAGCCAAATTCAAAGAAGATTGAGAAAAACTCCCCATCCTTCGCCTTCGATTTTCCTTGTCCCTAAAGTCGAAAACAGATTTTTGTTTTGACCCCACAAATTAAACAAATTTTCCAAAAGCTGATTGATTGGTTTGACCTCACAAATTAATAAAACATTCAAAAAACTAAGTTTGGACACAATTTTTGGGATGTTTGGCCTGTTATAGTCCTAATTCGTCCCTTCATTGCTTTCCTATTTTGAGAGAACAGCCATCTCTCTGCGCTCAAAATTTGGTTCAATTTCCATGCCAATGTTTGGAGTTCTACATTTGATTTCGGGATGCACATGCGCATTACCATAAGGCCTTTTTGTTCCTGAAACAAAGGCCAAATTCAAAGAAGTTTGAGAAAAACTCTCCGTCATTCGCCTTTGATTTTCCTTGTCCCTACAGTCAAAAAGGTTTTTTGTTTTGATCCCACGAATTAAACAAATTTTCCAAAAGCTAATTTTGAACAAAAACCCATCCGTCTATAGCACTCCTTGAGCAAAGACTTTGACAGCTGTAAATCTAACGACAGATAGGGGGCGACATTCCTGTCGTTCACCCTGACAAGTGGTACATGCCCTTGCACCGATCTGAACATGGCCCCCGATGGTCTAATCCATTCTTACAAAGGCACTGTAGCTTGTAACAAAAGCCAAATTCAAAGAATTTTGAGAAAAACTCTCTATCCTTCGCCATTGATTTTCCTTGTCCCTACAGTCGAAAAAGATTTTTGTTTTGACTCCACAATTTTAACAAATTTTCCAAAAGCTGATTGGTTGGTTTGACCTCACAAACTAATAAAACATTCCAAAAACTAAGTTTGTAAGTTTGGACACAATTTTTGGGATGTTTGGCCTGTTATAGTCCTAATTCTTCCCTTCATTGCTTTCCTATTTTGAGAGAACAGCCATCTCTTTGCACTCAAAATTTGGTTCAATTGTCATGCCAATGTTTGGAGTTCTACATTTGATTTCGGGATGCACCTGCGCATTACCATAAGGCCTTTTTGTTCCTGAAACAAAGGCCAAATTCAAAGACGTTTGAGAAAAACTCTCCATCCTTCGCCTTTGATTTTCCTTGTCCCTACAGTCGAAAAAGATTTTTGTTTTGACCCCACAAATTAAATTTTTTTTCCAAAAGCTAATTTTGAACAAAACCCCTCCGTCTATTGCACTCCTTGAGCAAAGACTTTGACAGCTGTAACGGTTTGGACACAATTTTTGGGATGTTTGGCCTGTTATAGTCCTAATTCTCCCCTTCATTGCTTTCCTATTTTGAGAGAACAGCCATCTCTTTGCACTCAAAATTTGGTTTAATTGCCATGCCAATATTTGGAGTTCTACATTTGATTTTAGGAAGCGCATGCGCATTACTGTAAGGCCTTTTAGTTCCTGAAACAAAGGCCAAATTCAAACAAGTTTGAGAAAAACTCTCTATCCTTCGCCATTGATTTTCCTTGTCCCTACAGTCGAAACAGATTTTTGTTTTGACCCCACGAATTAAACAGATTTTCCAAAAGCTAATTTCGAACAAAACCCCATACGTCTATTGCACTCCCTAAGACTTTGATAGCTGTAAATCCAACGACAGATAGGGGGCGACATTTCAATCGTTCACCCTGACAAGCGGTACATGCCCTTGCACCACTCTGAATGTGGCCCCTGATGGCCTAATCCATTCTTAAAAAGGCACTGTAGCTTGCAAGAAAAGCCAAATTCAAAGAATTTTGAGAAAAACTCTCTATCCTTCGCCGTTGATTTTCCTTGTCCCTACAGTCGAAAAAGATTTTTGTTTTGACCCCACGAAGTAAACAAATTTTCCAAACGCTGATTGTTTGTTTTGACCTCACAATTAATAAAACATTCCAAAAACTAAGTTTGGACACAATTTTTGGGATGTTTGGCCTGTTATAGTCCTAATTCTTCCCTTCATTGCTTTCCTATTTTGAGAGAACAGCCATCTCTCTGCGCTCAAAATTTGGTTCAATTGCCATTGCCAATGTTTGGAGTTCTACATTTGATTTCGGGATGCACATGCGCATTACCATAAGGCCTTTTTGTTGAGCAAAGACTTTGACAGCTGTAAATCCAACGACAGAAAGGGGGCGACATTCCTGTCGTTCACCCTCACAAGCGGAACATGCCCTTGCACCACTCTGAATGTGGCCCCCGATGGCCTAATGGTCTAATCCATTCTTACAAAGGCACTGTAGCTTGTAACAGAAGCCAAATTCAAAGAATTTTGAGAAAAACTCTCTATCCTTCGCTGTTGATTTTCCTTGTCCCTACAGTCGAAAACGTTTTTTGCTTTGACTCCACAATTTTAACAAATTTTCCAAAAGCTGATTGGTTGGTTTGACCTCACAAATTACAAAAACATTCCAAAAACTAAGTTTGGACACAATTTTTGGGATGTTTGGCCTGTTATAGTCCTAATTCGTCCCTTCATTGCTTTCCTATTTTGAGAGAACAGCCATCTCTCTGCGCTCAAAATTTGGTTCAATTGCCATTGCCAATGTTTGGAGTTCTACATTTGATTTTGGGATGCACATGCGCATTACCATAAGGCCTTTTTGTTGAGCAAAGACTTTGACAGCTGTAAATCCAATGACAGATAGGGGGCGACATTCCTGTCGTTCACCCTGACAAGCGGTACATGCCCTTGCACCACTCTGAACGTGGCCCCCGATGGTGTAATGGTCTAATCCATTCTTACAAAGGCACTGTAGCTTGTAACAAAAGCCAAATTCAAAGAAGTTTGAGAAAAACTCTCTATCCTTCGCCGTTGATTTTCCTTGTCTCTATAGTCGAAAACGTTTTTTGTTGTGACCCCACAAATTAAACAATTTTTCCAAAAGCTAATTTTGAACAAAACCCATCCGTCTATTGCACTCCCTAAGACTTTGACAGCTGTAAATCCAACGACAGATAGGGGGCGACATTTCAATCGTTCACCCTGACATGCCCTTGCACCACTCTGAACGTGGCCCCCGATGGTCTAATCCATTCTTACAAAGGCACTGTAGCTTGTAACAAAAGCCAAATTCAAAGAATTTTGAGAAAAACTCTCCATCCTTCACTGTTGATTTTTCTTGTCCCTACAGTCGAAAAAGATTTTTGTTTTGACCCCACAAATTAAAAAATTTTCCAAAAGCTGATTGGTTGGTTTGACCTCACAAATTAATAAAACATTCCAAAAACTAAGTTTGGATACAATTTTTGGAATGACAGCTGTAAATCCAACGACAGATAGGGGGCGACATTTCAATCGTTCACCCTGACAAGCACCGCTCTGAACGTGGCCCCCGATGGTCTATAATCCATTCTTACAAAGGCACTGTAGCTTGTAACGAGCCCGGGGGAAGCAGATTTCAGATCTTTTACGAAGCTAACCGCCCTCTGCACTGACAGGAGAAAATAGAACTGCTTTATTTCCATCAACACGAGATATCCAGGTACACTCAGCGTAGCGTTTTCCCCGCTTTTAAAGCGTTCTCTTGGAGAATTTATGGCGGCCCGTTTGGAATTAGAAATTGATGCTTTTAAAATGTAAATCCAAATGCTAAAAAAAAAAAAAAAGCATTTAAGCCCAGACGGTTGAAACGATTCTTTTAATAATTTGCCGCGTTTTCGTTATTTATTTATTTTTTCTCCACCGCGCAGGAAGCAGATGGCGAGGGTTTTTTTTTTTTTTTTTTAACCAGCTTCTGCCGTTATTCTCAGCAGGCTATGGTAGGGGAAAAAAAAAGAAAAGAGGAGCATTTTATATCACTGTAAAAAGGAGCTCTGGACTTAAAATAACACATCGGATTTATTGCCGCGTGCAACGAGAAACCAGAATAGTTTTAACACACCGTGTGCAAACACTGAACGCGCCCATTTTGCAGCCTGGTAATAAGAAACCTTTTGTTAAAAAAAATTAGCTTAAGTAAGGGTGTTGTAGCCGCTTGTGTATCTACGGGGTCTAGACGATAGGGGTCCCATAGTATGCAATTATTATTATTTATTTCAATGATGAGAGGAAAGGAAGATAATGTGTCATGTAGACCATTTTCTGTAGGACCTTCTTCTTTTCAAATATGGTTCTCTTCAACCACTTAGGACCGGACCTATTTCTGAAACATGCTGTTTACAAGTTAAAATCAGTATTTCTTGCTAGAAAATTACTTAGAACCCCCAAATATTATATATATATATATATTTAATTTTTTTTTTGGCAGAGACCCTAGAGAACAAAAATGGAGATTGTTGCAATACTTCATGTCACACTTTTTTTAATAAAAAAATAAGAAAACAGTAAAGTTAGCCCAATTTTTTTCCATAATGTGAAAGATAATGTTACGCCGAGTAAATAGATACCCAACATGTCATTCTTCAAAATTGCGCACGGCGACAAACATTGGTGCTTAAAAATCTCCATAGGCAAAGCTTTAAAAACATTTGTTCAAATTTTTTTTAGCAGAGACTCTAGAGCAGTGATGGGGAACCTTGGCACCCCAGATGTTTTGAAACTACATTTCCCATGATGCTCAACTAGACTTCAGAGTGCATGAACATCATGGGAAATGTAGTTCCAAAACATCCGGGGTGCCAAGGTTCACCATCACTGCCCTAGAGAATAAAATGGAGGTTGTTGAAATACTTCATGTCACACCATATTTGCGCAGCGGTCTTACTAACGCAATTTTTTTTTTTTTTTTTTAAATACACTTTTTTGAATGTAAACATCCCTTGTAACAGAAATAAGCAGGACAGGTCCTCTTTAACCACTTCTGGACCAGGACTATTTTTGACACTTGTTGTTTACAAGTTAAAATCTGTATTTTTTTGCTAGAAAATTACTTAGAACCCTCAAACATTATATATATATATATATATATATATATATATATATATATATATATATATATATATATATATTTTTTTTTTTGTTTTTTAGCAGAGACCCTAGAGAACAAAAATGGAGATCGTTGCAATACTTCATGTCACACTGTATTTGCGCAGCGGTCTTACAAACGCAATTTTATTTTGGAAAAAAAAAACACTTTTTTTAATCAAAAAATAAGAAAACAGTAAAGTTAACCCAATTTTTTTCCTTAATGTGAAAAATAATGTTACGCCGAGTAAATAGATACTCAACATGTCATGCTTCATAAAAAGCTAATTTTTTTGGGGGAAAAAAAAAACACTTTTTTGAATTAAAAAATAAGAAAACAGTAAAGTTAGCCCATTTTTTTTTTCCTTAATGTGAAAGATAATGTTAGTAAGTAGATACCCAACATGTCATGCTTTAAAACTCTCAGGGAATGGCGACAAACATTGGTACTTAACCTCCCTGGCGGTATTCCCGAGTGTGGTTCTGGGTGGAACTTCAGTGCCATTAGCGGTAACCCCGAGCCACACTCGGGGTACCACCAGGGAGAAGTCGCTGGATCCTGGAAAAGGTTACTTACCTTGTCCCCAGGATCACGCAATGTTTTCAGGCAGTGTACGGCTGCCAGATCTTCCGCCTGATGCTGTCTGCCCCGGCTTCTGTTCCCTGTGAGCGCCGCGTCGCAGGGGGGTGGAACCGGCGGCAAATTCAAAAAGTAAAACACACAAACACACTGATACATTAAAAGTGCAGAGAAGTTGATGCGGCGCTACCTATAAGTGATCAAGTGTCGGGGTGAAATGATATATCAACTTCATATAGTAAACTACAAAAAAAAAAGCCAGCAGACGTCCTCTGATGAAACGCGTAGGGCGGAGTCCATTGCGTCATAACGTCACTTCCGGTTTCGGACTATCGAGCCGTGGAACGCGAAAGCTTCCCGGTGAACGACCTACACTGATCAAAGACAGCCTCACCGTGAGTCACTACTAATTTCTTTATATCTCATAATATATACTGCATCATGGGGCTCCCCTCTCTTTTTTCCATGTGAAATCTATTCACTATCACCACACACTCCATAGCGCTGGTCACCTCTATTTTTCTTATACACTGATACATTGTAATCCTATTGGATTACATTACTAAATAAAATAAATTGACCTTAGTTTGCCCCCCAGTGCTTGTTCAAGTGCCCTTGCCTGCAGTTTTACTGTACTTTATATATATATATGTTAGGAGGAAAGAATGGTGGGAATTTAAATGAGACATATAATAATATATGTCTCCATCCCTGTTCAGTTAATTGAGAGGAGGGGAGGTTTTGTGGGACTTTAAATTGAGGTATGCTCAGATTGGCCAAGTGATGAGTCAGGAAAAAGACATAGAAACCGTTTATTGACATAGAAAATAGTCAAATCAATACAAACATATTGGTATTCAAAACTAGCTACTATAAAAGTTGCATTAAAACAGTGTGTCCATCCATAATATAAAGTCAATAAATAACGAATTCACATTGGTCCAAGTAGGAATCAAAAAAATATTGAAATACATATACATAACATGTTAGCACACAGATGCCAGTAGGCTGCACATCAAGGTAGCACATTACTTTCGATAGTGGTGGGACATAATTCCATGGTGAAAGGAAATCATCATAAAAATTGGGATAATAAGTAAAAACAAGAGTAAATGATTGTATACAACTGTAATGGTGCATCCAAACATGCCCAACGCGTTTCGTGGTTAAAAAAAACCTTCCTCAGGGGCGGATGCATCCAAATCTATAAAACAATGCAGGAATATGTGAATAAATATTTTACCCAAAATATGAATAAGATGTCAAATGGGGTAAGTAGATCCCCCCCCCTGTGATCTACTTACCCCAATTGACATTTTATTAATTTACGTATGTGTTTGCTTCTGTGCGTGAGCTCGGAGGGACGGGCGCTTTAAAATTATTTTTTTAATTATTTATTTTACCTTTATTTTTTATTTTTACACTGTCCCTTTTAAAAAAATGTTGATCACTTTTATTCCTATTACAAGGAATGTAATAGGAATACATTGTAATTGTCATGGGTCTGCCTCCTAAGGGTTAACTTAGTGCAGACTAATTGCAATGATTGGCAACAGGCTGCCCTATTTAAACACCTCAGAAGCACTGTGTCATTGCTGTCTGATCTGCAGCTTTACTTTGAGTCTGTTCCTGTGCTTGTATTGATTCCTGTATTGACCTGGCTTGTCTGACTTCGTTGCTATCTCCAGTCCTGACCCCGGCTTGCTTTGACTCTGCTATACCTGCTTCCTGCCTGATATCCTGCTGCCAACCCCTGCCTGTACACCGACTATTCTCTGCCTGCTGCTTGAACTGTATCTGATTACCTGTGTCTGAAACCGGCTTGTCTGACCCTGCTCCAGTCTTTGCCCATCCAGCTCCTTCCAGTGCCTGGAGACGCTGTCCTGCATCCGCTGTGCATCCGCACCTCTTTACCTGCTTCTTCCTGCTGCTCAGCAATCCAGCCGTGTTCAGTGACTTATCAGCTACTCTTCTCAACTGCCAACAGAAGACCAGCGCAGGCACTCTTACCTCACTGCGCTCTTGCATCCACTGTTGCAACACCAGTTGGTGCCTGAGGCCTATCATGGGTTTGTTGATGTTTTCAGCAAAAAGGGGGCTGACACTCTCCCTCCACATCGCCCATATGACTGCCCGATTGAACTATTTCCCGGGGCCGAGATCCCCTTTGGGCGAATATTTCCACTTTCTGAACGTGAGCAAGAGGCCTTAAAGGAATATGTTGATGAAAATCTAAAGAAGGGATTCATACGCCCATCTACTTCTCCTGCAGGGGCGGGAATTTTCTTTGTTACTAAGAAAGATCAGTCTCTGCGACCATGTGTGGATTACCGGGAATTAAATAAAATCACGGTTAAAAACCGCTATCCCCTTCCCCTCATGCCTGAATTATTCCAGAGATTAAGGTCCGCGACCATTTTTACCAAGTTGGACTTGCGAGGGGCCTATAACTTGGTCCGTATCCGCGAAGGAGATGAGTGGAAGACAGCCTTTCGTACCAGATTCGGCCACTTTGAATATCTGGTCATGCCCTTCGGCTTGTGCAATGCCCCTGCCACCTTCCAGCATCTTATAAATGATGTGTTCAGAGACTTTCTGGATATCTTTGTAGTCGTGTACTTAGATGACATCTTGATTTTTTCTACGTCCCTTGACCTGCACCGAAGACATGTCAACCACGTTTTGGGCCGGCTCCGCCAACATGGACTGTATGCTAAACCCGAGAAATGTGAATTTGAGCAGCAGAGCATCCAGTTCTTGGGGTTGGTGATTTCCGCAGCAGGAATTAAGATGGACCCCCAAAAGGTTTCTGCTATATTAGACTGGCCTGCACCTACAGATAAGAAGGGGATACAACGTTTTGTGGGGTTTGCAAACTTTTACCGGAGATTCATTAAAGGCTTCTCTGCTATCATTACCCCAATCACGCAACTGACCAAACAGAACCTGCGGTTCTGCTGGAGCCCAGAGGCTCAAGACGCCTTTGAAACTTTAAAGAAATTATTCACTTCAGCCCCTATTCTCAGCCACCCTGATCCATTGCTTCCCTACATACTTGAAGTGGATGCCTCTGAAACAGCAGTAGGGGCAGTTGTTTCACAACGTCAGGGTCTCAAAGATTTAATGCATCCTGTAGCCTTCTTTTCACGCAAACTCTCCCCAGCAGAAAAGAACTATGATGTAGGGGATCGAGAACTACTAGCCATCAAAACAGCTTTGGAGGAATGGAGGTACCTGTTGGAAGGCGCAGCACATCCCATATTAATATACACGGATCACAAAAATTTGGAGTACTTGAGGTCTGCCAAGCGTCTAAAGCCTCGTCAAGCTCGATGGGCATTGTTCTTTTCTAGGTTTTCTTTCCATATAACCTACCGACCAGGATCAAAAAATATTAAGCCAGATGCTTTATCCCGCATGTATGATGACCCCAAGGAATCAGTAACCCCAGATACCATCTTACCCGAAGGTAACTTCCTGATGATACAGTCTGACCTACTCTCACAGATAAAACTAGCCTCCGTGGGCATCTCTGGCCCTGCCGGAATCACTTTGTCGTCTAAGGAAGGGTTGTTGTGGCAGGAAGACCGGATTTTTGTGCCAGAAAATTTACGGGTGAATGTTTTAAAGCTACTTCACGATCATCCATTGGCAGGCCATTTCGGCATCCATAAGACTCTCGATTTGGTACGACGTACCTTCTGGTGGCCAGATCTGGAAGGGTTCTGCAAGAGATACGTGAGCTCATGTGCTGTCTGTATCCGAAGCAAGACTGCAAGAAGCAGGGCTTGGGGTTTACTCAAGCCTTTGCCTGTCCCTGACAGGCCTTGGAAAATGATCTCTATGGATTTTGTAGTAGAACTTCCACCTTCTGAAGGTTGCACAGCAATCTTTGTAGTGGTCGATCGGTTATCTAAGATGGCCCATTTTTTGCCCTTAAAAAATACACCATCTGCCTTGGAAACAGCCCAAGTATTTATTAAAGAGATTGTTAGGCTGCACGGAATTCCTGCAAACATCGTGTCTGATCGAGGTGTGCAGTTCACATCACGTTTCTGGAGGGCCTTATGTGGGGTCCTGAAGATTGAATTATCCCTTTCCTCAGCTTATCACCCTCAAACTAATGGGCAAACAGAAAGGACTAACCAGACACTCGAACAGTACATTCGATGTTTCACTTCCTTCGTTCAAGACGACTGGGTGTCTTTATTACCATTAGCAGAATTTGCTTATAATAATGCCAGTCACTCAGCTACAGGACAATCACCATTCTATGCCAATTATGGTTTTCACTTGTCTTTTTTGCCCGAATCCAGAATCTACAGTTCCAGCTGTCCAGAGCACAGTGGACTTCCTCAAACGCAATAACGAAGTACTACAAGAAGCAGTAAGAAAAGCACAGGCAGACAACAAGAGAGCATTTGACAAGAAAAGAAGAGGGGAACTAAGTCTTCAATTGGGCGATCAAGCATGGCTATCTACAGCAAACCTCAGATTGGCGTGTCCTTCGAAGAAACTTGCACCTAAGTTTATAGGTCCGTTCCCGGTGAAGAGGAAATTGAACGAGGTATCGTATGAACTATCCTTACCTGACTCGTTTAAAATTCATCCTGTATTTCATGTGTCACTTCTGAAACCTGCAACACCAGATCCTTTTCCTAATAGGGGGGCGGGCCCACCTGAACCAGTGTTGGTTGATGGAGAAGAGGAATATGAGGTGGAAGCAGTGTTAGACTGCAGAAGGAGGAGGAACCAATTGCAGTATCTAATTAAATGGAGAGGTTATGGTCCTGAGGAGAACTCTTGGGAACCAGAATGTAATGTCCATGCCAGAGAGCTAGTTCGTGCCTTTTTCCGGGCCCATCCAGAAAAAGAAAACCAGCTAGGCATCCGGAGGCTGCCCGTCGGGAGGGGGCAATGTCATGGGTCTGCCTCCTAAGGGTTAACTTAGTGCAGACTAATTGCAATGATTGGCAACAGGCTGCCCTATTTAAACACCTCAGAAGCACTGTGTCATTGCTGTCTGATCTGCAGCTTTACTTTGAGTCTGTTCCTGTGCTTGTATTGATTCCTGTATTGACCTGGCTTGTCTGACTTCGTTGCTATCTCCAGTCCTGACCCCGGCTTGCTTTGACTCTGCTATACCTGCTTCCTGCCTGATATCCTGCTGCCAACCCCTGCCTGTACACCGACTATTCTCTGCCTGCTGCTTGAACTGTATCTGATTACCTGTGTCTGAAACCGGCTTGTCTGACCCTGCTCCAGTCTTTGCCCATCCAGCTCCTTCCAGTGCCTGGAGACGCTGTCCTGCATCCGCTGTGCATCCGCACCTCTTTACCTGCTTCTTCCTGCTGCTCAGCAATCCAGCCGTGTTCAGTGACTTATCAGCTACTCTTCTCAACTGCCAACAGAAGACCAGCGCAGGCACTCTTACCTCACTGCGCTCTTGCATCCACTGTTGCAACTCCAGTGGTGCTTGAGCCAGGGCTGTACGAGAGGTCTCCCTCTGCACGTCAGGCTCTGCTACAAGGTACGTGACAGTAATAATGTAATAGAAATAAGCAGAACAGGTCCTCTTTAATGTGAGATCTGGGATCAAAAAGACCCCACTCTACCTGCAAAAAAAAAAATTATTTAAAATGAGCCCTTTAAAGAGGTTGTAAACCGATAATTTTTTTTTTCTTTTCTTTACATCCTGAAAGATAAAGACATAATGAGCTAGTATGCATCGCATACTAGCTCATTATCAAATACTTACCTTAGAACGAGCCCTCGCCGCGCCGCTCTCTTACCTCTATGACGGGCGACATGTACAGTCGCCCGTCTTCCGGGATCGCGGCATCCGGCCATCTGATTGGCCGGAGCCGCGGTGACGTCACTCCCGCGCACGCGCGCGGGAGCCGACGGTCACGGCACAGGGCTTTGAAGGAACGGCACGATCTGCCGTTCCTTCAGAGCGCATGCGCCAGTGACGTCACTGGCTGCATTAAATGTAAATATCTCCTAAATGGTACATGTTTAGGAGATATTTACAGTACCTATAGGTAAGCCTTAACATAGGCTTACCTATAGGTACAACTTCCTGAGGAGGGTTTACTTCCTCTTTAAGGCCGTTGGAAGGAAGCAACGTATGATGTCGCTCCGGCCCTCCAAGGCCATAGAGTCGAGTGGGGGTCATCTTGCCCTCACCTGCACTGTACCTGAAAGGACCGGATCATTTTCCCCGCTACCAACGGCACCGGTAAGCCGGGAAAACGACCGGGAAGCGGCGGGAAGGGGGGGACACCTCTCCCGCCACCCATAAAAGTAATCCTGTGGCACATCCGCTGCTGGGACCACTTTTATATGAAAGAGAACCGCCTGCCCTGTAAGAAAATACTGGGGTTATGGCAGCTATCTGCTATCTGCTGCCATAACACCGGTATTTAACGTCAAAATGGTCCAGGAGTAGCTGAACTCAATGCAATCATGTAAATGTTCTATAACAGGACAAGAACACTTACTTACTTGGCTAGGCCGATCCATCTGGCACACTATGGCTCTTTGCATGGGGCTCCCCAGAATTGATGGACAGGGACATCAGCCCTTTTGGACTCCTTGGGAAGTGGCCCAGCCCAGCCTAACCAGAGCCTAGGCCCTCTATACCAGTGGACGCCATACGGTGACCCACATGGTCCATATGGTGGACCATACGGATGACTAAACTCACAGTTGTGAATCCCACTGACCACTAACATAATTTGACATGCCTTATACAAGCAATGCTCCAGTTCCCTGCCCCCCTCCCCATGGATCACACTGATACTTACACTGACCTTACACTGACTTATTATTGGATCTCACCTCTTTATCCAGCCATGTGCTCGAGCTCCGTGCTCCCTCCCACAGTCTGTGATTAGCGCTGCCTTTGGAAGTCCCTTCCTTCATCGCCTTCTGCTCTTTGCACTACTCCTGGTGCCTAACTCTGAGTTCACAGGAGCTGGAACTACAGAGAAGGCATCAGGTAACAACACTGGAAACAACATTGAGCGATATACATCCACCACAATGTTGATTTGCGGCAAAACCCCCGAGGACCACCAAAATGTTCAGTTCCACTCATTCCCCAGGCACAAATCCATGCCCATGGCTAGTCCCCCATTTGGTACAGCAGTGCTCACAGTCTGTGGTCAAACGGATAGGACTGGACCTTAAAGCAAAACACTGGACAGAAATGTTATATCATTTTTTTTAAAGAAAGGTAATTTCTTACCTTTGTGTAATCTCTTCTTGTCTTTGTAGACAGTTGACCACCCACTGAGTTATACTGACTTGAACGACTCTGAACCCATGCTTAGTCTCCCGTATTTCCTATTTAATATGACCGATGGCTGCTGTGTCCACTATTCCCCTGGCAACCAGCACTGTTCAAAAATATGTTTAGCATTTCATGTATAGATATATATGGACTACACCTACCCTTTTCAGGTGTCTACCATGGCACACCAATACTCACCTACACAAGATCATGTCAACCATCCAAATTATCATTGGTGTATCTTAGCCATTCTTAACAAGTTCCTCCCAGAGGTTGCTAATGGTTACTTGGGCTGTGGCTAATTAAACTCTAGTTGATGGTGTCTGCTAGGGATGATCGAACTTTTGAAAAGTTCAGTTCGACCAGAACACCCGAATTTCCCAAATGTTTGGTTCGGATTCCAGAACCCCATTGAAATCAATGGGACCCGAACTTCTGGAATCAAAAAACACCATTTTGAAGCCCTAAAACCCAATAAATGCCCCTAAAAAGTGCCTAGGGTTCTGGTTCATGCCCCAGGGACTATGAATCAAGCAAAAAAAAGTTCTTAAAAATTGTCGTTTTTGATATATATATATATATATATATATATATATATATATATATATGTATATATGTATACCCCTAACCCAGAATCTGCATAGTGGGGTCACCCTGACATGGCAGAGTTCGGTCACCCTGACATGGCAGAGTCAGTTCACCCTAAACTACACTACGGTCACCCTGACATGGCAGAGTCATGTTACCTAAACTACACTACGGTCACCCTGACACTTAAAGCTATCCCTACAAAAACTAGATTTTTGAATCTAACTATAGTGGTATATAGTACCCTAACTACACTGCATATCCCTTTCCTCACACTCATAATTTCAAAATGACACTGGAGCTTTACAAGTAGCAGGAGAAACACAGTGCTAGAGTTTTGGCAGGGCTATGTTATATGCTGGGGGGCGTATGGGGGGCGTATTCATTCCTGATTGGCCTCTGGACCCCGTAGTCACTCCAATCACATTTTACTGATGTTTCTGGGCCAATCATGGGCTTTTAAAGCCCTGTTCCTATCCCATTGCATTTTGGGCGGTTCTGGTGGCCAAATTCCGAACTTTTACCGCAAAAAGTTCGGAATTCGGCCGAATTTCGAACACCCAATTTTCGGGTCGAACCGATGGTCGACCCGAACCGTTCGATCATCCCTAGTGTCTGCATAGTTCTACAGTCAACGTTATTTGACAGAGCCAGCTGCATGACACCCAGGAACATTTTTAGCTCTCTGTAAGGGTGGCCTTTTAAGCATTACTGTATAAGGGGCATTCTTCCCACTAAACACCACTGTAGAGGGGGCATTCTTCCCACTGACCACCAATGTAAGAAGCATTCTTCCCACTGACCACCTATGTAAGGAGCATTCTTCCCACTGACCACTAATGTAAGGGACATTCTTCCCACTAACCACCTATGTAAGGAGCATTCTTCCCACTAACCACCTATGTAAGGAGCATTCTTCCCACTGACCACCTATGTAAGGAGCATTCTTCCCACTGACCACCAATGTAAGGAGCATTCTTCCCACTGACCACCAATGTAAGGAGCATTCTTACCACTGACCACCAATATAAGGAACATTCTTCCCACTGTCCATCTATGTAAGGAGCATTCTTCCCACTGACCACCAATGTAAGGGACATTCTTCCCACTAACCACCTATGTAAAGAGCATTCTTCCCACTGACCACCTATGTAAGGAGCATTCTTCCCACTGACCACCAATGTAAGGGACATTCTTCCCACTAACCACCTATGTAAGGAGCATTCTTCCCACTAACCACCTATGTAAGGAGCATTCTTCCCACTGACCACCAATGTAAGGAGCATTCTTCCCACTGACCACCAATGTAAAGAGCATTCTTCCCAATGACCACCAATGTAAGGAGCATTCTTACCACTGACCACCAATGTAAGGAGCATTCTTACCACTGACCACCAATATAAGGAACAGTCTTCCCACTGACTACC
>NC_138780.1:201270659-201290659 GCF_965119305.1 Pelophylax lessonae
GGTTAATATTGGGGGTGATCTAGGGGTTAAGTGTGAGCCTAATTGCGCTTACTAACTGTGGGGGGGCGGGGGGGAGGGCTCTGTGACAGGCACACAGAGATCAGGGTTTCTAGCTGAGACACACAATCTCACTGTGCCTGTCTGACAGGAGAGCCGCCTGCTTTGTTTACAAAAGAAGGCAGCTCTCCTGTCAGTTTCCCTGAAGATCGCGGAAAGGCCGGCGGCGATCGAGCTCCCTCCTCCCACGGTCCACCTCCCGCCGGGTCTAATCACAGTGGGAGCATGGCCCTAGCGGCGTGTGTGAGCCGCTGAGACCGCGTGCACATTATCACATAGATGTACGTGATTATGCGCAGCTGAGCCGCCCTGCCACAGTAAATCTGCGTGGGGCAGTCGGCAAGTGGCAAAAAAGCAGTAAAGTCCAATGAATACCAAATCTAAAAAATGAGTGTGCACTAAATAATTCATCAATATTCATCGATCAATAGGCCACCAAGCTGGAACAGGTGCGAACTGAGCAAAGAAAACAGGTACTTGCCGTTAGCAGTTGACTACGGATTGGACTCTGACTATTCTGAGACTTGCTTGCTTTGTATCTGGACTGTCATTCAACCACTCTGCCTGTCTGCTAACGGCAAGTACCTGTTTGCTTTGCTCAGTTCGCACCTGTTCCGGCTTGGTGGCCTATTGATCGATGAATATTGATGAATTATTTAGTGCACACTCATTTTTTAGATTTGGTATTCATTGGACTTTATTGCTTTTTAGTGCACATTTATATATTCATTTATTTATTTGTATTTTATATTTATTCATTTATTATTGTGATTCACTTTGTAATTTCACTTAAGCGCAGCTTGTTTTTGTATTATTTTTTAGTATTTTTTTATTATTTTTTTATTATTTTTTATTATTTTTTTATTATTTTTTATTATTTATTTATTTTTTTTTTATTATTTTTTATTATTGATGAACTATTGAACACCATATATAATAGTGGACAGATGTCATGGTCAGGGGTCAGGCTTGGAGACCGGTAGCTATAGCAATAGAGAGACTCCCCCCAACCAGCTGGGTAAATACATAAGTCGGTCACCAGATGATGCGGGCTCACCCAAGGTGTGGGGTCCGAGCACTAACCGGTGTTTACCAGAGCTCCTGATGTTGGAGATGGGTTTTGCTGCGTGTTAGTACCAGGTCACAGGATCGCCCCACCAGAAGAGCAAGCCGGGGTCCAGTAGGAGATATAGCAGGTAGGTATAAAGCAGAAGCATAGTTTAAAGGTTGGTAACAAGTGGTTGCAGGTTGGGATCAAGTTGAAGTGTAGCCGAGGAACAGTGCTGTATTTTGGCCCAGGCCGACAAGGCCCAGGCCTACGGCGGCACTTTGCAGGGGGGGCAGCAAAAAAGCCGCCCCCCCCCTCCACCTGAGACTCTTTTGGCCACTGGTTGCTAGTGCCGCCTCTCCCACCTCTCTCTCTCTTTCTCACCCCCCTCCTCTCTCTCACTCACTCACTCACCCTCTCTCTCTCTCTCGTCCTCTCTCTCTCCCCCTCTTTCTTTCTCTCTCACCCCCCTCTCTCTCAACCCCTCTTCTCTCATCCCCCCTCTCTTTCTCTCTCTCACCCCCTCTTCTCTCATCCCCATCTCATCCTTTTTTCTCTCACCGACCCCCCGTCTCATCCTCTCTCTCTCACCGACCCCCCTCTCTCTCTCACCATCTCTCTCTCTCTCTCTCCCTTTCATCCCCCTCTATCTCTCTCTCTCATCCCCCCTCTCTCTCGCTCTCTCTCTCTCTCTCAACCCCCCCTCTCTCTCACCCCCCTTATCTCTCTCTCTCTCAACCCCCCCTCTCTCTCTCACTCCCCTTCTCTCTCTCTCAACCCCCCTCTCTCTCTCATCCTCTCTCTCTCATCCTCTGTCTCTCTCTCTCCCTTTCATCCCCCCTCTCTCTCTCTCTCTCTCATCCCCCCCTCTCTCTCTCTCTCACCCCCCTTCTCTCTCTCTCACCCCCCTCTCTCTCCCTCCCTCCCTTCCTCACCCACCCCCTCTCTCTCTCTCTCTCTCTCTCTCTCTCATTTCCCCCTCTCTCTCTCTCCCACCCCCTCTCACCCCCCCCTCTCGTGAGATCTCAGGGGTTCATGCTGGCACTTGGAGTCCTTCAATTTTGGAGGGAGTCACATCCGTTAAAAAGGAAGGGGTGTGGCAAATTTACATAGGAGGGGGAAAGGCCTAGGGCAGCACAAAACCAAAATACACCACTGCCGAGGAACAAGCCAAAGGTCAGTAGGGAGTGGAGATAAGGCAGCTGCAGGTACATAAAGGAGAGAGCATAATAATCTGGCAAACAGGAAGTGCAAAGACATGGCTTAAATCAGGAAGTTTTTCAGTGGAGCAAGGTTTACCAGAAACAAGGCACAAGGCAAGATTAGCCAAAAATTCAGACAGGATGCTGTCCAGCATCTCAGGTTGCTCAGCAAGAAAAGCAACTGCCGGATGCAGCAGAGGTTGTGGGTTCAGATCCCAGTGCTGACAATGGGGCACAACGGTTATCCACCCCTCCCAAGCCTTGTCTACTGGGTCACCTCCTTGGCTACCCATTGCAAAACCAAACAGGGGATCATCCTCAACCCAAACTATCCTCCTTCCACCCACAATTGGAGACAGGAGGGGAAAGACATTTAAACATCTATAAAATTCGTATTACCATCTATCAGTGTAATGCTGCCGCTCCCCATTCCAGCATCCTGGTTTTGGCTGTGGCATTCTCCTTGTCTACCTGTCCACTTGCAAGGTGATTGATGAGGCCAGTCTCTGGATGGACTGTGGAGACCAAATCTAAGTTAAGCCAGCCAAGCCTGCAGTCTTACACTTGTGATATTAAATTTGTAACATGCACTCCAAGCTCTCTGTCTGTCTGTTGTGCTCTGCTGTTTGGATTCCCTCGTTGACGACCTTGGATTGAATATCAACTACTCCCTGCCTTTCTTTTGACTACGGATTGGACCCTGACTATTCTGAGCCTTGCCTGCCTTGTATCTGGACTGTCATTCATCCACTCTGCCTGTCTGCTAACCGCAAGTACCTGTTTGCTTTGCTCAGTTCGCACCTGTTCCAGCGTGGTGGCCAGGCACATTAGCATTGTGTATAAGTCCTGGGGCCAAACAAGTACCAGTAGGCCTGCTTGCCTTATGGGAAAGAGGGCTGCTATAAGTGAAGAACACATTAGCCAGCTATAGAGTCTGACCACCCGTATTAGGGGTAGGCATGGCACCATCTTCCATTTTCCTTTGGGTTAGTTTTGGTTTCCTCCTCCATGGAGAGGTTATAATAGGAACTGTGCAGATAGAAGCTTTTTGTTATGCTATAACTTTCCTTATCTATGCTAACATGATGTGGGATTGAAGACTATAATAGAAGATGTATTGCTTTACGTACTTTCAAATGTTAATTTTAATAATCACCTTATTGGGACAACCTCTCAAAGGTTGGTATTACTGAGACAAGAAGTATGAATAGATATCTCCAGGGGACTGACAGAGGTTCTAGGCCTTTCCCCATCCCCAATCCAAAACTGTAAAGCGGGGGTAATGAATTACAATATTTCTTCCAGCAGGGGTCTGACTCTGATGTTTGTGCCATGACTTAGATCCTGGTGTATAGTTAGTCTTTAGTTTTTATCTCCAATAAGAAATAGGCAATGTGCAATTTCTATAATATTTCATTAATAATTATTTCAATTTTCAGAGTGTCTCCTTACATCAGGTGTCCCCAACAGGGTGCCTCCTTACATAAGGTGCCCCCATCAGAGCGCCCCCTAACATTAAGTGTCCCCGCTAGAGTGCGCCCCTACATCAGGTGTCCCCTTATAACAGGTGTCCCCATAAGAGTGCCCCCTTATATTAGGTGTTCCAATCAGAGTGCCCCCTTACATCACTGTCCCCATCAAAGGGGACCCTACATTAGGTGTTACATCAGGTGTCCCCATAAGAGTCCCCCCTTGCATCAAATGTCCCCATCCAGTGCCCCCTTATATCAGATTCTCTATCCGCTTCCCCTCTTACATCAGGTGCCCCATCAGAGTGCCCCCTGACATCAGGTGCCCCCATCAGAGTGCCCCCTGACATCAGGTGCCCCCATCAGAGTGCCCACTTACATCAGGTGCCCTCATCAGAGTGCCCACTTACATCAGGTGCCCCTATCAGAGTGCCCTCTTACATCAGTGTCCCCATCAAAGGGGACCTTACATTAGGTGCTACCATCTGCATCCCCCTTACATCAGATGTCCCCATGACAGTGCCACCTTACAATAAGTGTTTCCACTTCAGAGTGCCCCCTTACATCACGTGTTCCCTTACAATTGGTGTTTTCACATCAGGGTGCCCCCTTACTTCTGGCATCCCCATCAGAGTACCCCTTATATTAGGTGTTCCCATCATCGTCCCCCCTTACATCATGTGTCCCGATCAGAATGCCCCCTTACAAAAGGTGTCTTCATTAGAGTGCCCCCTTACATCAACTGTCCCCATTAGAGTGCGCCCTTATATCAGGTGTCCTCTTATATCAGGTGTCCCCATCAGAGTGCCCCCTTATTTCAGGTGTCCCCATCAGAGTGCCCCCTTACATCAGTGTCCCCATCAAAGGGGCCCTTACATCAGGTGTTCCCATCACAGTGCTTCCTTACAGTTGGTGTTTCCACATCAGAGTGCCCCCTTACTTCTGGCATCCCCTTTAGAGTGCCTCTTATATTGGGTGTTCCCATCATCGTCCCCCCTTATATCACGTGTCCCCATCAGAACGCCCCCTTACATCAGGTGTCTTCATTAGAGCGCCCCCTTACATCAACTGTCCCCATCAGAGTGCGCCTTATATCAGGTGTCCCCTTATATCAGGTGTCCCCATCAGAGTGCCCCCTTATTTCAGGTGTCCCCATCAGAGTGCCCCCTTACATCAGTGTCCCCATCAAAGGGGCCTTTACATCAGGTGTTCCCATCACAGTGCCTCCTTACAGTTGGTGTTTCCACATCAGAGTGCCCCCTTACTTCTGGCATCCCCATCAGAGTGCCTTTTATATTGGGTGTTCCCATCATCGCCCCCCCCCCCCCCTTATATCACGTGTCCCCATCAGAACGCCCCCTTACATCAGGTGTCTTCATTAGAGTGCCCCCTTACATCAACTGTCCCCCATCAGAGTGTGCCCTTACATCAGGTGTCCCCTTATATCAGGTGTCCCCATCAGTGTGACCCCTTATTTCAGGTGTCCCCATCAGAGTGCCCCCTTACATCAGTGTCCACATCAAAGGTGCCCTTACATTAGGTGTTAACATCAGCACCCCCCCCCCCCCCCTTATTCTCTCCACCCTATTTAGCTGTCAGTCAGGAGATTTCAAGGCCAAAAGCTAAATGGAATCAAAAGGACAGGGAATACAGCTGATGTCATTACCCATATATGGGTGAGGTCACTGGGTGGGCGGAGTCTGATGGGAAACTGAGAGACTAGATCCCCATCAGGTTCTCTTTACTTTTGATTGACAGTGCCCAGCAGTGGGCGGATTAGAAAGCCACTATTGGACGTCTATTGCTGGAGAGGAAGCTGTGCCTGAGGACCTGCAGTGCAAGGATCTCCCTGCTTTTACTTTGTTCATTCTGTAGATCTGTGCAATCTTCATCTCTCCTGCTTCTTCTTCGTTACCCAACCAGTCATCAGATCTCCAGTGGGCGGCTCAGATATCGGGAGGTAAACACACCTACAAATGATACAAGTTCATGAATTATAGGTGACAGAAATGCAACAAATTATACACATAAAGTGATGCAGTATACACACTCACCGGCCACTTTATTAGGTATTGCTTAGTAACACAAATTGCTAATCAGCCAATCACATGGCGCAACTCAATGCATTTAGCTATCTAGACGTGGTGAAGACGACTTGCAGAATTTCAAACCGCGAATGAGAATGGAGAAAAAAAGGGGTTTAAGTGACTTTGAACATGGCATGGTTGTTGGTGGCGGACGGTCTGGTCTGAGTATTTCTGGGATTTTCACACACAACCATCTCTCGGGTTTACAGAGAATGGTGGGAAAAAGAAAAAAATATCCAGTGAGCGTCAGTTGTGTGGAGGAAAATGGGCAGACTGGTTCCAGATGATAGAAAGGCAACAGTAACTCAGAATAACCACTCGTTACACCCAAGGTATGCAGAATACCATCTCTGAATGCACAACACATCCAACCTTGAAGCAGATGGGCTACAGTAGCAGAAGACCACACCAGGTGCCACTCCTGTCAGCTAAGAACAGGAAACTGAGGCTACAATTCACACAGGATCACCAAAATTGGACAATAGAAGATTGGAAAAACGTTGTCTGGTCTGAAGAGTCTGGATTTCAGCTGCGACATTCAGATGGGAGGGTCAGAATTTGGAGTATGGATCCATCCTGCCTTGTATTACCGGATCAGGCTGGTGGTGTAATGGTTAGGGATGATCGAACGGTTCGGGTCGACCATCGGTTCGGCCCGAACATTGGGTGTTCGAGGTTCGGCCGAATTTAGAACTTTTTGCCCAAAAAGTTCGGAATTCGGCAACCAGAACCGCCAAAAATGCAATGCTTCAGGAAATGGGCTTTAAAAGCCCGTGATTGGACCAGAACCATTAGCAAAAGCCAATTGAGGGGGCAGGAGAATGCTAGGAATGTGATTGGAGTGACTAGGGGGTCCCTAGACCAATCATTAGTGAATGCGCCCCCAAGTATATAAGATCGCCCCCGCCATATTCCTAGCATTGTAATACTGGACATGGAAGAGAGTGGAAGCAGTTCTGTTAATTTTACTTTAAAAGTGTCATTTAGCATTTTTTAGTGTGAGGAAAGGGATATGTAGTGTAGTTAGAGTGCTCCTTTTACACTTGTTAGCTTCAAAAATTTAGTTTCTGTAGGGAAAGTGTTAAGTGTGATCATTTCTCTGAATTGCTTCGGCACACCCATATGGCTTCTCACCAGCCAAGCATTTTTTATGCTGCAGGGGTTGCCACTGCCAGTGCTTTTTTGAGGACATGTTTGATGTCAGACATGACATCTGAACATGTGTATAGGGGGTATATATACACATATATGTCTGTATATATATATACCCCTAGACATATATAGGTGTGATAGTAGCAGAAATAAATGCTTGCGCTAATGAAATCATTTACAGTAATATATTTCTGCTACTATCACACCTATATATGTCTAGGGGTATATATTCAGACATATATGTGTATATATACCCCCTATACACATGTTCAGATGTTTTGCCTGCCTCAAAAGAACCCAAAAAAATGTCAAAAAAACGCTAGCGTCAAAAAAAAAAATGCCTAGGTGTGTTTTTGCTGGCATTTTTTGGGGGGTTTTGGAGGCAGGCAAAACATCTGAACTTGTGTATAGTGGTGTATATATACACACATCCATATATTTATATACACATCTAGACATATATAGGTGTGATAGTAGCAGAAATATATGCTTGCGCAAATTTAATCATTTACAGTAATATATTTCTGCTACTATCACACCTATATATGGCTAGGTGTCTATATACATATAATTATGTGTGTATATATACCACTATACACAAGTTCAGATGTTTTGCCTGCCTCAAAAGAACCCCAAAAAATGCCAAAAAAAACGCTAGCGTCAAAAAAAAAAATGCCCAGGTGTGTTTTTGCTGGCATTTTTTGGGGGGTTTTTGGAGGCAGGCAAAACATCAGAACTTGTGCACAGTACCACTATACACAAGTTCAGATGTTTTTCCTGACTGCAAAGAACCCAAAAAAATGCCTTCTATTAAACCGGCAAGGTGTGGAAACCGAGAAGCCATATTGGTGAGCTGAAAGTTTTCTAATACAAACAATCTTTTTTTTTTCTGGTTCTGGACATGCTACAGAGCTGAAACTTCACATGTACACCTTTTAGACCCCCCAGATCTGAAATCCAAAGTAAAAATCAAAAAATCTCTTTTTTTTTTAATTTTTTTCAATAATTGGCTTTTTTTTTAATCAAAAATGACAATTTTTAAGAACTTTTTTTGTGTGATTTTGTGTCTGGGGGGTCTAAAGTGTACCTGTGAAGTTTCAGCTCTGTAGCATGTCCAGAACCAGAAAAAAAGATCATATAGGTGTTAAAGGAGGGTCCCACATCCCTGTTCTAATGAAAAGTGTTAGGCCGCAGGCCTTTATTTGTGGGAGGAGCTAGCGTGCCTTTAAGACGCTGCTCCTCCCCTCCCCGCCTGCCGCGTCACTCGCTGTCACCGGACAGCCGAACTTCCGGTCCTCCAGGCCCGCAGGATGTGTAGCAGGCCCGCTGACACCGCCGACCCGGCTGACACCGCCGACCTGGCTGTCACCACCGACCCGGCCGACACCGCCGACTCTGCTGGCTCCGCTGACTCCACGGTCACCCCGCCACTGCCGCCGCCGGTTCCCGCCGGCCTGCCTCCTGCTTGCCTCCAGCCTCCTGCACCATCATCCTCCGCTCGGGCGGCCCGTCCATTCATCCGGCCGCCGGGCGGCAGGTACCGCTTGGGGGGGGGAGGGGGGGGTTCCTGGGTTCCTGGGTTTCCTGCGGGGGCTTGATTTCTGCCTTGCCTGCACCAGGCCACGGCTACCACATACGTGGGTCTCCGGGGGGGGGTCTTGTTCTGCCTTGCCTGCACCAGGCCACGGCCCTGCTTCTTACTACTTCTGTCTTTATCTCTGTTACTAGCTGTGTATTTCCATGCTGTTTTACTATTGCCACTATGTGTACTGGCCCTGCCTATGGACGCTGCTTGTTACTATGGGTACTACTCTAATACTATTTTGACCAGGAGTACTGCACTGCTAATACCTTTTGCTATGGGTTGTTACCCCTATACTATTGTTACATGGGCTCTGCTACTTAATACTGTTGTTATTAGGGGTACTGCTACTCCGCAATACTACTTTGCTATGAGTATTGCTACTTAAAAAAACTTTTGTTACTATAGGCATTGCTACCCTGAATTCTATTGTTACTATGCGTACTACCCTGGAAACATTATTTTGTTATGGGTACTGCCGCAATGTACTGCTACGCTACTGTTACTGCTGTTACCTCTTGGACCATTGATATACATGCCGCTACACGACCATACTGTCATTACCACAACTAACTGTGTTCCGATTCACTGCATGCCGTTACTGTGTGCACCTCGGCGGACATATACTGCTACATTTTTTCATTCACGACCGCACGCGCCACTGCCTTGCACCTACGGATGCTCTGCATACCTTTACCTTACGTGCACTATTGCCATACATGCCGTCGCGCATGTCACTACGGTGGGCGCTACCACACGGCCACGCTACATCGTTGTTGTTACTATTCCCACCATATTACTGCATACACTAATTTCATCTCTACCTACGCTGTTACTACCGCGGTGCTACGGTTACACTGCTACACTACATGACTACCAATTACGCATATATTGCCGCTGTTCACACTACTACACTACTTAGGCTACCACCGTATATACTACTACTACTTCCTCGTTGGTATGTTGCACTACCCCTTCATCAAGCCTCCGCATAGGGTTAGAGAACTGGCTATTTAGGGCTAGGCGCTGGCCTTAGTCTCCCTGGTAGCTGGTCCCGCGAGGCCAACTCCCCAATCTCAACACGGAGATTTTCGCCCTCGGGCCAAATCATAGTTAGTGCCTCGCATCCACCCATCTCTTGGGGTTATAGTTAGGGCCTCACCTGTCACGGCCACACGTTTTAAATCTTTTACCGTCACCGAGAGGCCAACCCCCCGCCACCACGCTAGTGGCTCGTGCCCCACGCCCAAATCATAGATAGAGCCTCTCACCTGCCGCTTGGCAACTAGCAGGGCCTCACCTGTCACGGGGTAGTCAGCTTTCGCCTCGGCACTAGTTAGCCAGCCAGTTCTGTTTTTAGCTCAACGGTGTTTGCTTAACCAATTTTCCTTTGTGTGTTATTTTCTCTTTCAGCATGTCTCAAGCAGTCATCGTAGGTGAAGGGTCATCTCTCCCAGGCACACCCGCTAGGCCTACCACCCCTGTGAGAACTGGTGCCCTCAGGGAATTCCGAGAACCTTCCACGCCGGGCCCCCCTTTTAAAGACCCTGGACCATCCCCAGGTTTTCGTCTGTTGGGCGCCTCAGGGGCACCCCCCTTTTTTCAGCTACGGCTAGTAGGCTGAATTCTGCGAACGGTTCTCAGCACATCCCGGGGATCCCGGACTGGGTTCCAGCTCTCGGGGGGGGGGGGGGGCTAGGACGGTCTTTTTAAGGGACGCTAGACACCATCTCATGATCACTACAATCAACAGTGTCAGTCTGTCCAAACTGGAAGCGCTGTCCATCCCACATGGTCCCACTTCCCTCCAAGCCACTACAGGCACTCGCTCCAACAGCTGACAGAGTAGGCCCCCAGCCTCGCCTTTTTTCCTCCCCTTCTGCTTCCCCAGTCCTTACCCCGGCACACATGGTCCCCCCCAGCCCTCCGCAAGGACATCTTAGAGGGGTAGGACATGTTTCTGGTTTCCTTACTGTCTGCCTCCCCAGACGGTGTAGGAAACCGGGTGTACAATTACGGTGATTTGGCCATAATGATGAAGGCCAGAGCCCCAAGATTCAACAAGCTTCCATTCCAGGTTTTATCCTAGCCTCCGGCATCTTCAGCGTTGCGTGCTCCGTGCGTCTGCAATGCCGATACGTATTAGGTTTCACCTTCTCGTAAGTGGTTGTCTTAGGCCGCAAGTACGGGGGTTTTCTTGTTCTTCGACTTCCACAAGTCTGTATCAGCAAGCTGTGGCAGCTTGGCCCAGGTTAACGTCCGTTCTCACTGGAGCCTCTTGGGCTCGGTACTATTTTTCAGGTATTTCCACAGGCTTAGTGCCCCCATTGGGCAGTCTGCTCTTCCACCTCTCATACTGCCGACCTGTGCCCCTCGGAGGCCGATCCCTCCTTTCCTGGTTCCTCATGGGGGAGCTAGGGAACCTGATCGACGTAGCCTAAGGGACAGGCTTGGTCGTCCCGTCATTTATCTGGCTCAATTATGCGGTAACAATAACCTTATGGAGGTGCCTGTTGTTTTAGCGCCTGCAGACTACTGCACGTCTGTTCCATATGCTTTGGGCAGCGCGCGTTCCAATAAACATCTTGTCATTAATCTGTCTGCTCTTCGTTTGTCCACTACCCGAGCCTGAATTACGCTCATTCTATCTACCAATTCTCTCTTTACTATCGCCCTGATTGATGCCATCCAAGCAACTTGAAGGCAGGTAGGGCCGCATGGCTCAGTTAGTCTTTACTCCATGCCTTTGAATTGTTACCCATTCGTCCCCCCTTGTTCATGGTGTCAAGGGCAGAAGAATGTTCCTTGCTGTTAGTCTCACGTTCGGGGCCTTGAGTAGCCCGTGAAGTTTCAACACTTGCTGAGACTCCCTGCTGGTTCCTCCTCCTTTTCTCTAGATGCCCCACGGTGCTACATCACGTGGATGTTTTCCTGTTGGTCGTACTTAGCGTCTGCTACCCTGTCAGTCTCTAGGCACTGTTGCACTGTCACTACCTTAAGGCGTCCCCCTGTCGCTTGTCAGGACCACTGTACCCACCTCTAGTCTAGTCCTTTTAGGCGTCACACTCGTGCCACACCACGCAGTCTAGTCTCCCTGTGGTCAAGCTCGGGCGTTCGCAAGGAGGTTAGTCAAGTTCCACAAGTTGGTATCTTACTCGTAAGGATCTACAGTCTGGTTGGTTCTTTGAACTCCGCAATCTGCATTATTCCCCTTGGTAGTTCATTCATTTCCAGGCTGTTGGGCTTATCATGGACCCTCCAGATGAACTTGGTCGTTCAGACTCCCCGGCTAGGGTAGACCTGACCATGTGTTTGGTTTTCCTGGTACACTAGTATGGGGTCTTCTTGTTCATTCCACCGTGATCCGCCCAATCCTCAGTTTTCTGGACAGACGCAGCCGCCATTTCCGGGTTGCAGCACATTAACACTTCGTTAGGTGTTGATGGCCGGTAGAGTCTCTTGGCTTTCTGCCTCCCGTGAGACTTCGGCCTTATTAGGTTTTCACCTGATAGTGACGGCGGTTTGCATGGGGCATTCCTGGCCAGGAATGGCTGCGAAGTTAGTGTCAACTTGGCGGCCGACATTTGAATCTAGTAGGGCTGTTCATCTTCTTGATCTTTATGAGGCTGGTTCGCTGGCTGACCTGGTTGACGGCCACCGGTCAGTTCTTCCTCTTCTGCGAACATATCACAAGTCCCTCAAGTTCGTCAAGTTGATCCCGGGCTAGCCCGGTTTGGCTCAGTGTCAATTTTCTCGGGTACCGTATCTACGAACACCAGGAGGACTCACGACAGAGCATGACCATCTTCCAAGGTCCTCAGTTGAATTCGTCTTACACGGTCGTTCAGTCAACCATGGTCGCTTCGCTGTTTTGCCACCTTTCAGCTCAGACTATCATATAACTCGGACAAACTTTACTTTGTCTGGCGTGCGAGCCACACTTTGACGTCTGCTCCAAGCCTTTCTCCTACCCTCAGGGCTTGCCCGGTGAGGAAGGTATTGGGTTGGTAGGTAGATCATTACGTGTCAACAACGTTTGCCATTGATGGGAATTCCGGACCTTCTGGCGCACTGGACTTGACACCATTCGTACCTCATACAAACCTAGTCTTCAACCTCCATTTATTTAGTCTCCATAGGTTCCTTAGTCCCGGGTATTCACCTTTGCAACCCAGTCGGATAGGCTATCGTGCCTCCTCAAGAGGTTAGGTAGTTAGAGGACTACTGTCCTTTCACTCCAATGTTCAAAGGCCGGGCAGATATACCATCCGTTGGCATCCCCGTCTACCCGACTGAGGGTAACTGGTGCCGAATTGGAATCCTGGTCATCTACCAGCAGGACACTCCCAGCCGCTCTCCGCTTTCCCCCTGTCAGGTAGCCCCCTACCACTACTTAATTCATATTTTACATTCGCTCGTTGGGCATTGTATTACGCTGGGTCCCCTCATCGCATTCCGGTCATTCTTTCAGAACAGGGGCGGTTCAGCTGCTTCTAGAACCAGGGCGCTGGGAATCAGCTATTTTCCACGCATACACCCCACACCCGGGGAAAGAGGTAAGGTTAGCCTTCAAGAATCTTGTATCTTAAGCTGTGTCATGAATAAGTGCGTTTACTGCTTACTTTTTGCCCTCTTTTATTTACAGGCCTACCCCCTACGTCGGTTCCGGCACACCACACCGACTTATCCATACTTGCAGTTCTAATCATCATTAATTAACCGACCACAAGTGTTAGGCCGCAGGCCTTTATTTGTGGGAGGAGCTAGCGTGCCTTTAAGACGCTGCTCCTCCCCTCCCCGCCTGCCGCGTCACTCGCTGTCACCCCACCCACCTTCACCCTTTTTTATTGATACTCCTTCCCTCGGGTGGGCCCTCTTTTATTTACAGGCCTACCCCCTACGTCGGTTCCGGCACACCACACCGACTTATCCATACTTGCAGTTCTAATCATCATTAATTAACCGACCACAAATTATCTTTTTTTGTTTATGGTTCTGGACATGCTACAGAGCTGAAACTTCACATGTACACTTTTTAGACCCCCCAGATACTAAATCCAAAGTCAAAATCAAAAAAATCTCTCTTTTTTTTTTTTCAATAATTGGCTTTTTTATCAAAAATGACAATTTTTAAGAACTTTTTTTTGTGTGATTAATAGTTAATGGGGTATGACCCAGAACCCTAGGCACTTTTTAGGGGCATTTATTGGGTTTTAGGGCTTAAAAATGGTGTTTTTTGATTACCGAAGTTCGGGTCCCATTGATTTCAATGGGGTTCTGAAATCCGGGCCGAACTTTCGGGAAGTTCGGATGTTCTGGCCGAACCGAACTTTTCAAAAGTTCGATCATCCTTAGCATCGGGTCCGCCGGTCACACACGCGGGGGGGGGGGGTCCGTGACCACGCGGGAGCGGGAGCGCGCCTCCGGGGGCGCACGCTCGCTCCCTAGACCCTCACTGGCTAGCGACGTAGTACTACGTCGCTCTGCCTGTGAGGGGCTGACCGCCGCAGTAAATAGTCGTGTGGCGGTCGGCAAGTGGTTAAAGGAACATTTTTAAAAAACGATTCATTAAACCCACAAGTTTTTTTTTTTTTTTTTTTTTTTTAACAGCTGCTATTCCTTTATATTGGCTTTTGAAATTTGAAAAGTGTTTCCCAGTGCTAAACCTTTTACCCAATTTCTAATTTGCTACATTTGTAAATTAAAAAATGTAAATTAAAAAAGATTTTAAAAAAAAAAGTGCATTTTATATACAACTATATAGAAGAGACCAAAATAAGGGACAAATGGGGAGAAAAAAGGGACAGAGGGACTTTGTTCCGAATGAAGGACAGTCCCTCAAAATCAGGGACAGTTGTAAAGACCTGCTCCACACAGAGACACAGTACAGGTCAGGGTATGGTAAGTCGGCAATGGGGACAGGATCAGCTGCATGGTGCCCAGGGCTTTTTTTCAGTGGGAAAGCGGGGGCACCGGCACCTCCAGTACTGAATCTATGCCATGGCAAAGGGTTTCTCGGGTGTGCTGGAGGGTCTACTGATGCTGGCTGCTGGGGGTTCTATTGTTGCTGGAGGGGATCTATTTTTGCATGCCAATCTATTGTTGCTGGTGGAGGATCTTTTGTAACTGGGGGTTAATTGTTGCTGGAAGGGATCTACTGTTTATGGAGGGTTCCATTAATGCTTGCTGTTGGAGAGTCAATCGATGCTTGCTGCTGGGAGATCTATTGTTGCTGCTGGGGGTCTATTGTTGCTGGATGGGGGGTCTATTGCTGCTGGCTGCGGGGATCTATTTTATTACTTTTCTTGTTATCATTACCAAATTCCATACTACGAAATGATACTTGCCCCTATTTTCTCCAAAAGGGGCTGTACTGGGAGCTGGGTAGGGGGTGGAAACAAGGGTCAGTGCTCGGAGGTGGGTAGGGGGCGGAGACACGAAGTGACTTAGAACGGGGGAGTTCCTGCACCTATTCTCTGAGAAAAAAAGCCATGATGGTGCCTATAGGTCAGTGATGGAGAACCTTGGCACCCCAGATATTTTTTAACTGCATTTCCAATGAAGCTCAACTACACTGCAGAGTGCATGAGCATCATGGGAAATGTAGTTCCAAAACACCTGGGGTGCCAAGGTTCGCCATCACTCTTATAGGTAATATTAGTGATTAACCACTTGCTGTCTGCTCACTAGAGCTCTACTGCGGCAAAGTGGTTAGTTATCGTCTGGCGACGTAGACCTACGTCGCCAGACACTCCTCTACGCCGGAGGCTCGCTCCCGCTGTATTCAGTCACAGCGGGAGTCGGGCAAGGGGAGGAGCAGTGGCGATCGCCGCTGCTCTTCCCCGATCGTCGGGGAATCGAGTGTGGAGATCCGCCTGCTTGTGTAAACAGAGCGGGCGGATCTCCTAAGTGACAGGCAGGGTCAGATTGCAGGGTTCAGCATAGCTGAACATGCGATCTGTCCCTGTGTCACTCAGTCACCTCCCCCCACACATGTCAGTAAGCACCAGGCATACATTTACCCCTTCCCTGCCAGTGTCATTTTTACAGTAACAGTGCATATATATATAGCACTGATTACTGTAGTAATGTCACTGGTACACCCAAAAGTGTCAAAAATGTCAGTCAAGGGTCCGATCTGTCCGCCGCAATGTCGCAGTCCCACAAAAAAAATCGCAGATCGCCGCCATTACTCGTTAAAAAAAAAAAACACCAAAAATGACAGAAATATTTCCGTTAGTTAGTAAACGCAATAACTTTTGCGCAAACCAATCAAAATACGCTTATTGTGATTTTTTTTACTAAACATATGTAGCAGAAAGCAAATTGCGCAAAAATTTTAAAAAATTTAGATTTTTACATTTTTTTGGTGGGAATTTCATATAAAAAAATGTGAAAAATATTGTTATTTTTTTCAAAATTTACGCTCTTTTTGTGTTTATAGCGCAAAAAGTAAAAATCGCAGAGGTGATCAAATACCACCAAAAGAAAGCTGTGTTTGTGGGAAAAAAAGGAAGTAAATTTGGTTTGGGTACGGCGTCGCACGACCGCGCAATTGTCAGTTAAATTCGCACAGCGCCGAATCGCAAAAAGTGGCCTGGACGTAAGACAGCAAAATCCTCCGGTGGTAAAGTGGTTAATCCTCTGTACTCACTTTACACAGAAAAGGTCCTCTTCAGGTCAAAATGAGTCGATTTATCAGAGTTGCAGCTTTAGCAGAGTTGCAGCGTTTTCTGGACAGCGTTAGTCACTCATTGATTGTTTCCTTAAATTGCTCTTTAAGAAATGCCACACCTCCTAATCCATGGAAATGTTTCCTGTCCTCAATGTCTTTTATTTCGGCATTTCTGGAAAATTATAATTAAAAAAAAAAATTTTGGCTTAGAAATGTAACAGACAGAATTTTTTCTTTATAATAATAGATCCTTTTCAGCACAGCATTTTCTTTTCTTTTTTTTTTTTACAGCGATCAAAATAAAACGCAGTCCTATGACCAAGATAGCTCCAGTTTAATATAAGGTTTTATGAGAAACAGGCTCGCATTTAGGAAAATAAAAATTCATTTTGGTAGCTCCGGCAGACAACCATAAATGCAGCACTAATGTCTAAAACACGCGGCGCTCTTTAAACGCGGATCCAATCCGCTGCATTATAGATTTCTATGCTTAATATGATCTTAGTCGCTTTTCATAAAGTATTCCCATAAAGTCTTAGCTGGCCTAACCGGCTGACGGAAGCCAATATAGATGCCTATGTATATACTATATATTGCCAGTATTTATAGCTAAAAAAATGAAAATAGAAACTCGGCATGAAATGAACTTCTAGAACAGACAGAAAACTAAGAAGAATCTTATCGACGGGTATTTGTAGAGCTTCTCATAGACTGTAATATGAATCTTTATATAACTAAAGAAGTAAAGGTAGAAGCTTTGCAAATCTTATAATAAAATATATTAATTATTATTATGCAATCAAACTGTATACTTTTATTTTTAAAATTATTAATTTAAGATAGGGTGACCAGCAGTGGCGGCTGGTGCTCCATGGACGGACCGCACCATACACCCCCCCACGAGCCACACCAGGCGCACACCCCCCCGGACCACAGCATGACAGTACAGGACCCCCCCCAGCATGACAGTACAGGACCCCCCAGCATGACAGTACAGGACCCCCCCAGCATGACAGTACAGGACCCCCCCCAGCATGACAGTACAGGACCCCCCCAGCATGACAGTACAGGACCCCCCCCAGCATGACAGTACAGGACCCCCCCAGCATGACAGTACAGGACCCCACCGGCATGACAGTACAGGACCCCCCCAGCATGAAAGTACAGGACCCCCCCAGCATGACAGTACAGGACCCCCCCGGCATGACAGTACAGGACCCCCCCCAGCATGACAGTACAGGACCCCACTGGCATGACAGTACAGGACCCCCTCCCAGCATGACAGTACAGGACCCCACCGGCATGACAGTACAGGACCCCCCCAGCATGACAGTACAGGACCCCCCCCCCCGGCATGACAGTACAGGACCCCCCCAGCATTACAGTACAGGACCCCCCCAGCATGACAGTACAGGACCCCCCCAGCATTACAGTACAGGACTCCCCCAGCATGACAGTACAGGACCCCCCCAGCATTACAGTACAGGACCCCCCCCTCCGGCATGACAGTACAGGACCCCCCCCCCCCAGCATGACAGTACAGGACCCCACCGGCATGACAGTACAGGATCCCCCCCCCCAGCATGACAGTACAGGACCCCCCCAGCATGACAGTACAGAACTCCCCCCCCCCCTCAGCATGACAGTACAGGACCCCTGGCTCACTCACCCATCTGCAGCAGCAGGCGACAGCGGCGGCAGCTTCTTCCCTGTCTTCTACGTCTCCTCGCTCCTCCTCCATGCCCAAGGGTATGGCTTCTCCTTTCGGCCAATCGGGAAACAGGTCTCAGGACCCGCTTCCTGATTGGCCAGGAGGAGGATCCATGTGACAATAGCGAATTTTAATTTGTTATTGTCACACAACTGGGTGGGCTCGGGGTACAGTGCTCTGTGTATTATGCAGTCCTGTGCCCAGCGCTCTGTGTATTACGTAGTCCTGTGCCCAGCGCTCTGTGTATTATGCAGTCCTGTGCCCAGCACTCTGTGTATTATGTAGTCCTGTGCCCAGAGCTGTGAGTATTATGTAGTCCTGTGCCCAGCGCTCTGTGTATTATGCAGTCCTGCGCCCAGCGCTCTGTGTATTATGCAGTCCCGTGCCCAGCTCTCTGTGTATTATCCAGTCCTGTGCCCAGCGCTCTGTGTACTATGTAGTCCTGTGCCCAGCTCTCTGTGTATTATTCAGTCCTGTGCCCAGCGCTCTGTGTATTATGCAGTCCTGTGCCCAGCGCTCTGTGTATTATGGAGTCCTGTGCCCAGTGCTCTGTGTATTATGTACTCCTGTGCCCAGCGCTCTGTGTATTATGCAGTCCTGTGCCCGGCGCTCTGTGTATTATGTAGTCCTCTGCCCAGCGCTCTGTGTATTATGTAGTCCTGTGCCCAGCGCTCTGTGTATTATGTAGTCCTGTGCCCAGTGCTCTGTGTATTATGCAGTCTTGTGCCCAGCTCTCTGTGTATTATTCAGTCCTGTGCCCAGCGCTCTGTGTATTATGCAGTCCTGTGCCCAGCGCTCTGTGTATTATGCAGTCCTGTGCCCAGCGCTCTGTGTATTATGTACTCCTGTGCCCAGTGCTCTGTGTATTATGTACTCCTGTGCCCGGCGCTCTGTGTATTATGTAGTCCTGTGCCCAGCGCTCTGTGTATTATGTAGTCCTGTGCCCAGTGCTCTGTGTATTATGTACTCCTGTGCCCAGTGCTCTGTGTATTATGTACTCCTGTGCCCGGCGCTCTGTGTATTATGTAGTCCTGTGCCCAGCGCTCTGTGTATTATGTAGTCCTGTGCCCAGCACTCTGTGTATTATGTAGTCCTGTGCCCAGCGTTCTGTGTATTATGTAGTTCTGTGCCCGGTGCTCTGTGTATTATGTAGTCCTGTGCCCAGCGCTCTGTGTATTATGTAGTCCTGTGCCCAGCGCTCTGTGTATTATGTACTCCTGTGCCCAGCGCTCTGTGTATTATGTACTCCTGTGCCCAGTGCTCTGTGTATTATGTACTCCTGTGCCCGGCGCTCTGTGTATTATGTAGTCCTGTGCCCAGCGCTCTGTGTATTATGTAGTCCTGTGCCCAGCACTCTGTGTATTATGTAGTCCTGTGCCCAGCGTTCTGTGTATTATGTAGTTCTGTGCCCGGTGCTCTGTGTATTATGTAGTCCTGTGCCCAGCGCTCTGTGTATTATGTAGTCCTGTGCCCAGCGCTCTGTGTATTATGTAGTCCTGTGCCCAGCACTCTGTGTATTATGTAGTCCTGTGCCCAGCGTTCTGTGTATTATGTAGTTCTGTGCCCAGCACTCTGTGTATTATGTAGTCCTGTGCCCAGCGTTCTGTGTATTATGTAGTTCTGTGCCCAGCACTCTGTGTATTATGTAGTTCTGTGCCCGGTGCTCTGTGTATTATGCAGTCCTGTGCCCAGAGCTCTGTGTATTATGTAGTCCTGTGCCCGGTGCTCTGTGAATTATGTAGTCCTGTGCCCAGCGCTCTGTGTATTATGTTTTATATATATTATGTATTTTTAAAAGTCTTGCATGCCGCATTTTTGGTGCATGGTTAACCACTTCAGGTCTGGAAGATTCCCCCCCCCCCCTTTCATGACCAGGCCATTTTTTACCATTTAGCACTTCGCTACTTTATCTGGTAATTGCGCGGTCATGCAAAACTGTACTCAAATGACATTCCTATCATTTTTTTCCACATAAATAGAGCTTTACTTTGGTGGTATTTGATCACCACTGGGTTTT